>NW_027507903.1:563784078-564349078 GCF_037356315.1 Lithobates pipiens
TTTTTTGTTAGAAAATTACTTAGAACCCCCAAACATTATACTTTATTTTTTTCTAACACCCTAGAGAATAAAATGGCAGTCGTTGCAATACTTTCTGTCACACCGTATTTGGGCAGCGGTCTTATAAGCGCACTTTTGTTAGGAAAAAATGCACTTTTTTTAATTAAAAAATAAGACAATGGTAAATTTTGCCCATTTTTTTTAGATTGTGAAAGATAATGTTACGTCAAGTTAATTGATACCCAGCATGTCATGCTTCAAAATTGTGCCCGGTAGTGGAATGGCGACAAACTGTTACCCTTATAAATCTCCATAGGTGACCTTTAACCCTTTCATGACTAAGCCTATTTTTGACATTTGGTGTTTACAAGTTAAAATCCATATTTTTTGCTAGAAAATTACTTGGAACCCCCAAAGATTATATATATTTTTTTAGCAGAGACTCTAGAGAATAAAACGGAGATTGTTGCAATATTTTATGTCACACGATATTTGCGCAGCAGTGTTTTAAACACAACTTTTTGGGAAAAGGGACACTTTCATGAATTAAAAAAAAAAAACGAAACCATAAAATTAGCCCAATTTTTTTTATTTATTTATTTTATAATTGCACGCACTCATGGAATGACGACAAACTACGGTACCTAAAAATCTCAATAGGCGACGCTTTAATTTTTTTTTTTACGGTTACCAGGTTAGAGTTACAGAGGAGGTCTAGTGCTAGAATTATTGCTCTCACTCTGACAATCGCAGCGATACCTCACATGTGTGAATTGAACACCGTTTATATATGCGGGCGCGACTTCCGTATGTGTTTTCTTTGCTTCGCAAGCTCTCGGGAATGGTGGGCGCTTTAAAAATTATTTTTTTTTATTTTAAAATTAATAAATTGTTTTTAAAAAAGCAAAAAAATGTGATCACTTCTATTGCTGTCACAAGGAATGTAAACATCCCTTGTGACAGTAATAGGTGGTGACAGGTACTTTTTATGGAGGGATCGGGGGTCTAAAAGACCCCCGATCCCTCCTTTAGGCTGGGTTCACACCGGAGCGATGCGGGAACGCCGCGAATCCGCGGAGTTTTCCCGCATCGCATTCCTCCCGCCGGCAGTTCACACTGCCCTATGCGGACTGCTGGGAGTGTCAGTGAAATGTTAATGACACCCCCAGATCAGTCCGCATATCGCAGTGCGATCTGCAAACTCGGACAGGAATCGGATCGCATGGTGTGAATACCCATGCGATCCGATTCTGCTGCGGACCAAAAAAAGGGTCCCGTGCGAGCTTGCGGTGGGTGCGATGCGAATTCAGCCATACTATCTGTATGGCTGAACTCGCATCGCACAGAGATCGGATGTGATTTGCACTGCAGTGCGGTGCGAATCACAACCGGTTCTCGCTGCCGCGGCGGTGTGAACCCAGCCTTACACTTCAAAGTATTCAGATTGACGTTTTCGGCAACTCTGAATACTGTATATATTTTTAAATCCGGCGCCAATGGCAGCCGAGTAAATGGGAAGTGACGTCATGACTTCGCTTCCGTGTTTACTATTAGGAGACTGGAATGAAGCCGCTTATGGCTTCATTCTAGTCCCTGCCCAGCAGCCGGAGGCATCCGATCGTGTATTGATGCTCCCGATTGAGCGGGAGCACCGGTAAGAGCGGCGGGAGGGGGGGACGTCCCCTCCCGCTCCTCCGGCATAACAGCCAAGCGGCTTTGTTATGGCTGGATAGCCGATTGCCCGCTGTGAAAAACGGTACCGGGATGATGCCTGCAGGTGCGGGCTTCATCCCGGTATAATCCCAGGAAGCCGAGTACGCACATCTGCATACGCTCGGTGGGAAGGGGTTAAAATATTCTACAGGTTGCTCTTTTTAAGTTACAGAGGGCTAGAATAATTGCTCTTGCTCTACCGATCGTGGCGATACCTCACATGTGTGGCTTGAACACCATTTTCATATGCGGCCGCTATTCGTGTATGCATTAGTTTCTGCACACAAGCTCGTCAGGACCGGGCACGTTTAAAAAAAAATTATTTTTTTTACTTATTTATTTTACCTTAAATTATTTTTATTTTTTTACACTGTTCTTTAAAAAAAAAAAGATCTCAGATCTCATATTTAGACTAAAATGCAAAAAAAGAAAATTGTCATTTAACCACTTGAGATCCACGCTATAGTCAATTGACGGCTACAGCGCGGATCTCCTTTTCCGGGACACGTCTATTGACGTCGTCCCGTGTACGAGCGGCCTGCGCGCGCCATGAGACTCGCCTGATCACCGATCCGTGCAAGGGGTCGATCCCGACCCCTTATCACGTGATCAGCTGTCAGCCAATGACAGCTGATCAGGTGACATAACGGAGCCGGTAATCGGCTAGCTGTCAGCGCGAGGAGAAAAAAAAAAGCCGATCACCGGCGGCCGTGATCGGGACATCAGTCCCGATCACGGCCAGCAATGCAAGCGCCCACCTGCCCCCTGCCAGTGCCCACCTGCCCCCTGCAGTGCCACCCTAATAAAAAGTAAGTGTCCCCGTCAGTGCCACCCAGCAGTGCCCATAGTGCCACCCAGCAGTGCCCACAGTGCCACCCAGCAGTGCCACCCACAGTGCCACCCACAGTGCCCACAATCTGCCTCAAAGGTGCTGCACCCCAGTGCCGCCCATCAGTGCCCAGCAGTGCCGCCCATCAGTGCCCAGCAGTGCCGCCCATCAGTGCCCAGCAGTGCCACCTATCAGAGCCACCTATCAGTGCCACCTATCAGTGCCCATCAGTCCCATCTATCAGTGGTACCTATCAGTGCCCATCCGTGCCACCCATCCGTGCCACCCATCCGTGCCATCTTATCTGTGCCCATCTTTGCCCATCAGTGCCGCCTTATCTGTGCCCATCGGTGTCGCCTTATCTGTGCCTATTAGTGCCGTCTTAACTATGCCTATCAGTGCCCACCAGTGCAGCCTATCAGTGCCCACCAATGCAGCCCATCAGTGCCCACCAATGCAGCCTATCAGTGCCGCCTAATCAGCGCACTTCAATGAAGGAGAAAAATGACCCGTTTGCAAAATTTTATAACAAACTATTAAAACATGATTTTTTTTTTTTTTTTGCATCTTTTTTTGTTTGTTTAGCAAAAAATAAAACTCCGAGCTGTAACTAAATACCACCAAAAGAAAGCTCTATTTGTGGGAAAAAAATGATAAAAATGTCATTTGGGTACAGTGTTGTATGCCCGCGCAATTGTCATTCAAAGTGCATCAGCGCTGAAAGCTGAAAATTGGTCTGGGACTGAGGGGGGTTTAAGTGCCCAGTAAGCAAGTGGTTCAAAAAAATTATTTTAAAAAAAATGGCCCTTGGGCTGTGGGCAGAAGTGACGTTTTGACATCACTTCCGCCCAGCAATTGTATAGAGATGAGTGGGCCATCTTCCCCTCACTCATCTCCATACCCAGCTACTGACAGGACACAATCGCCTCCGCTGCTTACCAGAGCCGTCGGCAAGGAGGCCCCTCTCCCGCCACTGATAAAAGTGATCTCGCTGGAAACAACACTCCCCCCAGCCATTGCACATTGGCTGAGGAAAGTGGAGGAAGTAAAGAAAATGGAGGATTTGATCCTCACTGCTCAACATAAACAAGACGTCCATAAGAAGACTTGGGATATATGGAATGTCTTTATCTTTTATTGATGAAGGACAGCGCCTGCTGGGGTCATAACCCACCCCTATCTCTCTGGAGAATCCACAGAACTCATCTACCGCCAGGTCTTCCTCTTCTCTTCTTCTTTCTTACCCTACCCTAAGTTAAAAAAGTAAGGGGGGAGAGCCCTGACGTTTACATATCCAAGCAAGCATTGCTTTCGATGAGTGCGAACTCTGCCAATATTTCACACTAGTACATGAACTGTAAATTGGTTTAAATGTATTTACCCTCTGTATATTCAATGTAACCACGGTAATATAAACACTCATGGCTGTATTGTGGGGCCTTCACCCCTGTTTGGAGTTGAATAAATTTTATATTTGAAAAAAAAAAGTGATCTTGTGGCGAATCCGCTGCAGAGACCACTTTTATCTTGTAGCAGACCACCCGCTGAAGAAGGGGAAACCGGGGTTATAGCAGCTAGCTGCTGCCATAACAACGATATCCTCCTTCAAACAGCTGACGTAAAATTGCAGCGGGCGTTCCGTAAGTGGTTAAAGGCTTGTATGCAAGTTATTGTCGTAAAAAGTGTTGTCCCAGGGGACATGTATCAATGCAATTTAAAAAAAAAAAAATAACGTTTATTCGGGAGCAGTGATTTTTGTAATGCTTAAAGTGAAATAATACAAATTAAATATTCCTTTAAATATTGTGCCTGGGGGGTGTCTATAATATGCCTGTAAAGTGGCGCAGTGTTCCCATGTTTAGAACAGTACCGCAGCAAAATTACATTTCTAAAGGAAAAATTGTCACTTAAAACTGCTCGCAGCTGTAATGAATTGTCGGGTCTATAAACCTCATTGAAAAAAAGAGACCCCCCAGTCTATTAACAGGCCCTTTGGGTCTGGTATGAATATTAAGGGGAACCCCAAAACAAAATTTTAAAAGAATTGCATGGGGGTCCCCCTAAAATCCATACCAGACCCTTCAGGTCTGATATGGAAAGTAAGGGGAACCCTGCACCAATTTTTGTTTAACAAATGGCGTAGGGGTCACCCCTAAAATCCATACCAGACTCTTATCCGAGCATGCAACCTGGCAGGCAGCAGGAAAAGAAGGGGGGACAAGAGAGCACCCCTCCCTCCTGAACCATACCAGGCCATATGTCCTCAACATGGGGAGGGTGCTGGGTGATTTGGGGCAGCATGGGGACAAGGGCCTCTTTCCCACAACCCTTGCCACGTGGTTGTGGGGGTATGTGGGTGGGGGCTTATCAGAATCTGGAAGCCCCCTTTAACAAGGGGACCCCCAGATCCCGGCCTCCCCCCTGTGTGAAATGTTAACGGGTACATTTTACCCATACCATTTCACAAAAAAGTGTTAAAATGTTTAAAAAAAAACAAGACACAGCTTGGGACAAGTCCTTTATTAAATAATAAAAAGATTAAAATGTCCCACAAAGTTCATCTTTTCCTTTTCCATTCATCTTTTGCTATCGCTCCGCCGGCGGACCGAAAAAAAACCCGCCACTGATACGCCTCCATGGGAGGTTCCTGCCTTATGATGCTTCAGCGCCTTTGACAGTTCTTATATAACTGAAGGCGGGGCCACACAGTGACTTACCCGGGTGACCCCGCTTCCCTCTAGCACACGGGGACTTCCCCATGGTTTCCCCGGGCAAGGGTTGTGGGGATGAGTCCTCTTTCTCCTTCTGGCAGCACTGAAGGGGGATGGGTTCTTGGATCTGCACCCCCCACTCTCTAGGCTAGGCCCCCCTCCATGCTGCTGGCTTCCCTCACCTTTGCATCACCTTAAATAATAAGTCAAACAACTCAGTGCATTTAGATTCTATTAATGTTTACTGAAATAACTCAAAGAAAATATTGTTACACCGAGGAGGTAATAGATCCACTCAGCTTTGGGTAACAGTCCTTTTCAGCAGAGGAATTCCTCTACCATAACATAAGTAAGATAATTTGGTTGTAACAATATATTATATATACGTATGTACAAAGGAACACCACTGGAACATGACCTGAAAGGATAAGCAAGAGCTAATCATTGATTCTGGCAAAACTTCTAAAGGGGGAACCCAAGTCGGCCCATTAAACCTTTAATCCTGAGAGATCAAGTTTAATAAGAATGATATGAGGGCCCTTTAAGCAGTAATGACAGCAATGTCCACATTGGAGGCCTCATGGTCTTAACCAGCAGTGGGAGCTCATTAACACATACACTATATTATCAAAATTATTGGGACGCCTGCCTTTACACACACTTGAACGACATCCCAGTCTTAGTCCGTAGGGTTCAATATTGAATTGGTCCACCCTTTGCAGCTATAACAGCTTCAACTATTCAGGGAAGGCTGTCCACAAAGTTTAGGAGTGTGTCTATGGGAATGTTTGACCATTTTTCCAGAAGCGCCTTTGTGAGGTCAGACACTGATGTTGGATAAGAAGGCCTGGCTCGCAGCCTCCGTACTAATTCATCTCATAGTTGTTCTACCAGATTGAGTTCAGGACTCTGTAGGCCAGTCAAGTTCCTCCACCCCAACGCACTCATCCGTGTCTTTATGGACCTTGCTTTATGCACTAGTCCAAACCATTTGGTGGAGGGGGGATTATGGTGTGGAGTTGTTTTTCAGGGGTTGGGCTTGGCCCCTTAGTTCCAGTGAAGGGAACTCTTAAGGCGTCAGCATAACAAGAAATTTTGGACAATTTCATGCTCCCAACTTTGTGGGAACAGTTTGGGGATGGTCCCTTCCTGTTCCAATGGCTGTCAGTGCAGTCTTGTACATTTTCAATGACATCCCATCGCACATGCGATTTAAAGAAGGGTAACCCATATTATTTGTTGTGGTGTTCTGCATTGCCAAAAATGGTGCATGTCCTTTTTTGGATGTTTTGGTGTGTTGCCAGCATGGTCCACCTAATGCAACATACATTAAGACATGCCAGAAAAAGTGCATGAACACATGACTGTTAATGTGATGCACCAGGTCACAAGGTGTGAATGGGCCCACAGTAGTATTGAGTAATGTCAGTAGAATACTTCTATATGGTTTACAGGAGATTTAAACAGGATAGAAAAGGTTCAAAAGTTGACCACAGAGAATGAGACAGTGAAAATGGAAGAACTTAACTATACCTATTCTTAAAAGTGTTCCCTACTTCCTCCTCCAATGTATCCTGCCTAGATATCTGTGTACTTAACTATTCTTATTTCACTTCTGTCCAGTCACATGTTCCCACAGCTCTGGCTCCCCTGTGTCAGTGAGCAACTGCTGCAGGGGAGAGGAGGGACAGCTAACAGTAGCTGGGCCATGGGAGCCTCTGGGTGACGTCACACCTCCTGGAATTAACAGATCTTTTTTTATGCAGGTTAAGCAGGATAAGTAAGAGGGGGAGGGTAAGATTTAGAAATAGTTATAGTTTACGTTTTTTACCACTTTAATGGTTAAAAAGAAAGTTAAAGTGGTTGCAAAGGCACAAGGTTTTTTTTTATCTTAATGCATTATATGCATTAAGATAAAAAGCCTTCTGTGTGCAGCAGCTGCCCCAGCACCCCCTAACACTAATGCCGCATACACACGATTGCACATTCCGACAATCAAATTTTGTTTGTCCGACAGAAAATGTCCGATGGAGCCTACACACGGCCGGAATTTCTGACAACAGGCTTCCATCAAACATTTCCCGTCAGAAAATCCGACCGTGTGTATGCGGCATAACTTAAGCCCTATTTCTGTCCAGTGATGTCCACAAGTGTCTCGCCCATCTGAGATTCTCCCTCCTGATTAGTTGAGACACAGCAGTGGCACCATTAGCACCCGCTGCTGCCAATCAAAGTCAATCAGCCAATCAGGAGAGAGAGGGGAGGGGCCGGGCAGCAGCTCCATGTCTCAATTGACACAGGGAGCTGTGACTCGGCTCGGGTGTCCCCTATAGCAAGCTGCTTGCTGTGGGGGCACTTGACAGTAGGGAGGAGCACAGAAGAGGGACCTGGGAAGAGGAGGATCTGGGCTGCTCTGTGCAAATCCACTGCAAACGAGCAGATAAGTATAACATGTTTGTTATTTTTATTGAAAAAAAAAATAGACTTTACTATCACGTTCACAAATTACATACATATAAAAATAATATTCTGCCCTTTCACCTTTAACTCTACTTTGTATTTTGTATTGTTTTGTTAAATATTCATAGTCGTTTTTGTGTAGTTATCAAATATTGGAAGTGACATATTCATTCTTATTCAATGCTTATGCTTAAAGCTGAACTTGTAACATATAAAGAATTTATATATGGGGCTTCATATTTGAAAAACAAAGAAAATCAGAATTTCAGTTTTTTCAATAGCAAAAATATTTTCATAGTGAAGAACCAAGCATTTAATTTGTTTCCTGTCTTCGAGTTTTTATCAGATCCAGAGTGAGCATGAGTGCAGTGTATTGTTTTGTCTATAGATGGCGCTATATGCATGTGTTCTAGATGTACCACATAATTTACCATTTTATCTCTCACACCTACATTTTGAACTAGATCAGATTTTACATTACAGCACTTAAATTACTTAAGATAATCATTTAATACATACATTTTTTAAGGACAAACAAAGCTTTCTTTTTAAGATGCTGTTCTTGCAAAACTAGTTTTTATGCATTCCGTGCAATTTTATGCAATCCTTTTCTTGGTTACATGGAAAGTAACCAAACAATAAAATGCACTGTTTTCTTTTTTTAAACAGTTTAACAGTTTAAAGCCCAAGTTTAGCTTAAAACTAAAACCAGAAAAAACAGCATAAAGGATATAACTTACAGCTTGCATGATGTGTCCTTTGTTGTCATTCTTTTGCTTCTAGTAGAAACCTTCAGCTCCAGGATGGAGAACAAGATTGGTCCATGGAGCTATTTACCCCGAGACAAGAAGGGGTTAATATTTTTAAAAGTAAAGGATTGTATGCATGTTGGAAGTAAGCAAATGCTCCAGATGTATTAGAAAGAAGCTAAATGGGTTTAAAGTAAGCGGTATAGGCATAGTGCATGAAATGAAAGACTTTATTTCATATTATTATAATGCCCCTGTAGCTTACGGTATACAGGGAGAACGAAGAGAAGCCTCTCTAAGAGACAACATGAATATATTTATGACATCAGAAGGGGGTATAAAAACCATATGTTGTCTAGGCACTTTGGGATGTTTCATAATAAAGAACCTAAAGGGCTACATTTTTGGGGACATTTTAGCCTGAGGACGACACTCAGCTCTGTATCTATCTCATCTTGCGGTAGAGCTTGGGTAAATCTCAGTATACTTCAATTAATTAAGTGGCTGCTCCCTGCCAAACTGAACTTTTGCTTTGGTACACATTTCTGAGGCCAGTGCCCAGCTATTTGTTTGAGAATCCCTTGTCTATTAGCCTAGAAAATGGTCAATACTGTACTTTTTTTAACATTTAACTCCCCTTTGACTTAAATTGAGTTCAGATTTGGCACCAGAACTTTAGTAATGTTTACAAAACCCGCCTTGATCTGAACCTAGGTTTATTCGGCTCATCACTACCAACAAAAAACGGAAAGAGAAGGTGGCTTCGGGTTCTTGAACTGTACTGTAGCTCCCAACTGCCCCTCATTTGGAACCCGATCCCCCGTCCTTAGTTCAAAAAAAGTAAGAGATAATTGGGTTGGTTGCGGTGGGTTTCATAAGCAGTTATTCTTTGATATATGAATCTAATGACCATGTGAAGTTCATAAATATTTTTTTTCTATGACAGGTAACGTCTTGCTTTTAATATATTGCAGTCTCTTGTAACTGCAAGCTATTAAAAGGAAATTAAAGTTGGATGCCACCCACGCAGTGCATTTCATTACTAAATCTGTCTTAAAGCTGAACCAATGAGATAAATATGGGGGCTCTTTTTTTCTGTCAAATAATTACTACATCTATACAGCCAGGTCTTTGGATGTAGCCAGACCCTTGACCAACAGTACAGCAAAAGCACACCCCCAGGCTGCTGATTGAACAGCAAAAGAGCTATTGGCTCCTGCTGCTGTCAATCAAATACAGTTACGTAGGGCAGGGCCGAGTCCTGCTGTGTGTGTCAATGGACCCAAGGAAAGCGGCTCTCCATGGGGGCACTGAAGAGGAGGAGTCAGGAGAGCTGCTGGGGAACCCCAGAAGAAGAGTATCGGGACTGCTCTGTACAAAACACTTGCATAGAGTAGGTAAGTATGACATTGTTATTTAAAAAAAAAAACTTTACAGCCACTTTAATTGTACATAGGGAGGCTGGAATTTAGAAACAAAAAAGTGAACTTAGCCTTTAAAGAGGAGCTTCAACCTCCCCCTGTGATTTTTAATCCTCTTACCGGTTATTTTGTTCTTGACGCCAAGCAAAGCAGTTGGCGGCTAGCAAACGCAAATATGTGATCTCTCGGAGGTCAGCCCTTGGCGCCTAGTGGCCGCATATTTGCATACAATAGAGCCCTGCGTGCTCCCAGCACAGTCACTGGTTGCTCATGGGAAGTTCCCGATGGAAATGCCCCACCTCTCAGCATAGCAAACGCCTTAAAGGGACGGTGCCAAGAGGTTAACCCATATACTTACCTGTCCAGCGAAGCCAGCATTGCCCTGCTGTGTTCTACTGATCTGCCACACAAACCAGGTCTTGTGACACTATCTTAGTCATCCTCAGTCATTGGGATTCAGCTGATTCTTCTGGGTTCTTGCAGTCTGCTGCTGATTATGTGCACCAGGTCCACCCAGCTGCCATTGTGAGTTCCTGCTCCTGCAGCTTTCTGGGATAAGTGGTGTGGTTTATTCAGTGTTGCAATGGTCAGTCGGATCTTCCCCCCCCCCCCCCCCCCCCCGAAGGCACCTACAGAGGCCAGTACGGAGGCCAGTAGAAGAACAATGCTCTTCTCTAGGGATGGCCGCCATTCGCCCGGCGGACTTCCGTGTTTACTGTGTAAAAGAACTTTGACCTGTGATGACACATCCATCATGGGGTACAGGACAGCCAATTGAGACATTACAGCACATGGACACTTGGACATTCCCCCTAACTTATAAATAGACCGGATCCGACGGCCATTTTACATTCTTTCTACTGTCACTATAGGGAGAGGTTGCTGTGTGGAGCAGGGAGAGACTGCAGTGACCCAAATCGCTAGCTATTTGGTCCACAAAAGTTCTTTTCAGGACTGGTATAGGTGTTAGGTGTAGTTCAGGATATAGGTTTGAGGCACTGCTGTGCTACTGATTTTTGCAGCAGCCTGTCTTTTGTCAGTGTAGAGAGAGGGACAGGACGCTGTGTGCTGCAGGGACAGTCAGTTTAATCATAAGCTGTTACTATTAGGTCCACAAAAGTGCTATTCAAGTTATTGTTCCAGCAGCCTCTGTTTTGTCAGTTTAACCACTTAATAACCGCCCTATAGCCGAATGACGGCTTTAGGGCGGTTTCTTAACTGTGGGAGGCCGTCATATGACGTCCTCCCAGAATTCCGCTCTCGCGCGCCCCCTGGGGCGCGCACTCGAGAGTGTCCGTGACCGCCGGGTCCACAGGACCCGGCGCATCACGGATCGCGGTAAACGGCCGCTCGTCGCGGCCGTTTACCACGTGATCGCTCCGTCAAATGACGGAGTGATCACTTGTAAACAAACCGGCGTCATGTTATGACGCCGGTTCCTCCCTCCCCCTCTCTGTACCGATCGGAACAGCGGAGGGGGAGGAGATCGGTGTCAGCAGCGATGTGGGCTGCATCTGCAGTGCCCACATCGCTGCTCACCGAAATTAACCCCTCAATTCCCTGCAAATACTCTGCAATACCCTGCCATTACTCTGCATTACTCTGCATTACTCTGCAATACCTTGCATTACTCTGCAATACCCTGCATTACTCTGCATTACTCTGCATTACTCTGCAATACCTTGCATTACTCTGCATTACTCTGCAATACCCTGCATTACTCTGCAATACCCTGCATTACTCTGCAATACCCTGCATTACTCTGCAATACCCTGCATTACTCTGCATTACTCTGCATTACTCTGCAATACCCTGCATTACTCTGCATTACTCTGCATTACTCTGCAATAGTCTGCAATACCCTGCAATACCCTGCAATACCCTGCCATTACTCTGCAATACCCTGCAACACTCTGCAATGCTCTGCAACACCCACCAATACCCTGCAACACTCTGCAATGCTCTGTAACACCCGCCAATACCGTGCAACACTCTGCAATGCTCTGCAACACCCTCCAATATCCTGCAATGCTCTGCAACACCCTGCCAATGCCCTGCAACACTCTGCAATGCTCTGCAACACTCTGCAATGCTCTGCAACACCCACCAATACCCTGCAACACTCTGCAATGCTCTGCAACACCCGCCAATACCCTGCAACACTCTGCAATGCTCTGCAACACCCGCCAATACCGTGCAACACTCTGCAATGCTCTGCAACACCCTCCAATATCCTGCAATGCTCTGCAACGCCATACTCTGAGATACCCAGCCATACTCTGATATACCCAGCCATACCCAGCCATAGTCGGTGATACCCTGCAATACCCAGCCATAGACACCCCCCCCCTCCTGCCGCCCTCCGGTGCTTCTACCGACTCGCCAATACTATCAAATCCAGAATCTTTTTTTTTTTTTTTTTTTTTCAGGCTTCCCAGCTTAGAGGTGAGATGCGGGGTCTTATTGACCCCACATCTCACTGTAAAGAGGACCTGTCATGCCATATTCCTATTACAAGGGATGTTTACATTCCTTGTAATAGGAATAAAAGTGATCAAAAAATTTATTTTTGGGGAAAAAAAATGTCAAACTAAAATAAATAAAGTAAAATGAACAATAAAATTATTATTTTTTTTTTTTAAAGCGCCCCTGTCCCCATGTGCTCGCATGCAGAAGCGAACGCATACGTAAGTCCCGCCCACATATGAAAACGGTGTTCAAACCACACATGTGAGGTATCGCTGCGTACGTTGGTGCGAGAGCAATAATTCTAGCCCTAGACCTCCTCTGTAACTCAAAACATATAACCAGTAAAAAAAAAAAAAAAATCATCGCCTATGGGGATTTTTAAGTAGCGACGTTTGGCGCCATTCCACGAGCCTGTGCAATTTTGAAGAGTGACATGTTAGGTATCGATTTACTCGGAGTAACTTCATCTTTCACATTATGCAAAAATTGGGCTAACTTTACTGTGTTTTTTTTTTTTAAGCACAAAACAGTTTTTTTTCCAAAAAAAAGCATTCGAAAAATTGCTGCGCAAATACCGTGCGAGCTAAAAAGTTGCAACGACCACCATTGTATTCTCCAGGGTGTTTGCTAAAAAAACATATATAATGTTTTGGGATTCGATGTAATTTTCTAGCAAATAAATGATGATTTTTACATGTAGGAGAGAAATGTCAGAATTCCTGATGGCGCTCCCTGCATGTTGGGCCTCTGTATGTGGGCGCACTGTGTAAAAGTCTCACACATGTGGTATCGCCGTACTCGGGAGTAATAGCAGAATGTGTTTTGGGGTGTAATTTGTGGTATGCATATGCTATGTGAGAAATAAACTGATAATATGACAATTTTGTGAAAAAAAAAAAAAAAGTAAAAAAAATCTTGATTTTGCAAAGAATTGTGGGAAAAAATGACAACTTCAAAAAACTCATCATGCCTCTTACTAAATACCTTGGAATGTCTTCTTTCCAAAAAGGGGTCATTTGGGGGGTATTTGTTCTTTTCTGGCATGTTAGGGTCTCAAGAATTGAAAAAGGCCGTCAGTACTTCAGGTGTGATCAATTTTCAGATATTGGCACCATAGCTTGTGGACTCTATAACTTTCACAAAGACCAAATAATATCCACCAATTTGTACTTATTTTTACCAAAGATATGTAGTAGTATAAATTTTGGCCAAAATTTATGAAGAAAAAATTACTAATCTGCTAAATTTTCAGAAACGAAGAAAAATTCATTTTTTTACAGAATTTTCGGTATTTTTTCTTTTATAGCACAAAAAATAAAAAACCCAGCGGTGATTAAATACCACCAAAAGAAAGCTCTATTTGTGTGAAAAAAAGGACAAAAATTTCATATAGGTCCAGTGTTGCATGACTGAGTAATTGTCATTCAAAATGTGAGAGCACCGAAAGCTGAAAATTGGTCTGGTTATTAAGGGTGTTTAAGTGCCCAGTGGTCAAGTGGTTAAATAGGGACAGGCAGGAAGCTGTGTGTGAGGCAGTGAGGGACACTCAGTTTAATCAGTAGCTGTTACTATTAGGTCCACAAAGGTTCTTTTCAGGACTGGTATGGTAATAGGCTTGTACACGTATAATATTCTTTCTTCCAAATATAGAAAAAATATTATACTTGACTGCTGCCCTTCTGCTGCAGTAGTCCTTTATCAGTATAGGGACTGAGGTACAGTCTGCTAATCATTCACAACCTACTTGTTCAACAAAGGTCCTTATAAGGACTGGTAAGGTCTAGGGTACTACAGTACATAGGGTTGAGTGAGGTACAGTCTGCTATTCCTTAAGGACTGGTATAGGTCTACAATTTATATAGGGTTGAGGTGCACTACTGCTGACTGCTGCCCTTCTGCTGCAGTAGTCCTTTATCAGTATAGGGACTGAGTTACAGTCTGCTAATCATTCACAACCTACTAGTTCCACAAAGGTCCTTATAAGGACTGGTAAGGTCTAGGGTACTACAGTACATAGGGTTGAGTGAGGTACAGTCTGCTATTCCTTAAGGACTGGTATAGGTCCACAATTTATATAGGGTTGAGGTGCACTACTGCTGACTGCTGCCCTTCTGCTGCAGTAGTCCTTTATCAGTATAGGGACTGAGGTACAGCCTGCTAATCATTCACAACCTACTTGTTCCACAAAGGTCCTTATAAGGACTGGTAAGGTATAGGGTACTACAGTACATAGGGTTGAGTGAGGTACAGTCTGCTATTCCTTAAGGACTGGTATAGGTCCACAATTTGTATAGGGTTGAGGTGCACTACTGCTGACTGCTGCCCTTCTGCTGCAGTAGTCCTTTATCAGTATAAGGACTGAGGTACAGTCTGCTAATCATTCACAACCTACTAGTTCCACAAAGGTCCTTATAAGGACTGGTAAGGTCTAGGGTACTACAGTACATAGGGTTGAGTGAGGTACAGTCTGCTATTCCTTAAGGACTGGTATAGGTCCACAATACATAGGGTTGAGGTGCACTACTGCTGACTGCTGCCCTTCTGCTGCAGTAGTCCTTTATCAGTATAAAGACTGAGGTACAGTCTGCTAATCATTCACAACCTACTAGTTCCACAAAGGTCCTTATAAGGACTGGTAAGGTATAGGGTACTACAGTACATAGGGTTGGGTGAGGTACAGTCTGCTATTTCTTAAGGACTGGTATAGGTCCACAATTTATATAGGGTTGAGGTGCACTACTGCTGACTGCTGCCCTTCTGCTACAGTAGTCCTTTATCAGTATAGGGACTGAGGTACAGTCTGCTAATCATTCACAACCTACTAGTTCCACAAAGGTCCTTATAAGGACTGGTAAGGTCTAGGGTACTACAGTACATAGGGTTGAGTGAGGTACAGTCTGCTATTCCTTAAGGACTGGTATAGGTCCACAATACATAGGTTTGAGGTGCCCTACTGCTGACTGCTGCCCTTCTGCTGCAGTAGTCCTTTATCAGTATAGGAATAGAGAAAGAGACGGCGCCCTCTAAGTGCAGCAATAAAGTTGCTCAAATTTATTAAAAATGGTTAAAAAACACTCACATTAAATAAGTGGTGTACAGGCACATCAGGGATGTAATGTTTCATCCGTATGTCCATATGGGCGACTCGCAGGGCTGTAAGGCAAGGTTTCAGGCATCTGACTTTTTGACCGATGGTTGGTGTTTTGGTCTATTCCATGTATTTCCTCGGAATGGTCAGAGCAGTCGGGGTAGTGCTGGTAGCTGTGGTGCCTTTGGTCCAATGTTCAAGGAGTCGGTGTCCTCAGGAGACGGGCTGGGCAAAGCGGCGCTTCGGAGCATGCATGCTCCTTCATCAGGCTTTAGGTAATGTGTGTGTGATGGAGGCCAATTTAAAGGATAAGTGGGAGGGACAAAAGAGGCGGGTGGTAACAGAGCTACATTATATTGGATAAATGGGACCATACAGTGAATTAATGTGGTAACCGTGTGGATTAAAAAACAGCAGAGCGTGCAGGGAGGTGTGTCAGACACGCCGAGATGCAGCGTGTCTATAGCAGTGGCGCACCGAGTGAAGGGGGGTAGTCATGGAGACGCGTTATGTGCACTGGCCGGCGGGAATTCCCTGTGCGGCGTGTGCGGCATCATGTGACGTGGGAGAAAGGGGAGAAGGTAGTCATGGAAGCAGAGCATGCGCAGTAGCGGGAGAACGAGTGAGACCGACGGAGCGGGGACAGGGAAAGGTCCGTCCGTGCGGGACATGCGCAGTGGCGGCAGAAGAGTAGTGATGGCCGAACGGTTCGCCCGGCGGTCGTTTCGCGGCGAATTTCCGACTTTCGCCGTCCGCGGGTTCGAACGCCTTTTTCCGTCGTTCGCCCCGGCGGACTTACGTGTTTAATGTATACAAGAACTTTAACCTTTCGTGACACGTTTATCATGTGTTACAGGACAACCAATTGAGACATGACAGCTCATGGACACTTGGACATTCCCCCTAACCTATAAATACACCCGATCCGGTGGCCATTTTACATTCTTTCTTCTGTCACTGTAGGGAAAGGATCCTGTGTGGAGTAGGGACAGAGAAAACGCTAGCTATTTGGTACACAAAAGTTCTTTTCAGGACTGGTATAGGTGTTAGGTCAGCAGCCTGAGTTTCTTTTGTCAGTTTAGATAAAGGGACAGAGCGCTGTATGCTGCTATTTTAGGGACAGCTCAGCCAGATTAGTCTTTCTTCATCATCATCATCATCATCATCATTAGCTGTTACTATCAGGTCCACAAAAGAGCTGTTCCAGCTAATCGTTCCAGCCTACTCTTTTTTGCCAATTTGTATAGGGACAGGCAGGAAGCAGTGTGTCAGGCAGTGAGGATAATTTTAAAGACTTGCTGTTACTATTAGTTCCACAAAGGTTCTTTTCAGGACTGGTATCAGTGGTACGGTAATAGGCTTGTACACGTATAATATTCTTTCTTCCAAATATAGAAAGAATATTATACTTGACTGCTGCCCTTCTGCTGCAGTCTGCTAATCATTCACAACTCACTTGTTCCACAAAGCTCTTTATCAGGACTGGTAACTTGGTCTGTCTAGGGTGCTACGGTACATAGGCTTGGGTGCGGTACAGTCTGCTGTTCTGTAAGGACCGCTATCGGTCCACAATACATAGGGTTGCCGTGCACTACTGCTGACCGCTGCCCTATACTGCAGCAGTCCTTCATTGGTATAGGGACTGACGTACAGTCTGCTAATCACTAACACACAACCTGCTTGGTCCACAAAAGTTCTTATAAGGACTGGTAACTTGGTATAGGGTGCTACGGTACATAGGCCTGAGTGCGTTACAGTCTGCTGTTCTGTAAGGACCGCTATCGGTCCACAATACATAGGGTTGCCGTGCACTACTGCTGACCGCTGCCCTATACTGCAGCAGTCCTTCAGCGGTATAGGGACTGACGCACAGTCTGCTAAACACTAACACACAACCTGCTTGGTCCACAAAAGTTTTTATAAGGACTGGTAACTTGGTATAGGGTGCTACGGTACATAGGCCTGAGTGCAGTACAGTCTGCTGTTCTGTAAGGACCGCTATCGGTCCACAATACATAGGGTTGCCGTGCACTACTGCTGACCGCTGCCCTATACTGCAGCAGTCCTTCATTGGTATAGGGACTGACGTACAGTCTGCTAATCACTAACACACAACCTGCTTGGTCCACAAAAGTTCTTATAAGGACTGGTAACTTGGTATAGGGTGCTACGGTACATAGGCCTGAGTGCGTTACAGTCTGCTGTTCTGTAAGGACCGCTATCGGTCCACAATACATAGGGTTGCCGTGCACTACTGCTGACCGCTGCCCTATACTGCAGCAGTCCTTCATTGGTATAGGGACTGACGTACAGTCTGCTAATCACTAACACACAACCTGCTTGTTCCACAAAAGTTCTTATAAGGACTGGTAACTTGGTATAGGGTGCTACGGTACATAGGCCTGAGTGCGTTACAGTCTGCTGTTCTGTAAGGACCGCTATCGGTCCACAATACATAGGGTTGCCGTGCACTACTGCTGACCGCTGCCCTATACTGCAGCAGTCCTTCATTGGTATAGGGACTGACGTACAGTCTGCTAATCACTAACACACAACCTGCTTGGTCCACAAAAGTTCTTATAAGGACTGGTAACTTGGTATAGGGTGCTACGGTACATAGGCCTGAGTGCGTTACAGTCTGCTGTTCTGTAAGGACCGCTATCGGTCCACAATACATAGGGTTGCCGTGCACTACTGCTGACCGCTGCCCTATACTGCAGCAGTCCTTCAGCGGTATAGGGACTGACGCACAGTCTGCTAAACACTAACACACAACCTGCTTGGTCCACAAAAGTTTTTATAAGGACTGGTAACTTGGTATAGGGTGCTACGGTACATAGGCCTGAGTGCGTTACAGTCTGCTGTTCTGTAAGGACCGCTATCGGTCCACAATACATAGGGTTGCCGTGCACTACTGCTGACCGCTGCCCTATACTGCAGCAGTCCTTCATTGGTATAGGGACTGACGTACAGTCTGCTAATCACTAACACACAACCTGCTTGGTCCACAAAAGTTCTTATAAGGACTGGTAACTTGGTATAGGGTGCTACGGTACATAGGCCTGAGTGCAGTACAGTCTGCTGTTCTGTAAGGACCGCTATCGGTCCACAATACATAGGGTTGCCGTGCACTACTGCTGACCGCTGCCCTATACTGCAGCAGTCCTTCAGCGGTATAGGGACTGACGCACAGTCTGCTAAACACTAACACACAACCTGCTTGGTCCACAAAAGTTTTTATAAGGACTGGTAACTTGGTATAGGGTGCTACGGTACATAGGCCTGAGTGCAGTACAGTCTGCTGTTCTGTAAGGACCGCTATCGGTCCACAATACATAGGGTTGCCGTGCACTACTGCTGACCGCTGCCCTATACTGCAGCAGTCCTTCATTGGTATAGGGACTGACGTACAGTCTGCTAATCACTAACACACAACCTGCTTGTTCCACAAAAGTTCTTATAAGGACTGGTAACTTGGTATAGGGTGCTACGGTACATAGGCTTGAGTGCGGTACAGTCTGCTGTTCTGTAAGGACCGCTATCGGTCCACAATAGATAGGGTTGACGTGCACCACTGCTGACCGCTGCCCTATACTGCAGCAGTCCTTCAGCGGTATAGGGACTGACGCACAGTCTGCTAAACACTAACACACAACCTGCTTGGTCCACAAAAGTTTTTATAAGGACTGGTAACTTGGTATAGGGTGCTACGGTACATAGGCCTGAGTGCGTTACAGTCTGCTGTTCTGTAAGGACCGCTATCGGTCCACAATACATAGGGTTGCCGTGCACTACTGCTGACCGCTGCCCTATACTGCAGCAGTCCTTCATTGGTATAGGGACTGACGTACAGTCTGCTAATCACTAACACACAACCTGCTTGGTCCACAAAAGTTCTTATAAGGACTGGTAACTTGGTATAGGGTGCTACGGTACATAGGCCTGAGTGCGTTACAGTCTGCTGTTCTGTAAGGACCGCTATCGGTCCACAATACATAGGGTTGCCGTGCACTACTGCTGACCGCTGCCCTATACTGCAGCAGTCCTTCAGCGGTATAGGGACTGACGCACAGTCTGCTAAACACTAACACACAACCTGCTTGGTCCACAAAAGTTCTTATAAGGACTGGTAACTTGGTATAGGGTGCTACGGTACATAGGCTTGAGTGCGGTACAGTCTGCTGTTCTGTAAGGACCGCTATCGGTCCACAATAGATAGGGTTGACGTGCACCACTGCTGACCGCTGCCCTATACTGCAGCAGTCCTTCAGCGGTATAGGGACTGACGTACAGTCTGCTAAACACTAATACACAACCTGCTTGGTCCACAAAAGTTCTTATAAGGACTGGTAACTTGGTATAGGGTGCTACGGTACATAGGCTTGAGTGCGGTACAGTCTGCTGTTCTGTAAGGACCGCTATAGGTCCACAATAGATAGGGTTGACGTGCACCACTGCTGACCGCTCACCTATACTGCAGCAGTCCTTCAGCGGTATAGGGACTAAGAGTTTTGTCACAGGGTCATTTAAAAAATGACATGCAGAGGAAGAGGCAGGCCCTTCCGCAGGGGTGGTAGGGGTAGGGCAGGAGCAACAGGCTTGAGCCAAAGTGGGAAGTTGCAGAAGGTGCGTTCAATTACTTTAAAGGATGCACCAGACTTGGTTGAGTGGCTCGCTCAGCCTTACTCTTCTGCACCCTCCTCATCCTCTCGATCTGCACCCTCTTCTTCACTCTCTGCTATGTGCACCCCCAAAGACACTACCACCAACAACACGACCACCACCACCACCACCACATACCTTCCGCTTGAGTCACTGGAATTATTTTCCGATCCATATCAAGAGGACATTTCTGATGCGCAGCCACTCTTGGTATTGGATCAGGAAGAGGAGGTAGCAACAAGCGCTACTCAGCAGTCTGACGCCAGTACCCAGATCAGCCCAAGGAGGAGGTTGGTCCCCGGTGTTGCTGCCTACTCTACTTATAGCGGTGGGGAAGGTGACGTTGATGATGACGTGTCTAGTGATGTCACGTGGGTGCCCACAAGAGAGGAAGAGGAGGGGAGTTCAGAGGGAGATATGGACCAGCAGATAGGGAGGAGAAGCAGCAATGACTTACATTGCACAGCAGGGACAAAGCAGACTGCAAATGTATCAGGAGCGAGTCATCGACCATGTACGGTCACATCTGGCGCTCCCAGGACACCGGCACATGGCTCCGCAGTGTGGGCTTTTTTTAACGTGTCCGCTGCTGACAATAGCGTTGCCATCTGCAATCTTTGCAGTCAACGCGTTAGTCGCGGTAAGCCCAATACTCACCTAGGGACGACCGCCTTAAGAAGGCACATGAGCAGCCATCACCGAGCCCAGTGGGAGCAACGGAACACACAAAGCCACACTGCAGGCTCTCACCGTCCAGCCTCGTCTTCTACTTCTCCTTCTCCTCTCTCCTCACAATTGTCCTCCACTCCACCTTCCATCACGCCAAGCTCACATTTTTCTGCAAAAAGGCAGGCTTCCGTGGGCCTAATGTTTGAGCGTAAAAAAATGATGACGCCGGATAACCCTCTTGCCCAACGGTTGGCGGCTGGCTTGTCAGAACTCATAGCCCGCCAACTACTGCCATATAAACTGGTGGACTCGGAGGCCTTTCGCAAATTTGTGGCCATTGGAACACCACAATGGAAGGTCCCAGGAAGGAAGTATTTCTCAGAGAAGGGCATCCCAGAGCTATATGGCCATGTTCAGCGGCAAGTGAATGTATCTCTGGCACACAGTGTCGGTGCCAAGATACATCTGACCACAGACACGTGGTCTAGCAAACACGGGCAGGGAAGGTATATCAGTTTTACTGCCCACTGGGTGAACCTTCTGACGGCCGTCAAGCATGTAACCCGTGGCACCCGTGTAGATTTGGTTTTACCGCCACGGATTGCATGCAGGCCTGACTCTTCTTCTCCTCCTCCTACTCCATCCTCCTCCCTCTCCTCCTCAGCTGCCTCCTCCTTTTCCGCTGCTAGCGTCTCTTCCACTGCACCGCCCAAGCTCCCCAGAACCTATTCCACATGCCAGGTGAGACGTTGCCATGCCGTGCTGCGTCTGTTGTGCCTGGAAGCAAAGAGCCACACTGGCCCGGCACTCCTTTCAGCTTTGCGTTCACAGGCAGATGAGTGGCTAACACCGCTCAATTTGACAGTTGGTAAAGTGGTGTGTGACAACGGTGCCAATCTGCTTAGCGCATTGAAACAGGGCAAAATCACGCACGTGCCGTGCATGGCACACGTCTTAAACTTGGTCGTGCAGCGATTCCTTGTCAAATACCCTGGGGTCCAGGACATCTTGCGGCAGGCAAGGAAAATCTCGGCCCATTTCAGAAGATCTTACACGGCCATGGCTCGCCTTGCTGACATTCAGCGGCGACACCATCTGCCGGTCAGACGTCTTATTTGCGATTGCCCGACGCGATGGAACTCAACCTTCTATATGCTTGATAGGCTGCTCCAGCAGAAACGTGCAGTTAACGTCTACCTGTATGAACTCTGCGAAAGAAACGGTTCTGGGGAGCTGGGTTTTTTTTCACCGCGCCAGTGGCTGCTCATGCGCGACACATGCAGACTTCTGCGGCCATTTGAGGAGATCACCAAACTGGTCAGTCGCAGCCATGGCGCCATCAGTGACATGGTACCTTATGCCTTCTTTCTGGAGCGTGCATTGCGTCGTGTCATTGATCAGGCTGTGGAGGAGCAGGAGCGGGAAGATGAGGAAGTCGCAATGCTGGATGAATTCCCAGGGGGGGCTACTCTATCTGAGACAAGTCAACAACAGGAGTCTGATGAGGAGTCAGAGGAGGATGGTGCCGGGGCGGATGAGCAGGAGCAAGAAGAGCATGCTTTAAACCTTTCTGGGATCCCTGTTGTGCGAGGATGGGGAGAGGAGAATGAAGAGGACGACATTATCCTGGATGATGAGCAGGAGCCAGGCCACCACACCGCTTCCACTTTAGTGCAAATGGGGGCCTTCATGCTCCAGTGTTTTAATAGGGACCCCCGTATAAAAAGCATGAGGGTCAAGGACCAGTACTGGGTGGCAACGTACTTAGACCCCCGGTACAAACACAAAATGGCGGAAATGTTACCGCCGTCGCAGAGGGCTGTCAGAATGCAGCACTTCCAGGCCTTGCTTCGAGAAATGCTGCATTCTGCTTTTGCGTGCGCTGGCAGAGGAGCAATTCCCACTCCCAGAGAAGGATTTGCGGGTACCAATCCAACAGCGCCTGCAAGAAGAGGCCGGTTTGAAGATGTGTTGGTGACTTCGGATATGAGGTCATTCTTTCAGCCGACCCATCGACAGGTGTCATCCGGATCCAGCATCAGGGAACGCCTAGACCGTCAGGTGTCCGACTACATTGGGTTAACGGCCGATGTGGACGCTCTGAGGAGTGATGAACCCCTAGACTACTGGGTGGGCAGGCTTGACCTCTGGCCAGAGCTTGCCCAATTTGCAATCGAACTGTTGGCTTGCCCCTCATCCAGTGTCCTGTCCGAAAGGACGTTCAGCGCAGCAGGGGGGATTGTGACCGATAAGCGTACTCGCCTAGCTCACCACAGTGTTAACTACCTCACATTTCTAAAAATGAATGAGGCATGGATCTCGGAGGAATTCAACACATGTGATCAGTAGACCATGTATATGTCTATAAACAATTTTTGGAATCAAGCACACAGACCTTCTTAATTCATTTGGCTCACTTCCCTGACCCAAAAAAGCACACCGTACTATATGCCCCTACCCTCCTCTTTGAAGAGGTTGAGCGGTGTCATATTTCTACTGGGGCTGCTTATTATGAGGGGTTCCCACCATCCCTGTGCTGTGCTGACTTCCTCCTGGGTGTTCTTATTATGAGGGGCTCCCACCATCCCTGTGCTGTGCTGACTTCCTCCTGGGGGTTCTTATTATGAGGGGATCACACCATCCCTGTGCTGTGCTGACTTCCTCCTGGGGCTGCTTACGGTGCTGCTGTCAGCGCTGTATGTCACGGAGCTGCTGTCAGCGCTGTATGTCACGGAGCTGCTGTCAGCGCTGTATGTCACGGAGCTGCTGTCAGCGCTGTATGTCACGGAGCTGCTGTCAGCGCTGTATGTCACGGAGCTGCTGTCAGCGCTGTATGTCACGGAGCTGCTGTCAGCGCTGTATGTCACGGAGCTGCTGTCAGCGCTGTATGTCACGGTGCTGCTGTCAGCGCTGTATGTCACGGAGCTGCTGTCAGCGCTGTATGTCACGGAGCTGCTGTCAGTGCTGTATGTCACGGAGCTGCTGTCAGCGCTGTATGTCACGGAGCTGCTGTCAGCGCTGTATGTCACGGAGCTGCTGTCAGCGCTGTATGTCACGGTGCTGCTGTCAGCGCTGTATGTCACGGAGCTGCTGTCAGCGCTGTATGTCACGGAGCTGCTGTCAGCGCTGTATGTCACGGAGCTGCTGTCAGCGCTGTATGTCACGGAGCTGCTGTCAGCGCTGTATGTCACGGAGCTGCTGTCAGCGCTGTATGTCACGGTGCTGATGTCAGTGCTCTGTATTACGGTGCTGCTGTCAGTGCTCTGTATCTCCTGCACCCTCTTGTTTGCCTACCCTGGTCCCTGACCTTCCCTCTCCTCCATTGCCTTCATTAGCTCCATAGTCCTGAATTGTCAGAACAATTTCCCAAATAAAAAAAAAATGCTTGTAGTTATCGATCCCAAATTCACCTCATACATGTATTATGCTATTGTCCAGGTGGTGGGACTACGTGCTACCCCCTAATAATTACCCCGTGGCCGCAAATTCGACCTAAAGGTTTGCGAAATTCGCCTCCCATTGAAGTCAATGGAGCCCGCGGCGAACGGTCGTTTTCGCGAACGTTTGTGTCCGTTCGCGTTTCGCGTTCGCGAAACGTCCCGTCGGAAGTTCGTCCATCACTACAGAAGAGGCAGATGCTTTGACAGGGAAGAGAAGAAATTGAGAAAAAAAGGAAAAAGAGAAAACAAGAAAGTAGATGGACAAGGAATTATCAATATGTGTTCAGTCATATGGGGGATAGAGTGAGAAAAACTAATGAGTAAATAAAAGATAAATGATGAACGGTAATAAAAATAATAATGGAAAAATAATAAAACATAATAAATAATAAATGATAAAAAATGAAGAAATACATTAAATTAAATTAGGGACTGAGGTACAGTCTGCTAATCATTCACAACCTACTTGTTCCACAAAGGTCCTTATAAGGACTGGTAAGGTATAGGGTACTACAGTACATAGGGTTGGGCGAGGTACAGTCTGCTATTCCTTAAGGACTGGTATAGGTCCACAATTTATATAGGGTTGAGGTGCACTACTGCTGACTGCTGCCCTTCTGCTGCAGTAGTCCTTTATCAGTATAGGGACTGAGGTACAGTCTGCTAATCATTCACAACCTACTAGTTCCACAAAGGTCCTTATAAGGACTGGTAAGGTCTAGGGTACTACAGTACATAGGGTTGAGTGAGGTATAGTCTGCTATTCCTTAAGGACTGGTATAGGTCCACTATTTATATAGGGTTGAGGTGCACTACTGCTGACTGCTGCCCTTCTGCTGCAGTAGTCCTTTATCAGTAGGGTTGAGTGAGGTACAGTCTGCTAATCCTTAAGGACTGGTATATCACGGTGCTGGTGTCAGTGCTTTATGTCACGCTGCTGATGTCAGTGCTCTCTATCACGGTGCTGGTGTCAGATCACTCTATCACGGTGCAGGTGTCAGTGCTCTATATCATGGTGCTGGTGATCATCTCCTGCACCCTCTTCTTTGCCTACCCTGACCTTCCCTCGCCTCCATTGTCTCAAGAGTCCTGAATTGTCAGAATTTCACATATAATAAAATAATGCTTGTAGTTGTCGATCCCAGATTCACCTCATACATGTGTTATGTAATTGGCCATGTGGTGGGACTATGTGTGTACAGCTAGTAATTATTTTGTGGCTGCAAATATGACCTGTAGGTTTGTAAAGTTCACCATCCCTGTGCTGTGCTAACTTCCTCCTGGGGCTGCTTATTATGAGGGGCTCCCACCATCCCTGTGCTATGCTGACTTCCTCCTGGAGCTGCTTATTATGAGGGGCTCCCACCATCGCTGTGCTGTGCTGACTTCCTCCTGGGGCTGCTTATTATGAGGGGCTCCCACCATCCCTGTGCTGTGCTGACTTCCTCCTGGGGCTGTACCTCTGCTGTGCATATTATGAGGGGCTCCCTCCATCCCTGTGCTATGCTCATTCTGAGGCGCTCCCACCATCCATGTGCTGTGCTGACTTCCTCCCGGGGCTGTACCTCTGCTGTGCATATTATGAGGGGCTCCCACCATCCCTGTGCTATGCTCATTATGAGGGGCTCCCACCATCCCTGTGCTATGCTGACTTCCTCCTGGGGCTGCTTACGGTGCAGTTGTCAGTGCTGTATATCACGGTGCTGATGTCAGTACTCTCTATCACGGTGCTGCTGTCAGTGCTGTATATCACGGTGCTGGTGTTAGTGCTTTATGTCACGCTGCTGATGTCAGTGCTCTCTATCACGGTGCTGGTGTCAGATGACTCTATCACAGTGCAGGTGTCATTGCTGTATGTCACGCTGCTGATGTCAGTGCTCTCTATCACAGTGCTGCTGTCAGTGCTGTATATCACGGTGCTGGTGTTAGTGCTTTATGTCACGCTGCTGATGTCAGTGCTCTCTATCACGGTGCTGGTGTCAGATGACTCTATCACGGTGCAGGTGTCATTGCTGTATGTCACGCTGCTGATGTCAGTGCTCTCTATCACGGTGCTGCTGTCAGTGCTTTATGTCACGCTGCTGATGTCAGTGCTCTCTATCACGGTGCTGGTGTCAGATCACTCTATCACGGTGCAGGTGTCATTGCTGTATGTCACGCTGCTGATGTCAGTGCTGTATATCATGGTGCTGGTGTCAGTGCTGTATATTACGGTGCTGGTGTCAGTGCTTTATGTTATGCTGCTGATGTCAGTGCTCTCTATCACGGTGCTGGTGTCAGATCACTCTATCACGGTGCAGGTGTCATTGCTGTATGTCACGCTGCTGATGTCAGTGCTCTCTATCACGGTGCTGCTGTCAGTGCTGTATATCACGGTGCTGGTGTCAGTGCTTTATGTCACGCTGCTGATGTCAGTGCTCTCTATCACGGTGCTGGTGTCAGATCACTCTATCACGGTGCAGGTGTCATTGCTGTATGTCACGCTGCTGATGTCAGTGCTGTATATCACGGTGCTGGTGTCAATGCTGTATATCACGGTGCTGGTGTCATTGCTGTATGTCACGCTGCTGGTGATCATCTCCTGCACCCTCTTCTTTGCCTACCCTGACCTTCCCTCTCCTCCATTGCCTTCATGCGCTCCACAGTCCTGAATTGTCACAATTTCACATATAAAAAAAGAATGCTTGTAGTTGTCGATCCCAGATTCACCTCATACATGTGTTATGTCATTGGCCATGTGGTGGGACTATGTTTGCACAGCTAGTAATTGTTTTGTGGCTGCAAATTTGACCTGTAGATTTGCAACGTTCGCCTCCCATTGAAGTCAACGGGGCCCGCCGCGAACGTTACGGTTCGTGAACTATCGGTTCACGGTCTGCGTTCGCGAAACGTCCCATCGGAAGTTCGTCCATCACTACTCTTCTCCTCCATCTCCTCTTTATATCAATATTCTACAAAAACATACAATATGTGTAAATAAAAATATATATATATGTATATAATCCCAACTTCTTACTATATCCACATTCAAATGACTAAGATGTAGATGGAGATGTGCAGGGAGCCGAGTCTGTCACTGCAGATTATACCAAAAAGCTGCTGTATATTGAAGGCAATGTTTTATTGTTACACATTAGGGATGACCTGAACATCCCTCCAGTTCAGTTCGCCCCAGAACATGTGAACAGGCAAAGTATTTGTGCGAACATGCAAAGACCATTAAAGTCTATGAGACACAAACATGAAAAGTCAAATTTTAAAGCTAATTTTAAAGGTTTATATGCAAGTTATTGCCATGAAAGGTGTTTGGGGACCCAGGTACTTCCCCAGGGGACATGTATCAATGCAAAAAAAAGTGTTCAAAACCAGTTTTTTTCAGAAGCAGTGATTTTAAGAATGTTTAAAGTGAAACAATAAAAATTAAATATTACTTTAAATATTGTGCCTTGGGGGGGGGGTCCACCTTAGTCTGCCTGTAAAGTTGCGCATTTGTCTGATGTGTTTTACAGTCCCCCCCCCCCCCCCCCAGTACATACCAAGTCCTTTGGGTATGGATTTTAAAGGGAACTCCATGCCAAAATGTAAAAAAAATTGGTGTGGAGTCCCTCCAAAATCCATACCAGACCCTTATCCGAGCTTGCAGCCTGGAGGACAGGATGGGGGGGTGAGCCCCCATCCCCCTCCTGAACCATACCAGGCAACATGGGGACGGTGCTTTGGGGTCCCAAAGGCATCATCCCCACAACCCTTGCCCCGTGGTTGTCGGGGTCTGCGGGTGGGGGGCTTATCGGAATTTGGAAGCCCCCTTTAACAAGGGGGCCCCCAGATCCCACCCCCCCATGTGAATGGATATTGGGTACATTGTACCCCTACCCATTCACCCAAACAATAACTATCAAAAAGTAAAAAACACAAAAGACATTCCTTTACTAAAAAAATCGTGTTCCAATCCTTCTTCAATCACGACGTCGACGGACCCAAAAAAAAACAACCTTCGGCTCGATGGGAGGCGTCCCAACAACTGCTGTCTTTCCATTGTGACAGCTGTTATAACAGCAAGGCTGATGACATCAGAAGGGGCAGGGTCACTTGGTTACGTCACTGGGTGGCCCCACTTTTGCCTATGCAGATATCACAGCGAAAAGACAGCAGGACGCCTCCCATTGAGGCAGAGCTTTTTTTTTTTTCCGGGTCCATTGGCACCATGATGGAACAAGGATGGACATTGCGGGACACTTTTTTGATAAAGGAAGTGTCAAAAACTGTGTTTTGTGGTTTTTACTTTTTAACACTTTTTGTACCCCATACCCATTCACAGCGGGGCAGGATCTGGGTGCCTCCTTGTGGGATCTGGGAGTCCCCCACCAGCAGACCCCCCACAACCACCAGGCAAGGGTTGAGGCCTTTGTCCCCATCAACATGGGGACAAGGTGCTTTGGGAAGGGGGCATTGCATGTTGAATGCAAGTGGCCGAGTATGTTTCAGGAGGGGAGAGGGGCACACGCTCGTCCCCCCCATCCTGAGATGCCAGGTTGCATGCTCGGATAAGGGTCTGGTATGGATTTTGGAGGGACCCCTAAACCATTTTTTTTTTTTTTGATTTTGGTGCGGGTTTTCCCTTCAATACCACTTTAATAAGCTGTGTTATATATACTACATTGCCTGCATTGACTGAATATAGAGTCTACACTGAATATGCAGTCTATACTAAATGCAGAGTATATATATATATATATATATATATATATATATATACCCAGACACTATACACGGTCGCTATGTAATCCTTATATAGTGTGGGGCATGGACGTAGTCTCCATGAGCCATGATTGGCCAAAGGCACCCTGCCTCGCAGTAGAGCGTGCTGTGATTGGCCAAATAATGCAGATCAGGTGCATGCTTTGGCCAATCATCAGACGTCAATGCATTGCGATCTCGTAGTGCATTTTGGGGCATTCTGTGGCGCTCAGATTTCCTGCAAATGCCCTATATGTTCAGTTCGTTTGCGGGCCAAAGAACACCCAATGATCGAGTCAAACTTACGCTCATCCCTATTACACATGAGTGTTTCTATTGTATTGGATTTTAAATACATATATAAGGAGAGCGCTATGGATTGCTTTGCATGAGTGGCACTGTGCCAATATGTTTGAAAAGTTATAAGGCTGTTCAAGAAAAAGAGAAGTGAAGTGGTTCCAAAGGCTGTTTATGCATTAATAAACTCCTCCTCTTTCTGTAGGGGTCCCCCTAGGTTCTGTACTCGGACCATTCCTCTTCTCCATTTACACCTCCTTCCTTGGGCACTTGATAAACTCCCATGGCTCCCAATACCATCTCTATGCTGACTCCTTCAGCCTCCGCATTTCTAACTTACTGACCATACTGTATCAGCATGGATGTCACAACACTTCCTCAAACTCAATTTTTTTGCCCCCTCCCCTGACGTCTCCATCAAGATCAATAATACAACCATCAGTCCCTCCCCTCATGCCAGGGTGCTAGATATAATCCTAGACCCTGACCTATCTTTTCAGCCCCAAATCTAATCGCTGTCCATCGCTGGACGCATGGCTTTCTACTGTTTTTTTTTTTTTTTTTTGAAGCACATGATTAGAGCCTGAGGCTCTAATTGACTTAAAAAAAGGTTTGGATTGGGGTGCAGAGCACAGGGCCCGAGCCCACCCATCAACATTCGCTATTGTCTTCCTGCTTCACCTCCAGGCCAATCAAGACATGAAGCGGGTCCTAAAACCGGATTGGCCAGGAGAAGAAATGACCAGATTGGCCAGGAGGAGAAGCCAGGGAAGTGGCCTGCAATCTAGATGGAGGGGTTGTTTGCCCCCCCCCCCAAAAATGGAGCACCAGCCACTACTGCATAGAAGCTGTAGTATGGGTTGCTATGAATGGAGAAGCTGGACGGAAAAGGTGGACATAGTTGGGCACTTCACAGCTCCCTCCCTTCTATTAGCCCCGCTGTACCAGAAGACTACATCATTTAAAGGCTTTGGAGATACATTCCTTGGATTATACAGTAGGTTTCAGGAGGGGGTCACTGGCTATGTAAATGTAAGCCAGAGATGTGATGTGCTATTTTAGAAAATGTAACTGCTGGCTTGTGAACTTTAAAACAACAAGGTTGGTCTGTGTCTTCTCACATCGTTTTGCAGTGCCAAATTCTCATCATACCCTCCTCCCTATGTAAGGGAAATGAGGAAGGGAGGTGTTTGTAGTACACATAAAAAGAGCAGTCTAGTGTGAAAACACTGCTCCTCCATAGATGCAGAACAGAGAGTGAGCTTCGTCACCCTTACAGAAAGCGTATTCCTGACAAAATCACCAGGTGAAAATCAAGTTTAAAAAAAAATCCAGAAAAATTAAAACTATTGCAGCCACAACATCTAAGGAGTAGTAAGATGTAATTTGTTATTTTTGGGGTTTAGATACTCTTTAACCACTTCCTGCCTGGTCTATAGCAGAATGACAGGAAGCGGTGGTTCCGTTATCCTGACTGGGCGTCATATGACATCCTTCAGGATAACAGCCGCCTCGCACCTGTGGGGGCATGCATTGCGACGATCAGTAGTGCGGTGTGTCAGTCTGACACACTGCAACACCTATCTCGGTAAAGAGCCTCCGACATAGGCTCTTTACCACGTGATCAGCCAAGTGATCACGATGTCAACAGAAAAAGCCGTTGATCGGATTTTCCTCACTCGTGTCTGACAGACAAGAGTAGAGGAGAGCCAATCGGTGGCTCTCGTAACAAGGAGTTCTGCGCTGATTGTGTTTCAGCGCAGCCCCCCCGCTGTTGCCCACACTGGAGCACCAGGGAAGCCACCAGGACCACCAGGGAAGTCCCCAACATGTGGATGGCGAGGTACATCCCCCTTGTCCATGCACATGTGCCCAATGTGCCCAGTCTGTGCCAATCAGTGCCCACAAATGGGCACTGACTGGCACCTCTAAGTAACACATGATTTGGGTAATGCCAATCAGTGTCACCCATCAGTGTCCATCAGTGCCCATCAGTGCCCACCTATCAGTGCCCATCAATCCCACCTATCAGTGCCACCTATGAGTGCCCATCAGTGCCACCTATAAGTGCCCATCAGTGCCGCATGGCAGTGCCACCTATCAGTGCCCATCTGTGCCGCCTATCAGTGCCCATCATCAGTGCCCATCAGTGCCACCTTATCAGTGCCCATCAGTGCAGCCATATTAGTGCCCGTCATTGAAGAAGAAAACGTGCTTAGAGGTGATCAAATACCACCAAAAGAAAGCTCTATTTGTGGGAACAAAATGATAAAAACCCCCATCAAATCATTCTCTGCAGCTATTACCTTTTGTACCACTACCCCCTCCCTTTAGAATGTAAGCTCTATGAGCAGGGCCCTCCTGTACCTTTTGTATTGTACTATAATTGTGTTGTCCCACCTATACATTGTAAAGCGCTGCGTAAACTGTTGGCGCTATAATAATAAAAAAAATTGTTTGGGTGCAGTGTAGCATGTCCGCGCAATTGTCATTCAAATGATGGAAATTGGCTTGGGCAGGAAGGTGTCTAAGTACCTGGTATTGAAGTGGTTAAGCTCTCTGACATGTACAAAAATTAAACTATTCGTTTTGGGCAAAGTGTCCCTTGAAAATGTTTGTGTCTTTCAACTATCTTTCATTTGGTTGCACATTATTTTTGTTTGAATTCTTCACAAAAGCCTTCATTGTTGTCATAACAAAATATACACAAGTGCACTTTGCAAGCTGACATAATTTAATTTGCATCCGTAAAAGTACATTTGAAGACCATTGTTAGGATGAATGTTTGTATAAAGAAGATGATTTGCAAAGTGATACAGTTATACAACTTTAGGCACAAAGTTCCCTAATGAATAACAAATGTGACAGTGGTGGCTGGTGAAGTTTTAGGATGGGGGGGCGCAAGACCCCGTCCCTCCATGTCCCTCCCACTTCTCATAAGCCACACCCCTTATAGAATTCACATGATATACCAGGTTGCACATTATACACAGGGCTCTGCACGTCATATACCAGGCTGCACATTATACACAGGGCTCTGCACATCATATACCAGGCTGCACATTATACACAGGGCACTGCACACCATATACCAGGCTGCACGTTATACACCGGCACTGCACATCATATACCAGGCTGCACATCATGCACAGTGCTCTGCACATCATATACCAGGCTGCACATTATACACTGGCACTGCACATCATATACCAGGCTGCACATTATACACAGGGCTCTGCACATAATATACCAGGCTGCACATCATGCACAGTGCTCTGCACATCATATACCAGGCTGCACATTATACACCGGGCTCTGCACATAATATACCAGGCTGCACATTATACACAGTGCTCTGCACATCATATACCAGGCTGCACATTATACACCGGGCTCTGCACATCATATACCAGGCTGAACATTATACACCGGGCTCTGCACATCATATACCAGGCTGCATATTATACACCGGGCTCAGCACATCATATACCAGGCTGCACATTATACACCGGGCTCTGCACATCATATACCAGGCTGAACATTATACACCTGGCTCTGCACATAATATACCAGGCTGCACATTATACACAGTGCCCTGCACATCATATACCAGGCTGTGCATTATACACCGGGCTCTGGACATCATATACCAGACTGCCCAAAAAATGAATAAATTTGATAAAGGGGGGGGGGGGGATGTGCTGCCATCCAACCGCCAAAAAAAAGGAATGAATTTGATAACCGGGGGAGGGCGGGTGATGTGCTGCCATCCAACCTCCAAAAAAAGGGGGGCTGCCGTCCGACCTCCAAAAAAAAGAATGAATTTGATATGCAGGGGGGAAGGGGGGTTGTGCCCAATGAAGTAGTCAGTAGTCAGTAGTGTATGCAGTGCACTCGCACTCGCCCGGCCAGTCTATCACGCCGGAAGCTGTGGCGCGCTCAGCCACGCCACTGAGCAAGTTTTTTTTGGGCAAATGAAGCACCTCGTCTGCAGTCTCATGATTGGATCGACGTGGCGCTTCCCATATTGCACTGCGCCCGGGGGCCCGGACGCAGTGCGCATAGGGACATTTAAATTTTTTTTTTTTTTTAAAGGGACATACTTAAATAATGGCGACCTATGGACAGGCCGCCACTGAAATGTGAATAGCAGGTGAACTGCTAGAACTGCCAGTTCTTCACTGTTCCTGCAGCAGAAAAAAATGATAATTTTTATGTTGTAAAGTAACAAAGTATCTAAAACGAATCACCCCACCCAAAGCTTTCATATTTCTAACCCAGCTTTTCTCAACTGGTATGCAGTGTCACCCTGTAGTCTCCTCTTGGCTCCTCAGTTGTGCCGTGGCAAAATTCTAAATGGTGCACCCACAAAGGCAGGCAGATCCAGTAGCTTGATCCAGGCCTGACTTGTATTTACAACAGGTTGTAAATACAAGCCCTGACCATGTGCTGGGCCACCTGCCTGTCAACTGATGATGTCATTGCTTGCTAAGGATTTTGTTGGGTACCCATGTATCGTCATATTTGGCTACCCATTACATTTTGCTACCAGCGCGACATCGCCATATGCGTTCCAACACTATTGTAAGACCACTTTGCCACTTCGCTTGGCATAATAATAATCTAACTCTATGTGCCCTTGGATGGTGGGGCTTGAACCTGAACTCAGGGGTGTGGGCACAAAATTCTGCGCAAGTGCAGATCACCACAGTGTTGGAACGCTTATGGCGACGTCGCGCATGTGCAGTCCAGAGGGTAGCCAAATGTGATGGGTCGACATATGTGACGAAACACCTGTACGGGGTTCTTGGTCATCCCTTCACTTGCCTTCACAGCCAATGAGGGGTATATGTCAAAGTGGGGGGGGGGGGTCAGGTTGCCTGTAGCTCTATCCTCTCCTCAGAGTATTCTTGGGAGTATCTCAGAAGCCAGGAGGTGCTGCTCAGTAGCTAATCCCCAGGCAGCCAGAGGTGGTGGGCAGGGCCAGACTTACCATAGGGCTTGACTGGGCTCAAGCCCATGGGATCCGCCCAATAGGGGGCCCCGCCTGTTTCTGTTTTAAATACCGTATCTTCTTTATGTTTTAACCACTAGGCGTCCACGCTATAGCCGAAAGACAGCTACAGCTCGGACGCCAATTTCACGGGCACGCATCGGGGAAGTTCTGTGTTGGCCGTGTCCCTTGGACACAGTCAATCACAGATCATGATAAATGGCCAATCACAGCAGCCATTTAGCACTCAATCGCAGTGTCCAATGGGAGATGATCTCATATGTAAACATATGAGATCATCTCTCATCGCTGGCCCTCCCTCCTCACACAGAGACAGTGTGTGAGGAGGGAGAGCGAATGGCTGCAGCGTCAAGGTAAAAAAAAAGGGGGAAAATAAAGTGCTCACAGTGCCACCTGTCAGTGCCACCTGTCCCCAGTGCCACCTGTCAGTGCCATCTGTCCCCAGTGCCAGGTATAAGTGCCATCTGTCCTCAGTGCCACTTATAAGTGCCATCTGTCATCAGTGTCACGTGTCATCAGTGCCACCTATTAGTGTCATCTGTCAGTGTCACATGTCATCAGTGCCACGTATCATCAGTGCCATCTGTCATCAGTGCCACCTGTCAGTGTCACGCGCCATTTGTTATCAGTGTCACATGTCATCAGTGCCATCTGTCATCAGTGACATGTGTTAGTGCCATCTGTCATCAGTGCCATGTATTAGTGTCATCTGTCAGTGCCACGTATTAGTGCCATCTGTCATCAGTGCTGATTCATTTATGAAACAAGTGTATTTGATTGAGGAATTGAATCATTCATTCAAACCCATTTTTTTTAATAATTCAGATTAATTTAACATTTTTAATAGACTTCAGCAATTAACATAAATTATGTAATTTTGTTTAGTGGTTTGTTCAGAATCATAATCTCTATTTTTATTCACAGTTTATCCTCAATTGTGTAGCTCTAATACATAGCTTGTGTATGTATCATTTTGTTCTATTTAAAGTAATGTATAGAAGGTGGGGCCCGAAAGTGACTCAAGCCCAGGGGCCCCCACCACCCTAAGTCCTGCCCTGGTGGTGGGCAAGACAGGGGCGTGGCCACCTCCGTCCTTTCTCTCACAAATAGCTTCTATGGCTGATCCTGCAGCTGAAGATGGAGGTGGAGCAGAGATAGCAGCCTTGTGAGTCTGTCATCTCCACTGGTGCCGTAAGTGGCCAATTAGGAAACGTTTCTACAGAAGGAATTCCATGTGTCTGCTCACTGACTGCCCTGCCAATACATACTGCTTATTGACTGTCCTGCCATTTCATCCTGCTCATTGACTTCACTGCCACTACATACTACTCACTGACTGCCCTGACACTACATACTGCCCTAGTCCAGAGAATCACAAGAGAGATACACACCACCACTCAAAGGCAGGTCCTTGGAACTCAAGAGATAATTGCTCCAGGTGAAGGGATCCGGGTGCGAGTCACAACATGCAGATAATGTGGATAATGACAGAACTCTGGACGGACACACTCCAAAGCTAAAACAATGCTTTATTCAAATAATATTAAGGACACAGCAAATTACATCACAGCAAAAGATGCTAACACTGACGCGTTTCACACTAAAGCTAGTGCTTACTCATAGCTGGTTAACATGGTGGCAGACAACAAATAAATATGTAAACCACTCTACCTTAAAGAAGTGTATCTTGTGATCTATTATTCTAACACACCAAACTAATGACTAAATAAACCATAAGGCATTACTTATAACTAAATACAGTAAAAATATATATTGCCCCTCATAGGTTATGAACCAAAAGGAAAAAATGTACAATTCTAAGTCAGCGATTCAAAAACAAGAAACATATAAAGTAGAATCAAACAGTACTGAAAATGTATGTGATAACATAAAGTCCATTAAAAGTCCAACTGGAGAAACACCCTGTGTAGAAGGGATCTATTCAATCGTAAAACTTTTCAATCAACGTGAAGTAAAACCAGGTGCACCTCCACCAGACAAGTAATAATAGCCCCTTACCAGACGTCCCGGTAGGGAGCGCTTAATCACAAAATGGGTCTGAAGATGGATCAAACTTGAGCCCTCCAAATGGAACACTTTTACGTAGGGCAGGTTAGGAGATACGCCAGTCATAACCCATCCAGCAGGGGAAAACGCTGTTTGAAGCGGGACTCAGATGTGTAGCATTGTAGGATCAAGGAAGGTTCACCATAGGGAGGAAAAGATGCTCCAAATAGTGTAAAATCATTTATTAAAACAAAAATATAAAACAAGAGATGCACTTACAAACATGAAAGAACATCGGGCATATCATCAAACTGGGCAAGCGTCGGCCGATCGCGAACACCAATCGATATCCCTTCTGGTACCAGTTCACATGAGGCAAGTCAGCGTGTCACGCCACCCAACGCGTTTCGTGAAAAATTCACGTCGTCTGGGGTATGGGTGACACGCCATATTGCCTCCATTATATAGTGAATGTTGGAACAAGCCACCTCCTCCGTTGTGTGAGAGCCTGTTTCACTTCCGGGATCAAAGGACCAGGCCTCACTCTCATATCCAATAGAGTGAGAGCCTGTTTCACTTCCGGGATCAAAGGACCAGGCCTCACTCTCATATCCAATAGAGTGAGAGCCTGTTTCACTTCCGGGATCAAAGGACCAGGCCTCACTCTCATATCCAATAGAGTGCGAGCCTATTTCACTTCCGGGATCAAAGAACCAGGCCTCACTCTCATATCCAATAGAGTGCAAGGTCAGAGAGCCAAGGCGGCGGAAATGATCCATGCAATCACCCGCCCCTCCCTGTTTACGACTGTAAAACGACGCTCCTTACAACGGCGTGACAACACGCCGTACGTAACGAGCGGATGACGCCACATCGTACGTCACGAGCGGATGACAACACGTCGTACGTAGCGAGCGGATGGACGGCGCACATCACCCACTACAAGGAAGTATGTGCGCTCCATCTGATGCCAAGTCTCGCTTTCAATACAATGTACGTAACGAGCGGATGACAACACACCGTACGTAGCGGGCGGATTGGCGGCGCACATCACCCCCTGCAGGGAAGTGTGTGCGTTTCATCTGGTGCCATGTCTCGCTTTCAATACAGTGTAGTCGTGGCTCCAGACCTCCATAGCAAATAAATCTTCCTCCATATCACGAAGGAGGAAGAATAAAGAATTATATATATATATACCTCAAATAAAATTAAATTAAAAAGGGAGGAGGGGACTAGTCCAACCACAAAATTAAAAATTATTAACTAACACTTAATAATCAAAAATGGATAAAACATACAAGGCACTTTGTAATACATGGCTAACTCAATATGTGGTTAAACACTTCATAATATTAAGATAGCGGTATTAACTAAGCTACAAAGTTCACCCACAGCAAAAAGTGAAAGGGGCATACACAACTGTATTATGTAGAACTCAATACATTATGAGAAAAAAGATGAGAAAAAAGATATTTCTCTCTCAAAATGGAAAGAATGGGAGCTTACAAGAAAAACCATCAAACGCTACATTGAGGTAGAAAAATCCACAAATATCCAGATCCCACAATGTCTGATGGAAAAAGTCATAAATGCTTTACGTCTGTGCCTAGAACACTGGCAGGAACAACACGTTAAGCATTATTAATAAACGCATTAACGTCTGTATCTGTGTTCATACCGTAAGGGGTGTAAGTTTTTAGTCTATGGATCCACGACATCTCCAGCCGTGAGATCTCTCTGACCAGAGCTCCCCCCCTCCAGTGGGGTTTGTACTTATCAATCCCCATGTACAAGGTGTTAGACGGATCCCTTCCATGTTTCTCGTCATAATGTCTAGAAAGGGGATGTTTGTCAAAACCCCGTTTAATGTTGGTGATATGCTCATTCAATCTGACCTTGAGGGCTCTCTTAGTTCTCCCCACGTACTGAAGCCCACAAGGACATTGGATGAGATAAACCACTGCTTCTGACGAGCATGTGATGAACGGCTCCACTATATACCTTCTCTGGGTGCTGGTGGAGACGAATTCAAGGATTTTAGAATTTTTGTTCTTATTGTAGGAGCACACCTGACAATTCCTACACCTATAGAACCCTTTGAGGTTCTGAAAGAAGCATCTGTCCTTCACAGGGGGGTTCTGTACACTAGGAGCAATCATATTGCCTAGTGAAGAGACTCCTTTAAAAATTACTCTAGGGACTTCCGGTAGGATAGTTCCAAGAGTTTGGTCATTGGTCAAAATATGCCAGTGTCTACGGATCAGCTGTTTAACCTTCTGATGTTGCATCGAGAAGGTAGTAACGAAGGGTAATAAAGACTGATTGGCATCGGCCTCACTCTCCCTATCTGCCAGCAAGGTAGATCTGTCTCTCTCCCGTGCTTTTGTATAAGCCTCGGTCAACAGGTCTGCCGCGTAGCCTTTCTCCGAAAACCGCTGAGATAGTAACTTGGCTTGCTCATCAAACTTGTTGGTGTCAGAACAGTTTCTCCTTATGCGTAGGTACTGTCCCAAAGGGACCGACCTTAACCAGGAGTCCAAGTGACAGCTGCCCATAGGAATATAGGAATTCCTATCTGTGGATTTGAAGAAGGTGGAGGTAACAAAACTCTCACTATTAACCTTGATGTTTAAATCTAGAAAGTTCACACCTTCCTGGCTGGCTTCATAGCTAAATTTGATGCCTCTCGAGTTGTTATTTAGCCCTTCCATAAAGGCATGGAGTTCATGTTCGTCACCATCCCACAGGAGGAGGACGTCATCAATATATCGTGCCCACAGCACTATCTCCGGTCGTCTGGGAGAATCGATGACATCCTCCTCCCATTTGGCCATAAATAAGTTAGCCAAGCTGGGGGCATATTTGGCCCCCATGGCAACCCCTTTGTCTTGACGATAAAACTGGTTGTCGAACCAGAAATAATTGTGCTTGGCTGCAAAATCTAAAAGGGCCAAAATGAAATCAATCTGGATCTGTGTTAAACCAGAGTCTCGCTCCAAATAAACCCTGGTGGCTTCAAAACCCAATTCATGGGGAATAATGGTGTAAAGTGATGTGACGTCGGCTGTCACGAGCCATAAGCCTGGGGTTGGTTTGTAGGAGTTTAGCATATTAAGGATTTGCTTGGTATCCCTCACGTATGATGGGATTTTCTTCACAAGTGGCTGAAGAAAAAAGTCTATATACCTGCCCACCCTGGACGTCACCGAGTCTATACCGCTAACAATAGGGCGACCAGGGGGGCAGGTAGTACTCTTATGTAGCTTCAGGACACATCAGTCCCGATCACGGCCAGCAATACAAGCAACCACCTGCCCCCTGCCAGTGCCCACCTGCCCCCCGCAGTGCCATCCTGAATAAAAGTAAGTGCCCCCGTCAGTGCCACCCAGCAGTGCCCATAGTGCCCACAGTGCCACCCAGCAGTGCCACCCACAGTGCCACCCACAGTGCCCACAATCTGCCTCAAAGGTGCTGCACCCCAGTGCCGCCCATCAGTGCCCAGCAGTGCCGCCCAGCAGTGCCGCCCATCAGTGCCCAGCAGTGCCACCTATCAGAGCCACCTATCAGTGCCACCTATCAGTGCCTATCAGTCCCATCTATCAGTGGTACCTATCAGTGCCCATCCGTGCCACCCATCCATGCCACTTATCCGTGCCACCCATCCGTGCCATCTTATGTGTGCCCATCTTTGCCCATAAGTGCCGCCTTATCTGTGCCCATCGGTGCCACCTTATCTGTGCCTATTAGTGCCGCCTTAACTATGCCTATCAGTGGCCACCAGTGCAGCCTATCAGTGCCCACCAATGCAGCCTATCAGTGCCCACCAATGCAGCCTATCAGTGCCCACCAATGCAGCCCATCAGTGCCCACCAATGCAGCCTATCAGTGCCGCCTAATCAGCGCACTTCAATGAAGGAGAAAAATTACCCGTTTGCAAAATTTTATAACAAACTATTAAAACATGATTTTTTTTTTTTTTTGCATCTTTTTTTGTTTGTTTAGCAAAAAATAAAACTCTGAGCTGTAACTAAATACCACCAAAAGAAAGCTCTATTTGTGGGAAAAAAATGATAAAAATTTCATTTGGGTATAGAGTTCTATGACCGCGCAATTGTCATTCAAAGTGCATCAGCGCTGAAAGCTGAAAATTAATCTGGGACTGAGGGGGGTTTAAGTGCCCAGTAAGCAAGTGGTTAACAAGGGACCCCCAGATCCCGCCCCCCCTGTTTGAAATGGTAAGGGGGTACAAAAGTACCCCTACCATTTCACAAAGAAAGTGTAAAAATAGTTAAATAAGACAAACACACTTTTGAAAAATTCCTTTATTAAAAATAAATTTTTTTTTAAAAAGATTCCAGCGGTGGTAATCCACTCTTGCTATCCAGCGACGGATGATCATCTCTCCGGGGTCCAGCAATGGCTGATCTGATCCAGCAACGGGGGATCTCTCAGTCCACCGCTGTCCATACATGCATCCGTCTTCTGTCTCCACTGCGGAGACACTGCAGGGATCCCAGCGCTGACGTTTCTTATATTCGGAGGGCGGGGCCACCCGTCACCTGACCCCGTCCCCTCTGACGCTGGTGAGGAAAGCCATGGGGTTCCCCAGTGATGTATGGGTGACCCCGCCCCCGCTGATGTAACGCAGGTTTCCGTTACATCAGAGGGGCGGGGTCACCCATACATCATTAGGGAATCCCTGGCTTCCCTCACCAGCGTCAGAGGGAGCGGGGTCAGGTGACGGATGGCCCCGCCCTCCTAATATAAGAAACGTCAGCGCTGGGACCCCCGCAGTGTCTCCACAGTGGAGACAGAAGACGGATGCATGTATGGACAGCGCTGGACTGAGAGATCCCCCGTCGCTGGATCAGATCAGCCATCGCTGGACCCTGGAGAGATGATCATCCGTCGCTGAATAGCAAGAGTGGATTAGCACCGCTGGAATATTTTTTTTATTTTTTTTATTTTTTTTTTTTTTAATAAAGGAATTTTTCAAAAGTGTTTGTCTTATTTAACCATTTTTACACTTTCTTTGTGAAATGGTAGGGGTACGTTTGTACCCCCTTACCATTTCAAACGGGGGGCGGGATCTGGGGTACCCCTTGTTAAAGGGGGCTTCCAGATTCTGATAAGCCCCCCGCCCGCAGACCCCCACAACGACCGCTCAGGGTTGTCGGGATGAGGCCCTTGTCCCCATCAACATGGGGACATGGTGCTTTGAGGGGTCACAGACCCCCAAAGCATCCTCCCAATGTTGAGGGCATGTGGCCTGGTACGGTTCAGGAGGGGGGGCGCTCTCTCGTCCCCCCTCTTTTCCTGCGGCCTGCCAGGTTGCGTGCTCGGATAAAGGGTCTGGTATGGATATTTTGGGGGGGGGGGGCCACGTCAATTTTTTTTATTTGATGCGGGGTTCCCCTTAATATCCATACCAGACCTGAAGGGCCTGGTAATTGAATTTAGGGGAACCCCCATGCTTTTTTTTTTATCAATGATTAAATTGTCGGCTAATACAGAGAACACTCATTGAGTGTTCTCTGTATTACGGGAGCCAACAATGGAAAGTGATTTTAAAAGACTTTTTTTCCTTGCGAAATGACACTTTGTGCAGGGACAGTTCTAAGCACGGGAAGCATGCGCCCCTTCACAGGCATACTATAGACACCCCCCAGGTATGAAATTTAAAGGAATATTACACTTTTATTGTTTTACCTTAAAGTGGTTGTAAACCCTTACAACACACTTTGACTTACAGGTAAGCCTGGATTAAGGAGCTATTTGCCCGTATACGTAGACAGCGGTGCGCAGGCGCACTGAGCGCGGCATCGTCAACGACGAAGATGCCGCGCGTGTCGGCTCCCGTGCGCATGCGTGGGAGTGACGTCATCGTGGCTACGCCGAATGACAGCGGTGGAGCTGCGAGACCCCACCGAGAAGATGGATGCGCCGGACTACAGGGGACAGTGGTGACTTTGCTGGCTCCTGTGTCAGGTAAGTGACACATAATGGACTACTATGCGATGCATAGTTGTCCATTATGCTTGTCCTTTGCAGGGAATGAAAGAGGAAGTAAACCCATCAGGGTTTACTTCCTCTTTAATCAATATTAAAATCACTGCTCCTGAAAAAACGTCAGTTTTTAAAACTTTTTTTGCATTGATCCATGTCCCCTGGGGCAGGACCCAGGTCCCCAAACACTTTTTAGGACAGTACCTTGCATATTAGCCTTTAAAATTAGCACTTTAGATTGTGAACGTTCGAGTCCCATATACTTTAATAGGGTTCTAAAGTTCACACGAAGTTTAGGTCTGTTTGCAGGTTCTGGTGCGAACCGAACAGGGGGGTGTTCGGCTCATCCTTAATTGTAATAATAATAAATAATACCGCTATGTAACATAACACTAATATAATATATGTCAAATAGTAAAAACCAGACCTGACAATGTTAGGCATCACCAAGGTTCAATGTGAGAAAATACAATGTGAAAAAAGTGGAGAATGCAGCATTAAGTTTTTACTCTGGAATAATTTCTGGATATGCAAGGGCTGTTGCATTGCTGCTATGGGGACACAGGATGTGCGCAGGCGCATAATGATGAATCCATGTGACTGTCAGAAACCATGAAACAGACTGAGACAGAAGTACAATCAAATCACACTTGTTTATTAATAAACATAAAAAGGTAAATAGAAAAAAGCGTAGTCAAGCATAGCCAGAGTCCTGTAGCCAGATCGGATAGTCAGCCAGTCCAAAGTTCATTAACCAGGTAATCAGCCAGACTGGAAGTCAGGGATCCAAGGAGATCAACCACAAGCAGGATAAGAAGCCAGGTGGGATGTCAGCAAGCCAGTCTTGAAACAAACAGCAGGCGATGGTTCCCTGTGATGTGACCAACGCAAAGGAAAATGAAAAATTGAGCAGGAAGGCTTTAAATAGGCAGGTCAGACGAGCATCATCGGGAACAGCTGGTAAATGTGGAAAGAGAAGAGAGCTGGCAATTAGCCGACAGCTGAGCAGCCAGCCCAGAGGAGGAAGGGTTAAGCCAGCCCTGACAGTACCCCCCCCCCCCATGACCCCTCTCCCTCGGAGGGCCACCATCTATGGAACTCGCAGAGGAGAACAGGGGCATGTACATCAAAGGATGAAAGCCAGGAGCGTTCCTCCGGACCGTACCCCTTCCAATGCACCAGGTACTGTATGCGCCCACGGAACCTACGGGAGTCAACAATGGATTGTACCTCATACTCCTCATAGTTCTCAACCAGAATAGGGTGAGGACGTGGCACCGAGGTGGTAAATCGGTTACAGACCAATGGTTTCAAAAAGGAGACATGAAACAAATTAGAGATGCGCATACTAGGAGGAAGGTCCAACGCGTAAGCTACTGGGTTAATCCTGCCAAGGATATGGAACGGCCCAATAAACCGAGCTGCACACTTCAGTGAGGGAACACGAAGCCGGAGGTTGCGAGATGACAGCCAGACCCTGTCCCCAACCTGGTAGGATTGCGCAGGCAGGCGTCTGCGGTCAGCATGGAGTCTGTACCTATCATTAGCATGTTGCAAAGCCTCCTGGACTTGTACCCAAGTGGAACAAAGACCACGGAGATGCTCCTCTAACGCAGGAATACTCTGCGGAACAAACGAGTCAGGCAACATGGAAGGTTGGAAAACATAATTCGCCATAAATGGAGACAATCGGGAGGCAGAATTCAAGGCACTGTTGTGAGCAAACTCTGCCCAAGGTAATAGGTCAGACCAGTTGTTACGATGGTCAGAAATATAGCAACATGGGAATTGCTCCAAGGACTGATTGGCTCGTTCTGCAGCCCCATTAGACTGCGGGTGATATGCAGAAGAGAAAGCAAGCTGGATTCCCAACTGTGCACAAAAGGCTCACCAGAACCGGGAGACAAACTGACTGCCCCTATCCGAGACAATCACCTTGGGTAGCCCATGTAAGCGAAAGATCTCCCGAGCAAAAATGGAAGCCAGTTTCTTAGAGGTGGGCAACTTCTTAAGTGGAATACAATGACACATCTTTGAGAACCGGTCAACCACCATAAGGATAACAGTGTTGCCTTGGGAGTTGGGTAATTCCAAAATGAAATCCATAGACAGGTGAGTCCAGGGCCTCTCTCCATTGGGTATAGGTTGTAGGAGGCCCACTGGAAGGTGTCGTGGAGTCTTACTCTGAGCACACACGGGACAGGCAGCTACGAATGCAGTAACATCAGCCCGTAGACTAGGCCACCAGAATTGTTGGGAGATGTCCCAAATGAGTTGATTCTTTCCAGGATGGCCAGCTGCCTTGGGAGAATGGTAAGTCTGGAGCACTGCAGTACGGAGACTCTCTGGGACAAAGCAGCGGTCATAAGGTTTATCAGGAGGAGCATGGACCTGAGCAGCAAGAATTGTGTCACCCAAAGGGGAAGTAAGACTGGTGCGAACCATAGCCAAGATACGATCAGTAGGAATCATAGGAACCGGAACCGATTCCAACTTGGAAGTGGAGGAAAATTGTCGTGTCAAGGCATCAGCCCTTACATTCTTAGTACCGGGTAAGAATGAGACAATGTAATTCAATGTAATACAATGTAAGCTCGACAACAAAAGAGCCCATCGCGCCCTTCTGGGAGAGAGTCGCTTAGCCTCAGACAAGAATGTAAGATTCTTATGGTCAGTAAGAATAAGAACGGGCACAGTGGTACCTTCAAGGAGATGTCTCCATTCTTTCAGGGCTAAAATGATCGCCAACAGCTCTCTGTCACCAATCTCATAATTGGACTCAGCAGGTGACAAATTTTTGGAAAAATAGCCACACGGATGCATAGCGCTCTCAGAGTTAGGACGTTGAGGCAGAAGGGTGCCAACTCCAGTCTCAGAAGCATCAACTTCTAGGATAAAAGGCAACGTAGGATCAGGATGTGCCAACACAGGAGCAGAAACAAAGGCAGCCTTGAGAGTCTCAAAGGCCTTAATGGACTCCGGAGACCAACTCTGTGGTTTACCATCCTTTCTGGTCATATCAGTCAGAGGCTTGACCAGAGACAAGAAGTTACGAATAAACTTCCGATAATAGTTGGCAAAGCCCAGGAAACGCTGCAGAGGACGTAAACCCACAGGTCGAGGCCACTGTAGGACTGCCGACAGTTTCTCTGGGTCCATCGAAAAACCAGCAGTGGAAATTACATAGCCCAGGAATGTAACCTGTTCACGATGGAACTCGCACTTCTCCAGTTTACAATAGAGATTGTTCTCTCTTAGTTTCTGAAGTACACGACAGACATCTGTGTGGTGGCTCTCCGGGGACTTGGAAAATATGAGGATATTATCGAGATAAACCACCACACACAATTGCAACAAATCTCGGAGGACATCGTTAATGAATTCCTGGAAAACTGCCGGGCCGTTACAAAGGCCAAAAGGCATTACCAGGTATTCATAATGGCCTGTTCTGGTATTAAACGCAGTCTTCCACTTGTCGCCCTCCTTAATGCGCACGAGATTGTATGCCCCTCTCAGGTCAAGCTTTGTGAAAACCGTTGCTCCCTTGAGGCGGTCAAATAACTCCATAATTAATGGAATCGGGTAGGCATTCTTAATCGTGACACGATTGAGACCCCTATAATCTATACAAGGTCTCAGTTCACCGCTCTTCTTTTTCACAAAGAAGAAACCAGTAGGAGACGAGGACTTGTGGATGAAACTTCGAGAAAGTGCGTCAGCAACATACTCCTCCATGGCCTTATCCTCCAAGACCGACAAAGGGTAAACCTGGCCACGAGGAGGTATGGCACCAGGTTGAAGGTCAAACGCACAATCATAAGGCTGGTGTGAAGGCAAACTACCAGTTTGACCTTTATCAAAGACATCGCCAAAATCACGGTACTCCTCCAGCAAGGAGGGGAGTGAAGCGGTGCACAGGACCTTGAATACCTTCAGGAAGCATGTCTCACGGCATTGTGGTGACCAGGAGAGAACCTCAGCATGGAGCCAATCAAAAGAGGGGTTGTGCCTCTTGTGAGGGGTTAGCTCGGCAGCGGGTGTGTGTGACCCCCTGGATGGGTTCACAACACAAAGTCAGGCACAGCAGACAGCGGTGTAGGTTCAAAAAACAAAAGATCTGGTTTATTTAGGCTACATGCAGTGATACATATAACAGCCAAACAAAATAAAACAAGAAAATAAATCCTGGTCAGCTTGACCTCTAACTACACACGTAGACTCCCTGTCTAACAACTGAGAACAGCCTTGTGCTGCCCCAGTCCCTGTCCCTGTTGTAGAGATTTGCCACACAGGCGTTAACTCACCGCACAGAACAGGTGTCACACTCCCCAGTCTATACAACACAAAAACTGGTTCCAGGATGGAGCATCTCCCTATGCATGCTGGGGTTTTTTGTAGAGGTCTTAATGAGCCCACCTACTTCAGCTGGGCTCATTAACTCTTCCCCTCTAATTGTAAAAGTCTGCATAAAGCCTGAATCTAGGACACACATATTTACCATCCTGGATACAACCAGGTGACTTTACCTGCCTGCTGCCACATACCCCCCCCTCTTGTTTCAACCTTGGGGTTGTAACACCAGCAGTCAGACACGCATGTATCCGAGACAAAGCATCCACATTCCCCATTTTAACACCAGGGCGATGCTTAACTGTAAAGTTAAATTCCTGTAGGGCTAGGAACCACCTATTTACCCTTCTATTGGTCTCCTTGTTCTGAGCCATCCACTTTAAAGGAGCGTGATCAGTCACCAGGTCAAAGTGCCTACCTAGCAGATAGTACCGAAGGGAATCTAGAGCCCACTTCACTGCTAAACATTCCTTCTCAATCGTGGAGTAATTTACCTCATGGGACTTTAACTTCCTGCTGAGGTAAATGACTGGGTGCTCTTCCCCGTTCCAGACCTGGGATAACACTGCTCCTAACCCAACGTCTGATGCATCAGTTTGTACAACAAAGTCCTTAGAGAAGTCTGGTGAGTACAACACTGGCTGGCTACATAAGGCTGTTTTTAAGGACTGAAATGCTTCCTCAGCCTCTGGGGACCATTTAACCATAACCGACTCTTTCCCTTTTGTCAGGTTGGTGAGGGGCACAGCCTGAGAAGCAAAATGGGGAATGAATCGTCGATAATAGCCAGCGATTCCCAGAAAGGCTCGTACCTGTTTCTTGCTGTTGGGACGTGGCCAACTCTGTATGGCCTCGACTTTATTGACTTGGGGTTTTATCACCCCCCTCCCAATAGTGTACCCAAGATATTTGGCCTCCTCCTGTTGAATGGTACACTTCTTTGGATTGGCCGTAAACCCAGCTTCCCGGATAGAGTCTAGGACTGCTTGTACTTTTGGCAACTGTGAGACCCAGTCTGTGCTATGGATAATCACATCATCCAGGTAAGCTGCAGCATATTTCTGATGGGGCCTCAGAATCTTATCCATTTTCCGCTGGAATGTTGCCGGTGCATTCTGTAACCCAAACGGCATTCTCTTATATTGGAATGCCCCATCTGGGGTTACAAACGCAGTTTTCTCCTTGGCCGACTCGGCCAGGGGAATTTGCCAATACCCTTTGGTGAGATCAAGAGTTGTCATATATCGGGCTGTTCCCAGCCGGTCAATCAACTCATCTATACGCGGCATGGGGTAGGTGTCAAATTTTGTAACTTTATTTAATTGTCGAAAATCATTACAAAACCGCCTGCTCCCATCAGGTTTGGGCACTAGTACGATAGGACTGGACCAGTCACTCTGGGACTCCTCTATCACACCCAATTCCAGCATCCTTTGAACCTCCCCACGTATTGCCTCCCGACGGGCCTCTGGTATTCTATAAGGTTTTAGTTTTACCCTTTCTCCTGGCGGGGTGATAATGTCATGCTCTATGCCAGATGTTTGTCCCGGAAGCTCAGAGAAAATCTCTTTGTTACGAAGTACAAACTCTTTAACCTCCTGTTGTTGGGGTTTCGATAAGGTGTCTGCTATTCCAACCTCAGGAACTAAGCAATCAGGCTGTACTTGTGACAAAGTCTCTGCGACTAGGGATTCCCTATCCCTCCAGGCTTTCAGCAGATTGACGTGATAGATCTGCTCCGGCTTTCGCCATCCTGGCTGTCTAACCCTGTAGTTCACCTCACTAATTTTTTCAATTACTTCATATGGACCTTGCCATTTGGCCAGAAATTTGCTTTCTACCGTAGGGACTAGCACCAAGACCCTATCCCCCGGGGAAAAAGTACGTGTCTTGGCCCCACGGTTGTACACTCTCTGCTGTGCTAACTGCGCTTGGGTTAAATGTTCCTTTACAATTGGCATTACCTGTGCAATTCTATCTTGCATCAGGGCGACATGCTCAATCACACTCCTGTGAGGAGAACTCTCATTTTCCCAAGTTTCCTTGGTGATATCCAGCAGCCCTCTTGGGTGTCTCCCATAGAGCAACTCGAAGGGTGAGAAACCCGTAGAGGATTGGGGTACCTCCCTAATGGCAAACATCAGATAGGGTATTAGACAATCCCAATTCTTTCCATCTCTATCCACCACCTTCTTTAACATTTGTTTTAGGGTTTTGTTGAATCTTTCAACCAACCCATCTGTTTGGGGGTGATACACAGATGTACGCAATTGCTTCACTTTGTACAACTTGCATAATTCTTTCATAACCCGGGACATAAAGGGTGTACCTTGGTCCGTAAGCAGTTCCTTACAAATACCCACGCGGCTAAAAACAAGAGATAGCTCTTTGGCTATGGTTTTGGCCGAGGTATTTCGAAGAGGAATTGCTTCCGGATAACGGGTAGCATAGTCCAATATAACCAAAATGTACTGATGCCCCCTAGCAGACTTCATTATCGGACCTACCAAATCCATTGCGATCCTTTCAAAGGGGACCTCAATGATAGGAAGAGGTACCAGCGGGTTACGGAAATGTGGCATAGGTGCCGACTTCTGACACACAGGGCAGGAGGAACAATAATTTTCTGTTTCCTTCATGACCCCAGGCCAATAGAATCTCTGCAGTACCCTCTCTCTGGTTTTTTCGGTCCCCAGATGACCTCCCAGAATGTGCCCATGGGCCAATTCTAACACCAACTTCCTGTAAGGTTTGGGCACCACAAGTTGCTCAATGGTTTCTTCTGCCCTTTGAGCCACTCGATACAGCAGGTCCCTTTCCACAGTGAAATACGGGTAAGTGCATGTCTTATCTGGGTTCACTAACTCGCCATCTATTTTCACCACATTTTCCCGTGCCTTTATTAGGGTGGGGTCTTTTAACTGTTCTGAGGCAAAATTTTCCCTGTGAACCTCAAGGTCCGAAAACTCCACAGACGGCATGTTTTCAGCTGAGGATGTTGGCTCCTCCCCAGTTTCTCGAGTTTCCCCCGCCAATACCGACAAGGGAAATTCAGGAGAGTCCTCACCACTCCCAGAGGAATTCTGGTCATCTTCCTGGTCTATAGGGGCACCAGTGGGGGGCTCAGGACAATCCCAGAGTTCCCAGAATTTTGGAAAATCCCTTCCCACAATAGCATCATGTGGTAAGTGAGACACTAACCCCACCTGATGAGAGAGGTTACCTTTGGGGGTCTCAAAAAACACTGAAGTTACAGGATACTCTCGGGTGTCCCCATGCACACAAATAACAGCCACCCTGTTCTTCCCAGAGACCTCTGTAGTAACTAATTCAGCTTTTATCAATGTTACCAGGCTACCTGAATCTAGCAACACATCAACATGCCTACCATTAATACACATTTTACATAAATGTCTCTCAGGTCCCCGAATGGCAGTGCATGCAACTGTCGCAAACAGCGACTGACGTCTCTCCCTTATAAAGTCACATTGCATAGGCTCATCCACAACTGGGCAATTGGCTGCAATATGTCCCTCTTGCCGGCAGCGGTAGCAAATAATCTTTTTCGCTGCCTCTTGCAGCATGGGCTTCCTGGGCTGCTCCCGCCAGACCTTAGGTAGAACTCCCACCCTCTCACTCTCTCCACCCTCACCCCTTGGAGTCATCTTACCCGCCACTGGGGATGATCTGGTCTTAGGGGGGAAAGTCCGTGAGTCCCTGGAAGAGGTGGTCAGGTTCTCTGTAGCCAAGTACCTCTCAACCAGATCCACAAGTTTATTTGCATTTTCTGGGTCTCCATGGCTTACCCATTTTTGGATGGCAGTAGGAAGAGCTCTCAGGAAACGATCCATAACCACACGTTCCACAATGTTTGGTGCAGTCAAAGTCTCTGGCTGCAGCCACTTCCTGCTCAGGTGAATGAGATCATACATTTGAGACCTGGGAGGTTTTCCAACCTGAAAAGTCCAGTTATGCACACGCTGAGCCCGGACGGCCAGGGTGACACCCAGCCGTGCCAATATTTCTGCTTTTAGCACCACATAGTCTTTTGCTTGGTCAGGCTCTAGGTCATAATAAGCTTTCTGCGATTCCCCAGTTAACAGAGGGGCCACCAGTCCAGCCCATTGCTCCTTAGGCCACTTTTCCCTTTCAGCAGTCCTTTCAAATGTGGTCAAAAACACCTCCGGATCATCCTCTCCAGTCATTTTTGTCAGTAAACGGCTCACACCAAAGGATGCGGTATTATTGTAACCACTTGCTTCATTGGTCTGCGGACGTTGCTGTATTAATGACTCTATTTTCTGTTGAAAATTCTGCTCTTGCTTCTGCAACAGGTCTATGAAGCGGGCTTCAGATCGCTGCTGGGCTTGTTGCTGAGCTTCCAAACTCTGCTGGTGAGCCTTCTGCTGATTTTTCAAACTCTGCTGCAAAGTTGCATTTATCTGCTGCTGGGCTGCAAGGCTCTTTTGTAAACCTGCATTTGTTTGCTGCTGATTTGCATTTGCTTGTTGCTGGTTTGCATTTGCTAGAGCCAGCTGTCTCAGTATCTCCTCCATGCTGGCCTTAACAAAAAAAAAAGTGCCAAAATTCTCCACCAACTGTGAGGGGTTAGCTCGGCAGCGGGTGTGTGTGACCCCCTGGATGGGTTCACAACACAAAGTCAGGCACAGCAGACAGCGGTGTAGGTTCAAAAAACAAAAGATCCGGTTTATTTAGGCTACATGCAGTGATACATATAACAGCCAAACAAAATAAAACAAGAAAATAAATCCTGGTCAGCTTGACCTCTAACTACACACGTAGACTCCCTGTCTAACAACTGAGAACAGCCTTGTGCTGCCCCAGTCCCTGTCCCTGTTGTGGAGATTTGCCACACAGGCGTTAACTCACCGCACAGAACAGGTGTCACACTCCCCAGTCTATACAACACAAAAACTGGTTCCAGGATGGAGCATCTCCCTATGCATGCTGGGGTTTTTTGTAGAGGTCTTAATGAGCCCACCTACTTCAGCTGGGCTCATTAACTCTTCCCCTCTAATTGTAAAAGTCTGCATAAAGCCTGAATCTAGGACACACATATTTACCATCCTGGATACAACCAGGTGACTTTACCTGCCTGCTGCCACACTCTGTAACCAAGGATAACCAACAACCTGCAGATATCTGGGTGAGGAAATAACTTGGAATTGGATTATCTCATGGTGAAGAGCCCCTACGGCCATGGACAACGGAACATAAGTCATATGGGCAGGCTGTAAAGGTCTCCCGTCAAGAGCCTCAATGGCAAGTGGAGTGTCACGCAACTGGAACAGGCCTGCAGCCCCAGAGTCGATTAGAGCCTGTATCTCGATGGACGACTCAGCCCAAGAAAGGGTGACCAAAACCAGGGGCTTATCCTTCTGGATAACTGGGGATGAAACAACGCCACCTAAGGTCTGTCCATGACAGAACCTCAAGGTTCGGCCGTTCTCTGGACGGGTAGGACAAGACTTCAAAAAGTGACCTGCCTGGCCACAATAAAGGCACGATCTCTCCCTCCTCCTAAAGGCTCTCTCATCTGCAAAGAGACGCGTGAAGCCCAGGTGCATGGGTTCATCTTCACTCACCAACTCGGTACCAGGAGGCATGGGAGGTGAGGGAGGCATGGGTGGGACTACAAAGCTCGGAGGCAAACGTACAGGAGGCTTCCGCAAGTGCTCCTTAAGAGAAAGTCTTTCTCTGAGTCTGGAGTCAATGAGGATGACAAATGAGATCAAGCTCTCCAGCTCAGTGGGTATATCTCGGGCTGCTATCTCATCCTTGATGGAGTCCGAGAGACCATGAGAAAAAGCAGCCACGAGGACCTCATTGTTCCAAGCAACCTCTGCTTCCAGAGTACGAAATTCAATGGCGTAGTCGGCAACAGTTCTCGTACTCTGTTTGATGGACATGAGGCACTTGGCAGCAGAAGCAGAGCATGCAGGAATGTCAAAAACCCTTTTAAAGGAGGCCACAAACTGAGGGTAACTCAAGACAACAGGTTTTTGCGTCTCCCATAGAGGGTTAGCCCAGGCCAAGGCTCTCTCAGAAAGCAAAGATATCACAAAACCTACTTTGCTTCTCTCCGTGGGAAACGCCTGGGGCAGCATATGGAAGTATATCTCAACCTGATTGAGAAACCCTCTGCATTGAACTGGATCGCCCCCAAATCGCTGGGGAAGCGGAGAAGAACCAGACATACCTCTTATAGAGGTAATACTCGAGGCAGGTGCCTGCACAGAGACTGGAGCAGCAGCAGGGATGGCCTGCGACTCAGGTTGTACCGGAGCAGCTGCCGTGCGATTCAGGAGCGTTTGTAAGGCCAAGGCAAACTGATCCATGCGGTGATCTTGCTCATCCAATCTGGAAAAAATATTACCAACAAGTGGACTGTATCTTCTGAATTCATGGCCTTCGCATACTGTCAGAAACCATGAAACAGACTGAGACAGAAGTACAATCAAATCACACTTGTTTATTAATAAAAATAAAAAGGTAAATAGAAAAAAGCGTAGTCAAGCATAGCCAGAGTCCTGTAGCCAGATCAGGTAGTCAGCCAGTCCAAAGTTCATTAACCAGATCGGGTAATCAGCCAGGCTGGAAGTCAGGGATCCAAGGAGAGCAACCGCAAGCAGGATAACAAGCCAGGTGGGATGTCAGCAAGCCAGTCTTGAAACAAACAGCAGGAGATGGTTCCCTGTGATGTGACCAACGTGAAGGCAAATGAAAAAGTGAGCAGGAAGGCTTTAAATAGGCAGGTCAGCCGAGAAATCATCGGGAACAGCTGGTAACTGTGGAATGAGAAGAGAGCTGGCAATTAGCCGACAGCTGAGCGGCCAGCCCAGAGGAGGAAGGGCTAAGCCAGCCCTGACAGTGATTAGGGAAAGGGAATAAGTGGGAGGTTGTGTCTCCGTGTGGCCAATCCTAGGAAGAAGTCAGAGTGACGAAACATGTCGGAGGCGTAGCCACACGGAGACGAACGTTACTGAGAAGAATGCTGGTGCTCGTGGCTGGTTCTAGTTTATCGGGAGCAGTAACTGGGAAGTGGTGAGAGTTCATAACGCACGTTTTGGGTCCCGCTATATCCGTAGTGTAACACCCATTCGTTTAGTGAAAATTTGCTGTGATCCTTTTTTATTGATGCTGGTATTTTTTAGTCAACATGTGAGTTGATATATTGAAGTGATGTGTGTGGTGTTTAAATACATTTTTTAAACGTTATCACGCTATGTGAAGCATTGTATTTTCACTTTTTATATATGGATGAGCCTTGCCAGAACTGATCGAGTGATAGACCTAAGGGATGTCTACACTGCTTCTTTGCCAAACATGAAAGTGGGAGGCAACATCAGTCTGTGAGTGTGTTTCTATTGGGCGAGGTGTCACAAGCCCATTGGTGTGGTGGAAGTCTGAAGGATTTCTTTGAAAACTGATTCCCTTCTGCGATTTTCAAGATTTTGTTCAATGGACTTATAGTTTTTGTCACTGTATCATGGGGCGATAGATTGGATTATTTCACATTTTGCACATTTATTGTATTATGAGCGCTACTTAAATTATCTTCTAATATCTTTGCAGTACACGATTAGGGGTATAATTTGTTTAGACATCAATTTCACTAAGGTAGCAGCTGTTTTATTTTTTATTTTCCATTTTCACTGATATTGATACACTTTTTGTGTGTTTTTCAGTAAGACTGTTCACTGTTAGGGGTCACTGGTTATTGATTGGCGCAGTGGGGGCAGTGCATTTTTGGAGGGGTACACATTGCCAGCTGATTTGGACAGATATTTTAAGCCAGACCAAACCCAACAAAAAAAGTGCACCTTCAAACATTTGTTTTAACATGAACAAAACAAAGCAATTATGACCTACATTAGGTAAACACCACAACATAAAAACAAATTTGCATGAAATGTAAGAAAAATAAATGCAAGGAAGTCTGCCAGATATTGATGCCATCCCGTCTCCAACAGGGGGACACTGTTTGATAAAAAACACCATAACAAAAAAATGATATAAATATAAGTAAATCTAAGAGCAAAACACAATATGAACCTTAAATAAACATGTAGAATTGTGTTAATATATCAAAAGAACGGCATAAATAACTAACAATAAAGACCCAAAGTTAGAGATATAAGAGAACAAAATTAATAATCATATATATTAGTCTCACTCTAAGGCCGCGTACACACGGGCGGACTGTATGGTGTACTTAGTCCGTCGAAACACATTTCAGCGGACAGTCCACTCGTGTGTGGGCTTCAGCGGACTTTTTCAGCGTGCAGTATTTCGGATTTTTCGAAATTCTGTTCGTCGTACTTTGGTTTCAGCGGACAATCCGCTCGTCAGTAGGCTAGTTCGACGGACTAAGAATGGCGCATGCCCAGAAAGGATTTACACGGCGGAAGGGTGCTTTGCTGTGTATTGGACTTCCTATTTCTAGTCCCGTCGTACGTGCTGTACACGTCATCGCGCAAGCTTTCGACGGACTGTTTGTGCATCCGTGTGTGGTCAAGTCCGTTCAGTCGAAAGTATGACGGACTGTCCGTCGGATTGTATGACGGACTAAGTACGCCATACAGTCCGCTCGTGTGTACGCGGCCTAACTGGGCAAAACACAGAACCCATAAACTACTCTAATCCAGAAGAACCCCCAAGATGAGTCACTTTGCAGTACTAAAAGACAGATATATAGAAAAAGAGGGGGGGGGTCCCTATAGAGAAGATATTTTAATATATCATAACTGGATGGCCAATATTATATTATTCAGAAAAATGGGAAACATCCCATTCAAAGTTGAGCCCCAACGGAATTCTAGTGTTAAGGGAAAAAAATCCAGAAAACCTTGCGCCTTCAAAGTATTTGGAATCTATCCCCTCCTCTTATCGGGGTGATGACCCTCTCAATGCCCTGGATGGACAGACTGGTGACGTCTTTATTATGCGTGAAGATCCAATGTTTAGTAACATTGGTGGTCCTGTCTTTTTCTATATCATAAAGATGGTCATGCAGCCTGTCTGTTAACCGACGTGTGGTGCATCCCACGCACTGTACCTGACATGCATCACACGTGATAACATATATAAGAAAACAGGTGTTGCAGTTGATAAAACAGGGTATGTTGAAGGTGTTGCCACTGACGCATGATTTAATCTGTTTCCCTCTTTTGACATGCTTGCAGTAGTTACATCCCCTTATTCCACAACCAAAGTTCCCCTTAAAGTGCAACCAACTAAACTTTGGCTTATCCGAAATAAAAAGGCTGGGTGATAGAAACCTGCCCAAAGTTGGTGCTCTATGGGACACTACTTAGATGCCGCTAGAGAGGATGTTACTGTAGATAGGATCATTGTACAAAATAGGGAGGTATTTCATAATGATCCCCTTCATTTTTGTATACTCAAAACTGTACAGAGTAGAAAAAAAAAATATTGTTATCAAAGGTGGAATGCTTATTCCTGCGTCCTTGAGATCTAATCCTGTTCTCTTTCAAAAGGGAACTCCTAGGGACTGCCGCAGCTGCTGTATATGCATGGCGAATAGCCTTTTCAGGATACCCCCTATCCCTAAAACGCTGAGACATGTCTGCTGCTTCTGCATGTAAATTCTCAGGAGAACTAGAGATGCACTTCAACCTGAGAAACTGTCCATAAGGGACACCTTTTAGGGTGTGTCCCGGATGGGCAGAATCGGCTCTTAACAGGGCATTGCCAGCAGTAGACTTTCTGAACAGTGTGGAATGAATAACTCCATTAATCCCTGTCAATTTAACATCGAGAAAGTTAATACTGCTTGAACTCAAAACACCAGTGAATTTTAGATTAAGATTATTGTCATTCAAGTACGAAAGCCACGTCTCAAGGCTCATACTGCTGTCAGAGGTTATGAACAAGAGATCATCTATGAAATTACAGAAAAAAAACATATCCATCCGACGGGGGCTATCATGTCTAAAGATGTGGGACCTCTCCCACCAGCCCATATAAAGGTTGGCAAGTGAGAGCATTGTCATTTTTATAAGCTTGTTATGGGGTTATATATAGCCACATTACAACGCACAGATCGCCGGTCCACATATCGCACATTACTATATATGAACATGGGCTGCAGCAGGCGCTCGGATACGCTTAGATACTTATATATTTTTTACATGCGCCGCTGCGTGCACATACATATATGTGCTGCAGTGGGAGTTTGTATGCATTTTGTATACGTTCTGATGCTTTTGCATGTGCTGCCGTGTGCATATTAATGCTTTTGATTCTTTTGATTGTACACACGTTTATGTACTTCATGTTCACACCTTTCAATCATTCTTGTTTTATGTTTTTAATCACTTTTTCACAGTTTATACTTGCATGGTTATTTAAACATGCTTATACTCACAATCTCATAATTTTATTTCGTTTTTATAATTCAGAATTTATTATGACCACGTACACAATTTTTTTCACATACATTTATATTGTGACATATCCATTCACATCCAATGATTTGGGTTCTGCACACTACTTGTCACTTCATATAAATAAATTTCTTTGTAAAATATTTTATTAATTCATTTTTTTACACTGCTATTATATATGTGTCTTCCTTGATCCATCCCTGCTGGGATGTGGCCGGAGGTTTTGCTTTTGTGTTTGCAATGCCTTGTAGTTCAAATTGGTCTTACACTGAGAGCTTTCATCGTCTTGTATTAAGATTAAGAGGTTTAAAACCTTCCCCTATCCCTCTTAGGCCGCATTAACCTAATCAAGATGAAGATAATCCCTAAATTTACCTATCTATTCCGTAACTCCCCACAATGGATTCCTTCCTCATTTTTTACGAAATTGAATCGTTTGTTCTCTTCCTTCCTCTGGGGCTCCGGCCCCCATAGGTTTAAACTATCCACGCTGATGCATCCGGTGCTGCGGGGGGGGTTGGCGTTTCCTGACTGCCAGAAATATTTTCTGGCAGCACAGTTGGTCACGGTAGTCTGGTGGATGGCACCAGACATGTCCAACCCTGCGGCGGTTCTGGAGGCTGCGGTGGTCCGATCCGTGGAGGCCCTGACACACTTACCCCTGCGGGGTCCCAGAGCCCCCTATGACCTGACACCCTCTATGCACACAACTCTAAGGGCCTGGCGGGCGGGACTGGGACTGGAGGGGTTTCCGGGGACTGCAATCTCCCCACACACCCCCCTATGGAATAATCCTACCTTACCTCACCTCTACTCACTACCAGACCCCAAAATTTGGGCCAGATGTGGCATAAAACTCATATCTGACCTCACGTCAGGTACGACTATACACCCCTTTAATCACCTGGTATCTCGCAATAATGTGCCCTCCTCGCATCTATTCCGCTATATGCAGCTATCCCATGCTTTCAAGGCCCAAGTGGTACCCAATACCACGCAAATTGTGCAATCCGCCCTGGAAAAGGTTACAAGATCTGAATGTACTAGGAAGCCGACTTCGGTCCTCTATGCGCACCTTATTAGGGTCTCTTTTCCAGATCTGTCAAAGCTCCGACAGAGATGGACTCAAGACATTCCGGACCTGGATTCCGAGGACTGGGAGGACATGTGGGACTTTCCCTTCACCATTCTGGTCTCTCTTCGAGACCGTCTCATAAAATACAAAATTCTACACCGGGCATATATTACCCCGTATAGATTACATAAAATGAGAACCTCCCTGTCCTCGGAGTGCTGGAGATGCACTGGGGATCCGGGTGACTTTATACACATCTTCTGGTCCTGCCCAGTAATTCAGCGTTACTGGTCACAGGCAGGACTGGACTGGGACAAAAATTTGGCCCTGGACTTCATCATGACCGGCCCACTTTAATTTTGAGTGTCTCCATCAGCAGCCCCCTTACATCAGAGTGTTCTCTCTCTCCTCCCCCTCCCACGTGTACTCACAGTTTTGAGGGGCGCTTCTTGTTCCTCTCTATGATAAGTGACAAGTGATAAGGGGAGAGAGGATGGAACGTCTGCCAGCTGTCTATCTCCCTCTGCAGGCTGGAGGGAGCAGAAAGCCTAATGCTCTCTCCAGCAAGCGACAGCAGCTGCTCCTCCTAACAGGAGTGAAATCGCGATCACTCACTGTCAGAGAGGAGCGCACCTGACCGGCCCACCGAGCCATCGGCCCACCGGGAAACTCCCTGTAGTCCCAATGGCCAGTACATGCCTGGTCACAGGTAATATCCATAATTCATGAAGTGGTGGGAATAGATGTAGCCCAGACCCCGCGGATATGCCTTCTGGGATTGGTGGAGGGGGTGGCCCCCAGGATAGCAGACAGAACCCTGATAGGACTTCTACTCTTTTATGCCAGGAAAATGATCACCTTATGCTGGAAAAAGCAGGCCCCGCCGTCATTACAACTGTGGAAATCCCATGTCAATAAAGTCTTGCCACATTATAAGGAAACATCATAACAGGGGTTGCCCCAAAAAATACATGAAAGTATGGTCTAAGTGGCTGGCTGATGCCTCCACAGTGACTACAGATTAACATGTCCGGGATGTCATCCTGAGGGAAAATGGGAGTGTGGTTGGGGTGGGTCCCTGGTATTGCTGCACTTCACTGTCTTATGTTATTTAGTGTAGCCAATACTATGAGCCTAGTTCACTTATTCTGGTGCCCCTTGCGGCCCGACTGCAGAATTTGGTCCTAAGTTGTTATATGGAGTGGGAGCCAACCTAGCACTAAGTTTGTTGTTGTTGTTGTGGATGTGCTACAGGTGTCGATTATTCTGTTGGAATCGCTTGATGGCCCCTGCGTGGGTCTAACCATAATACTGTGGCATGTCACTGTTCTTTGTTGAATGTTTGTTTGTCTGTCTAAAACTCAATAAAAAATATTTTCAAAAAAAAAAAAAAAGATTAAGAGGTTTAGGCGGACAGGCACCAGATAATGTCTCTTTTGTTTGATTGATTCATCGCTTGGTCCTGCCCACTGTCATATTGCAACACTATATATTTATTTCTTGTCTGCCACCATGTTAACCAGCTATAAGTAAGCACTAGCTTTAGTGCGAAACGCGTCAGGGTTAGCATCTTTTGCTGTGATGTAATTTGCTGTGTCCTAAATATTATTTGAATAAAGCATTGTTTTAGCTTTGGAGTGCGGCCATCCAGAGTTCTGTCATTATCCACTACATACTGCCCTATCTTGCCACTATAAATAGCTCACTGACTGCATTGCCACTATATATTGCTCACTGATCGCCCTGACACTTCATGCTGCTCGCTGATTTAAGTATTGTATAGAAACAAGACCACTCTGTGGCACAAATTACTGAGCATTGGGGATGGGGGGGGGGGCAAGTAGACCGTGCCCAGTGCACTGGTACAAAGTTCTCTGAAAATCCAAGGCCTTTTTCCAATTTTTTTCCTTTATATATTAAAAATAAAAAATCTCAGCAGTGATTAAATTCGAACAAAAGAAAGTTAGATCTGTCTCAAAAAATTTATAAAATTAATTTTATAATTAATTATTGTTTATAATTATGGCCTCAACAGGTAGGCAGTGTAGCTTGTTGATCCTCAAGTGTTTAAAGGAAGTGGGAAGCTGTGTGACTTCCTGTCCATTGGAAAGTCAATCAATTAATACTGCATAATTCAGTCCCCATGAAGACTGCACTATCCACTGCGTTGTGTTGAAACTGATTGGCTCTGTAGCCTTTTGCTGGGCTTCTCTATCAACAACCCTCTTTTGCCTTGCCATTTTTTTTTTTATTTACTTAAGGTAGAATTAAACCTCCACTTTTTTTTTTTTTTGCTGGGAAGTATCAGTGGCAGTAGTGGTGGTGGTGTGGAGGGGAGGAGCAATGGTAGTAATGGCGGTGGTGAGTATCAGTGGCAGTAGTGGTGGGGGTATCAGTGGCAGTAGTGGTGGGGGGAATCAGTGGCAGTAGTGGTGGGGGGTATCAGTAGCAGTAGTGGTGGTGGGGGGTATTAGGGCCAGTAGTGGTGATGAGGGGGTATCAGTGGCAGTAATGGTCGTGGAGGAGTATTAGTGGCAGTAGTGGTGGTGGGGGTATCAGTGGCAGTAGTGGTGGCGGGGGTATCAGTGCCAGTAGTGGTGGAGGGGGGTATCAGTAGCAGTAGTGGTGGAGGGGGGTATCAGTAGCAGTAGTGGTGGTGGGGGGTATTAGGGCCAGTAGTGGTGATGAGGGGGTATCAGTGGCAGTAATGGTTGTGGAGGGGTATCAGTGGCAGTAGTGGTGGTGGGGGTATCAGTGGCAGTAGTGGTGGCGGGGGTATCAGTGGCAGTAGTGGTGGAGGGGGGTATCAGTGGCAGTAGTGGTGGTGGGGGGAATCAATGGCAGTAGTAGTGGTGGGGGGTATCAGTGGCAGCAGTGGTCGTGGTGTGGGGGGAGTCAGTAGCAGTGTTGATATGAGGGATGGGATTAGTGCTACTCACTTGCAGATTACTCACAGATCACTTGCTTCCCCCTCCTTGCTAGGTCTTGCTTGGGGTGGCAGAGAGGATGGGCAGAGCGGATGGGGACTGTGCCTGTGAGAAAGGGTGGAGAGGATGGCCGGAGCGGGCTGGACCTGTGCCCATGTGGAAGAGCAGAGAGGATGGGCAGAGCGGGCAAAGAGGATGGGCGGAGCGGGAGGGGACTGTGCCCGTGAGGGAAGGTGGAGAGAGAGGGGACTGTACAGTGTGTCCGTAAGTGCGGTGGAGAGAATGGGAGGAACAGTGTGCCCATGAATGACCAGTGAGTGTACCGGGCGGCGGTGGGCCCCCCTACAGTGGCGGGAACTCAAGGGCCCAGTTGCAAGTGCGACTGCTGTGACCCTGGTAATTTTGCCACTGCCAATAATTAATGGCCATGTAATCTATTTTTTATGAAATCACTCCTTACTGTGTTTTTTCGGCCTCCTTGTAACATCTTCCTTTTCTAGAACCTCTCCTTTTCCATCGTATGTCCTTATGTTCGTAACGAGCAGTGCACATTAGTTGCGTTCATAAACAGGACTACATATCCCATGGTTTGTAGTCCATCTTACCAGTGAGCAAGAGAGGGTTGTCACATTCCTACTTACAATGGATCAATGGAGAGCGAATGTAGCCACCTTCTAATAGGAAGCCACCTTCTAACAGATAATAGCAGCAAAGAAAAAAAAAGGAATTTGGAAATTTGGATGAGGCTGAGAGCAAGGGACTTGTTATGTTAAGAATACATGAATAGGATGTTCTTGCTGGCAGGATAATACACTGTGAAAGGCATCTGTTAAATGTTAACTATGCTTCATCGAGCGTTTGTGCACATCAAAGATGTTGGTTGTTAGAGCTTTTTTAGTTTAATTTCTCTTTATTTTATTTTTATGTTGCTTTCTTCCTTTAACATGAGGCATGTCTGTGCTAGTGAAAGGTACAAACTTTGGAAAAATGTATACTGGCTTGGAAAGTGAAATGCTATCTTGACAGTTTTTCATATATGGAGTTGGACTCAGAATGTTTGTACTATATGACATTATGCAAAAGAAAAACCTTTTTTTCTGATTAAAAGAATACTTGAACAGAATTTTTTTAAGTCAGAGTCTATTGACCTGTGAAATCTGTGAAAAAAATTCCAGTTACCTGACTGCCATGCTGTCCCAAAGATGTCAGTGCCTTCTGAGTAACAGATCGCAATTCTTCATTCTGACTTCAGTGACTCAAAAGGTATTGGAGTTCAGAAACAGAGGGTGCCCAAGAACAAGAGGTACACTAGTGCCAGCAGATGTTGATAGGAGGACTTTCAGTAGGAGATGCAGTCATAAAGAGGCTGGTGGACCATTAGGTCAGGAATATTAGAGGGGCACTCCACTTGTGTGGCTTGTCAAAGCTCTCAGCAGACTTGAAGCGGGAACGCACAGTGGTGTGCACAGGGCTAGTGTAAGGATTTTTGACACCCTAGACGAAACCTAATTTTGCCGCCCCCATTGGCTTCAACCCTCACTCCACCCCCTTTGTTCTGCCCATGTGACAGAAGGCGCTGCTATACAGGAAGCATCAGCTCTGCTTCCTCTAGCGCTTGCTCCAGTGCTGCACTGTGCCTCTAATTACATTACTAGACAAACTGAGTTAGTTACATGCTGCCGACTACAGAGCATGCAGGCATGGAGGGAAACCAGTAGCCAGGCGCCCCTAGGCAGCAGTGCGCCCTAGGCGGCTGCCTAGTTTACCTAGTGGTAGCACCGGCCCTTCAACAGCAAACAGCCAGTTAGGCACCCAAACAGGTCGGGATCAGAGACAGAAGCATGGTCTAAAGATAAGCCAGGGTCAACAACAGGTGGGCAGCAAGGTATTGAATAATGAGCAGAGCCGAAGTCAGGAACGAAAGCCGGGGTCAGGAACTGACGAAGACTCAAGAGCAGAATCTGTGATCAGGTCAGTAACAAGCTAGGTCAGCAACAAGAGGAAGAACGCAGGACACAGGAAACAGCTGAAGACCAGTCAGCACCTGAGCACAGGCAGGAGCATCCTTACATAGTCTGTCTGATGCCAAAAAGCACTGTGCGCACGCCTGGTTACCATTCTGTGGAGAATGCCACACGCAAGCGCATTTCTGTGGTCTAGATGTCTCACAAGAATTCCCTGACAATTTGTACCTTTTAGGCTTAATGTGTAATGACGTGTTTACAACCTCTCCTGAACGATTTAACTTGACAGATAGTAACCCACGTTTAAAACGTCAGTTTTGCCGTGTTTACCCATGTTTGCAGTTTATTTATTTTTTCAAAATAGGCAAAAATGAAAAACAGAGTAAAAAGTGGGGGGGAACACTGCGCTATAACTGAATGTAAAACAAAAAAAGCAGCTGCCAACACTTAAAACAAACAAAGTTCCACAGTCAAAAGGTAAAAAATAGTGTAGCGCTTCTGTAATAGTGAATGTGATCAACACATACACAAAAAATTCCAAATAAATGGTCACATGAGAAAGTCCATATACATAAAACAAAGTCCAATGGAATGGGTATGAACTTCCGTGATGTAACTGGTACAAGGATGGTTAGGCCATTTCAAGGAAAGAGAGGGATCTTGCTAAACAGATATACCCATGTAAAACAGCTTGTCTGTAGACATTAGGGAAGTAAATAAATACTCTTACCAACTGTGTTGGACTCACACGGTCATATGACAGTTGAGTCTGTAAAGCTTGGGGTCCCAATCTAGGGCCAGGGGGTGGATCGATGAGGGTCCGTCAAACTGGTGAGAGAACTCCAACCGACTGTGTGCCAAGCGATGTGTTTCACGGATGGAACATCAGGATGGTTTCTTATCCAACTCGGACGTAGCACGATCAACACCGATACTCCGATCACCCCAAAATAGGGTGAAAGATGTTAGAGGTTTTTTAGGCCTCTTCTGCTGCAGCTTCCAACAACGTTTCTCCTCTGTCACACAGGGGACAAACGTTGTTGGAAGCTGCAGCAGAAGAGGCCTAAAAAACCTCTAACATCTTTCACCCTATTTTGGGGTGATCGGAGTATCGGTGTTGATCGTGCTACGTCCGAGTTGGATAAGAAACCATCCTGATGTTCCATCCGTGAAACACATCGCTTGGCACACAGTCGGTTGGAGTTCTCTCACCAGTTTGACGGACCCTCATCGATCCACCCCCTGGCCCTAGATTGGGACCCCAAGCTTTACAGACTCAACTGTCATATGACCATGTGAGTCCAACACAGTTGGTAAGAGTATTTATTTACTTCCCTAATGTCTACAGACAAGCTGTTTTACATGGGTATATCTGTTTAGCAAGATACCTCTCTTTCCTTGAAATGGCCTAACCATCCTTGTACCAGTTACATCACGGAAGTTCATACCCATTCCATTGGACTTTGTTTTATGTATATGGACTTTCTCATGTGACCATTTATTTGGAATTTTTTGTGTATGTGTTGATCACATTCACTATTACAAAAATGAAAAACGACTGTAAACGAAGCGTGGCTAAATGCAAGTTACCGCTAAACGCAACTGCATAAAAACGACATTAAACAAATTTATGTACATGTACACATAAGATAACATTGAATGAATTCAGGGGCATTTGAAAAAAGCATCCAACTGCCTCTGAATGTCCGTTTACCAGCAGCAGTGTACATGGGGCCTAGTGTTCAAGACACACTTCTCTTTTAACATTATTTATTGGTGATTCATTTATTTATTGGTTTGTACTGAAACACTGAAATATAGCAGCTAATATATTTCTCTTTTTTACCTGCCTACACTGACTACTGACATAGTTACATAGTAGGTGAGGTTGAAAAAAGACAAGTTCATCAAGTCCAACCTATGTGTGTGATTATAGGTCAGTATTACATTGTATATGCCTGTATGTTTGAAACTATCGATGCCCCCACTGAAACCACCGCCTGTGGAAGGGAACTCCACATCCTTTACTGCTCTTACAGTAAAGAACCCTTTACGCAGTTTAAGTTTAAACCTATTTCTTCTAATTTTAGTGATCTTATTAAACTCCCTTCCGCAGGAAAAGTTTTATCCCTATTGTGGGGTCACCAGTGCGGTATATCTAAATTGAAATCACATCCCCTCTCAAGCATCTCTTCTCCATAGAGAATAAGTTCAGTGCTCGCAACTTTTCCTCATAACTAATATCCTACAAACCCTTTGTTAGTTTTGTTGCCCTTCTTTGTACTCGCTCCATTTCCAGTACATCCTTCCTGAGGATGGACAGCATACACTAGGTGAGGCCAGAGCAAAGTCTTGTAGAGTGGGAGAATTATCGTTTTAGCTCTGGAGTTAATCCCTTTTTTAATGCATGCCAATATTCTGTTTGCTTTGTTAGCAGCAGCTTGACAATGCATGCCATTGCTGAGCCTATCATCTACTTGGACCCCCAGGTCCTTTTCCATCCTAGATTCCCCCAGAGGTTCACCCCCCTATTGAGTAGATTGCATTCATATTTTTGCAACTCAAATGCATTTTACATTTTTCTACATTAAACCTCATTTGCCATGTAGTTGCCCACCCCATTAATGTGTTCAGATATTCTTGCAAGGTTTCCACATCCTGCGGAGAAGTTATTGCCCTGCTTAGCTTAGTATCATCCACAAATACAGAGATTGAACTGTTTACTTCATGCTCCAGGTTGTTTATGAACAAATTAAGCAGAATTGGTCCCAGCACAGAACCCTGGGGAACCCCACTCCCTGTCCCTGACCATTCCGAGTACTCCCCATTTATCACCATCCTCTGAACTCGCCCTTGTAGCCAGTTTTCAATCCATGTACTCACCCTATGGTCCATGCCAACTGACCTTACTATGTACAGTAAACGTTTATGGGGAACTGTGTCAAATGCTTATGCAAAATCCAGATACACCACATCTACGGGAAGAAAGAAACAGTAGCACCCCACTGAAGGGTCAGAGGGTGCTGTTCACCCCTGGATTATATTGAAAAACAAAAAAGAAAAAGATATCCCCTAGAATGTTTTTTTTTAGCAACAATATAATAACTGTAAAAGCTTATATTTATACACAGTAGGATTAACTACTAAAATACAGCAAATAGTTTGTTAAGTAAATATTTATTAATATAAAAAGAGAATTGAATAGATGACACAATAGTCAAGAATTGAACTCCACTTGGTGAATAAAAAACATAATATAAATGTACATATATGGACAAAAAATGATTATATCACGTGGACACTATACACCTGTATATACAGTGAGAGAATAACTCTGACGCGTTTCGACCCTCGCAGGGGTCTTCTTCAGAAGGTTTATCTATTATAAAGGAGAAAAAACAAACATAAATAGATATCCATATAATTATTCATTGTGGCATACTGAGAGCAGTCTGCTGTAGGCAGAATGTATGTCTAATACCACAATATTATATAGTTACCGATTAATGTGCATCACAGGCGATACAGATATGGTCCACAGTGGAGATCCTCATTAGAAGACATAGGTAGTCTCAGCCACCTCTCTCTCACCCTGTATATATGTGCCAAGAATTGTACAGCTGGTATTGGTCACTGTGCCAGACCAGGAAGGAAGGGAAGGGGAACGGAGTCCAAAATGGGATGGCTTACGAGGGATCACGTACCTAACTCCACCTCCAGTGTAATACACGGAGGGGGATATAAGCGTCAACAGCCAAAGGTCAGAGGGGACACACCTGCAGCAAAATAGGACGTAAACATGCTAATTGGGTACTGCCCGCTCCATAAATAAAGGAGAGTGCTCCACCCTGATAATGTGTGCATGCACACACACACACACACACATGTACACCCACACGCATACATGCATGCACAGCCACACACATGCATGCACACCCACCCACATGCACACTCATGCATGCACACACATATATAAACACAAATACAGGAGTAGATAGTCTATAAAAAAAATGGCAGTGCTTTACCTTGGCTCTTCCTGCCGGGTACTGCACTGTAGGGGGAGACAAAGAGCACACACTGTGCTTTCACTTAGCCTAATGTGAGGAGTTTGGCTTATGATCGGGGAGCTCCTCTCAGCCTCCCCCCATCGAAGAGTACAAGGGCGTCCTGCAGCAAAGGGCCCGGTTGCCATGGCGATCTCGGCGACCCCTATAATTCCGCCACTGCCTATAGCATACTCCCAGTATTATTTTCCCATTAGCTTCATCCCTTTGGTGCTCTATCCATAAGGATTCCACCTCCTCCCTAGCTCCCTTATTGATATCATCTCTCACATTCAAATAACTTGATAAATAGCATACAAATACAGCATCAGTATATCCAATTCAATAATAATATTGAATCAGTGTAGTTCGAAAAATACTAGTATACACGATACTGGTACTATGTTTTAGAATAGGTGCCTGAAACTTTACACACTATGTGCCACCCTTGATGGTGGTCACTTCCTCTTCCTACTTCCATATCATCTCAGGAGGATTATGATATACAGGCTATATGACACCAACCTGGAGGTGAGAGTTCTGAGAGTACAGAGCACAAGGGTAGCACATTGTGTGTAGTTTCAGGCACCTATTCTGAGACATCGATGTTGGTTGATTAAGGGCCGGTTCACACAGCGAGGCGCGGCGAGGCGTCTCCGACTTACCTCGCCGCGACCTGCGGGGAGCTCAGCGGCGACTTGCAGAGGACTTCTGTATAGAAGTCAATGCAAGTCGCCCCCGAAGTCGCCCCGAAGTAGTACAGGAACCTTTTTTCTGAGTCGGAGCGACTCGAGTCGTTCCTCTCAGAACGGTTCCATTGTACAGAACGGGGGCGACTTGCGGGAGCGAGGCGAGGCGAGCCGTGTCGCCTCGCCTCGCCTCACTGTGTGAACCGGCCCTTACGGGACTTTATTTGCATTACTAGTATCAAGTATAATAGTATTTTTGTAACTATACTGACTTAATAATATTATTGAATTGAATTTACTTATGTTGTATTTGTATGTTATTTATTAAGTCATTATTTTGTTATAAGGAGCATGTATGCACATTTTTTTGTGTTAACATATTATCTACTGGTGATTAATTTATTTAATGGTTTATACTGAAAAACTGAAATATAGGAGCGCAACATCTAATATACAGTATCTTCCTTTTACCATGTATCCTGTGTGGGAACACACATTGATGCTAGCAGCAGCTTCATAATTTATTTATTATTGGATTCTAAATATTCATTTTATACTTCTAGGCACTTTCTCACAGGTAGCGCAGGAGTACCACTTTTATTATCAGTGTAGGCAGGTTCAGTCTATTTTCTCCACTGCATGTGGCGCTCTTTTGCAACAGCACTGTTGTTGGAGAGGAAGTCAAGGTTTCCTGGGTCACTTGGGATGCTATCCTATTGGATGCTGCCACCCCATGTGACTGGAACAGCCATCTTGACTCAGACAGAGCTATTTAAGGCCCTGGTTCCCAGGTTTGGTGCACATTTTGCGAGTCAAAAGAGTCCTTAGACACACTCCTAAACCTTGTGGACAGCCTTCCCAGAAGATTTGAAGCTGTTATAGCTGCAAAGGGTGGGCCAACTGAACATTGAACCCTACAGACTAAGACTGGGATGCCATTAAAGTTCGTGTCTGTAAAGGCAGGTATCTCAATACTTTTGACAATATAGTCTATATATAAAGGCCCGTGTACAACTGAGACTAAAGATGTCCGAGTGTCAGGTTAGATGTGGCCCTAGACATGGAGGCTTTATTCCAATTAAAGCTCTACAATTCCTCCAGGCTCCTGGATCCAGAACAGAGCTTATTGAGATCTGAAAAGACAAAACTTTTGTTTTCTTCATAACAGACACATCCTTGATACGCTCACCATGTGTATATTAGTAACCACAGTGACACATATACACTGTCCACAACCTGCCAGCCAGGAGATGTTATTTGTTAGGGGAATTGCTTTTCATACTTCCTCAAATTTATGAGAATGTACGGCAATAACCCTCATAATTAGTCCAGGATAGTAAAGCTCTTTTCAGACAAAAGTATTAGACTTCTTACAGCCTTCCCAATTGATTTTAATGTCCAGTTCATCTGAACTCCTACATTGAATCCTATTTTCAGTAAAGTTGCTTTTTTTATCCCTCCCAGCCATGCTGAATGCTGCAAAGCATGGTGCTGCATAATGATATGAGTGCTGTTCCCTGCCTCGTTCTCCTTTCAGCCCTCAGGGGCATAACTTGGATGCCCTTGGCTCATAGGAGGTGGGGCCTGGAAGAGGTTCAGCACTGGAACTCAGACCAGTGGGTCTGTGAGGGATGATGCGGACAGACACAGGCAGGCATTGCAGTGGGAAGCAGGGGCAGAAATACCACCATAGCGACCCACGTGGGCGCTATTGGACCTGCAGCTGAGTGGGGCCTGGTGAGGATGAGAGCACTGCCGGGACACAGTCTACAAGCAAGGGGAAGAGAGAGAAGAGTAAGAGCCGAGCTGTCCATATCAGCAGAGAGTGGTATTGCCCACTGTAATAGCTTTCATTAGAACTTCCAGTGATCCCAGGGCTCAAGTCACATAGCAGAATGCCGGTCCAATGCAGGACGTGTAACATCATCAAATGCATCGGGCCAAGAGGTGGGGCTATATGACGATGAGCCCGGGAAGACGGGAAATTCAAATGAAAGCTATTACAGAGGGCAATCCCACTCTCTGCTGATCCGGGTGGCTTGCCTCTTCTTCTGCACAGGTGAGGCTGCATTGGGCTGTATGGGTCACAGGTCACCCTGTATGGGGCACAGGTCACGCTGTATGGGGCACAGGTCATGCTGCATGGGGCACAGGTCACGCTGCATAATGCACAAGTCACGCTGCATGGAGCACAGGTCACGCTGCATGGGGCACAGGTCACGCTGCATTGGGCACAGGTCATGCTGTATGGGGCACAGGTAGTGCTGCATTGGGCACAGATCACACTGTATTGGGCACAGGCGACGCTGTATTGGGCACAGGTCATGCTGCATTGGGCACAGGTCATGCTGCATTGGGCACAGGCAGGTCACGCTGTATGGAGCACAGGTCATGCTGCATGGGGCACAGGTCAAGCTGCATGGGGCACAGGTCACGCTGCATGGGGCACAGGTCACGCTGCATGGGGCACAGGTCACGCTGCATTGGACACAGGTCATGTGGTATGGGGCACAGGTCACGCTGCTTTGGGCACAGGTCTTGCTTTATGGGGCACAGGTCATGCTGCATTGACACTGGGGTGGCTGTGGGGGATGGGGCTGTTTGCAGGGGGGGCCCCATACAACATTAAGCTATGGGGCCCTGTGATTTCTAGTTACGCCCCTTCTGGGAAGGACTTTATTTTTTTAAAGCAGTACCCAAAATGCATACTAATCCATACAGCAAATTCAATGTTGTCCTGCTGTGATAAGATATTGGGGTGACATACACTAAGCCCAACACCGTGATCAGCTCACCAAGCAGGGATTAAATGAAACTAACCCATTTTTATTATTATTATACAGGATTTATACAGTGCCGACAGTTTATGTAATGCTTTACAACTTGAGGGTAGACAGTACAAATACAATACACTTTAATACAGTAGGAATCGGCGGTCCCTGCTCCTTAAAGCTTGCAATCTAAGAGGGAGGGTCAAGAGACACAAGAGGTAATAACAGTGGGGGGGTGAGCTGATGGAGAAAATACATGTGCAGTTGTTAGGTGGGGGCCAGGTAGGCTTCTCTGAAGAGATGAGTTTTCAGGGATTGTCTGAAAGTAGACAAAGTAGGAAATAGTCGGACAGATTGGGCTAGAGCATTCCGGAGGATGGGAGAGGCTCGGAGAAGTCCTGGAGGAGAGCATGGGATGAGGTGACAAGCGAGCTAGAGAGCTGGAGGTCTTGGGAGGAACGAAGAGAATGATTTGGTTGGTATTTTGAGACTAGGTCAGTGATGTAGCTGGGGGCCAGGATGTGGATGGCTTTGTAAGTTATAATTTATATCTTGTATTTTATTGTTGGGTGAGTGGTAGCCAATGGAGGGATTGGCAGAGAGTGGTAGCAGACGCCAAGTCACTTTAACCCCTGCAAGACTATTCATTTAAAATAATAATATTCGGATAACAGGGTTCTGGAATAAAGTTACTTGTAATTAGAAATCAAATGTACTGTAATACTCCACATGGCAGAACATTCCTTTGACCCTTCTATCCGGGCAGGGTCAGGAGCTCCAAATCAAAAAGGGTGAATCAGCCCACTGTCTTCTCATGAGCCTTTGCACACACTGACATATTCTGAACTGAGAAGAGCAGCCAGATGAGTACAGCTTTCTATGTATACAGGAAGAGAAATCCACTCCAAAAAAACCATTAGACACAGCACTCTGAAGAGCTCTGTCCTACTCCGGCTAACCTAAATTTATAGCATGCTGCCTCAATCAGCTCAGCATAGAATCATCCTGGAGAGCCTTGACATTCTAATTCTATCAACAATAAATAATGCTAAATGCTTTAGCCGTGACCCCTGACATTTTCATAAGCTGTCTAACCATCTGTTTTCCTGTCAGTGTCATCTTTCACTTTCTCAGAATCCCCTAAATTTACTATTTCCTATAAATTCCCCTGTCAATATATAGCCCTTGTCCCAGAATTCCCTGGTTGGATGGGAATTTGGGTCCCGAAGGACACATCAAAGCTCTCTCTTTAATATGGTTCCACGCTACTGCCATATGTGTTAAATTAGACCCAAATCCAACATTTAATAACACTTTAAACCAACAACCAAAAATGTAATATATTGCAGCTTACCAATCATTAGATGTAGTGGCTGCATTCGTTTTCTTTTTTTTTTGGCTTTTTTTCCTCCCCGTTTCCACCTGGTGACTTGGCCAGCTGACAGCAGTGCTTGCAGTGATTCATTTTAATTCATTTATATAAAACCTTTATCCCAAAACAAAAAAACAAACTGTTTGCTGTAACTGTTTGAAGCTGGAGTTTTGATTCAATTTGTTAACGTATCTAAATCTGCTAGTCCACCTACCACTACCCTCCTCCCAGACTGACAATGCTGCTGTCCAAAGGTGTGTTCCTTCATCCATCCTAATACAGGAGGTGTGTTACTAGCCAGATCACTAGGTGAAAACAGAGGGGGAAAAAAGCCTAAAAAAAGAAAAACGAATACAGCCACCACATCTAATGATTGGTAAGCTGCAATATATTACACTTTTGGTTGTTGGTTTAAAGTGTTATTAAACCCAGTAATATGAAAATAGTTAGTTAATCTCACCCCCCCCCCCCCCCCCACAGCTTATAAATCTTTTTTTTTTTCCTTCAAATAACGTTTTATTAATTTTTCATTGTCTCATAAAAAAGTAGGCAGTACAAGCATACAACAGTAACAGTGTGCTTCCCAAGCTGTAAGAAGTCAAGGGCAAACAGGCAGTGCAAAGCAATACAGCAGCGGTAGGTATAACAATGTCATGCGGTCTAGCTGACGATGCGTATTTGGATACAAGATACCGTGAGCCACACAGGGTCTGCTACTCAGCCCGTAGACTAGATTTGGGTCATAGCAAAGACCAACAGCAATATGAACAAAGAGAAAAAGACAGGAAAGGAGGAGAGAAATTAAGTGAAAGATAGCCATAGGTCCGCGTCACCATACCAGCACCGGTTCACCATTAGCCCTCCAGCAGCCACCATCTCCCCCAGACCAGGTCGTGTTCCTCCAACCTATCCCGCACCCTGGCAGTAATTTTCTCCATAAGTTCAACGTCCTTAATCCAGGAGTATAAGGCCTCCGCAGATGGGGGCAGTGGGTTCTTCCAGTTAAGGGCTATCAGGCAGCGGGCAGCTGTCAGGACATGCCTAAGAAGCTTCCGACCCAGTCTGGCTAGTTTAGGTTGAGACAGGCCTAGTAAGAAAAATTTAGGGGTGTGCGGTACAGGCACTTCGAATAGACGGTGGAGCAGCTGTTGGGTCATGTCCCAGAACGGGGTGATCAAAGGACAGGACCAGTAAATGTGGAACAGAAAGCCTCTCTCCTTCAAACAACGCCAACACCGGTCAGAGGCGGAGGGGTATATTTTGTGGAGTATATCAGGGGTCTGATACCAGAAGAGGAGAATCTTGTAAGAGTTCTCTTTGTACAGTGTACACAGAGAAGATTTGGCTGCCTGCCTCCACACCCCCTGCCAAGCCTCCAGTGGAAGCTCCTCACCTAGCTCCCTCTCCCATCGCTTCATGTATATGTGTTTACCTTTTATTTGGAAATGGTGTGCATTAAGAATGCGGTAAATATCAGAAATCAATCCCCTGCGGTCCCTCCTTCAAGGATTATCTGTTCAAATGGGGAGGGTGGGGAGAACTGTAGGTGTGGGGTTATGGTCTGTGCGAAATGTCTGATTTGTAAGTAGCTTTAGAACGTCTGTTGTGGAAGGTCGTGCTTAGCCTGGAGCTCCGAAAAAGTCAAGAGCCTCCTCGTCCTGGGGTCCACCAGGTGTCCCAAATGGAACAAACTCTGCGAAGCCCAGGGCCAAGATATCTGGTGGGTCAGGCTAGACGGCAGCTTAGGATTGTAGAGGAAAGAGGTCATCAGGGAAGACTGAGTGAAGTCTACGTTCATGGGAAAGCTTCCGCCAAAGCTGACGGAGCTGAGCCATCGTCCCCAGTAAGCCACCCGAATCCTCGTCTACGTTCGCGCCCCATAGGAAACTGTTCGGGTGTACCGGTGCTAGCCATATCTTTTCGATCTCTGACCACTTATTATAGGACCTCTGAGGGAACCAGGAGACTACTGCCCGTAACTGGGCAGCCTGATAGTAACGAACCAGGTCAGGGAATGCCAAGCCGCCATCCGAGCGTAAGGCCGTCATGACAGACATAGGCACCCAGTGTTTTTTGAAGTTCCAAATTTCAACATGTCCCGCTGAATAAATGCATGTATGGGACCGGGATAGGCAACGTGTGAAATAAGTATAGTAGTTTAGGGAGGATCACCATTTTAATGGACTTAACCCGCCCCAGAAGCGATATGTGGTATGCCTTCCACTTGTGGACTAGTTCCCTGATTTCCTGATAGGGGGGGGGGGGAGTTAGCTTCATACAAAGTATGGAATGACTGTGTGATAGAGACCCCCAGGTATGTAAGGGAGGAACTTTCCCACCTGTAAGGGAAAGCGGATCCCAGGTGGGTTGTCTCGTTCATCGTCATATTTAGTGAGAGGGCCACCGATTTAGACGCGTTCATTTTGTAACCCGAAAGCTCTCCATAGCGATCCAGCTCAACATGGAGATTGGGCAGTGAGATCCTAGGCTGGGTCAGGGTAAGGATGACATCTTCAGCGAACAGTGATATTTTAAATTCCCTGCCCCTGACCAGAATCCCCCGAACATCTGGGTTATCTCTAATGGCAGCCGCCAGGGGCTCAACACACAATGCAAACAGCAAAGGAGAAAGCAGACAGCCCTGGCGGGTGCCATTAGCAATAGAGATAGTGGAAGACGTGGCAAAGGGGGGTCTTGGCCTGTGAAGAGGGAGTGGTGTAGAGGTGCTGTACCGCGCGCATGATGGGTCATCGAAAGCCCATACGATGCAACGTAGCCGTCATAAAGGGCCAGCTGAGGCGGTCAAACGCCTTTTCTGCCTCTAAGCTAAGGACCAGAGATGCTAGGTTCTCTCTGTTAGCAACATCAATAATTTTCCTGGTATTGTTTCCCATCTGTCTCAGAGGGACAAGGCCTACTTGGTCCATATGTACTAAGGAGGGGAGGATCGCGTTTAGGCGATTTGCTAAAATTTTTGAATTTTTTTTTCAGATCTGCGTTCAGCAAGGCTATGGGCCTGTAGCTAGCACAGGAGGTCGGGTCTTTATCCAGTTTAGGGATAAGGGAGATAAACGAACCTAGCATCTCGGTCGGGACCAGGGATTGTTGGAGGAAGGCGTTGAATAATTTGGTCATGTGAGGGCACAAAAGAGGCAAAAATGCCTTGTAGTACTCGTAAGGAAGGCCGTCCGGCCCCGGTGACTTGTGAGTCGGGAGAGCCTTCACGGTCACTAGAAGTTCCTCATCAGTAATAAGGGTGTTCAGTTCTCGGAGGTCTGTGACCTGCAGTCGGGGTAGTGCAACATTTTCTAGGTATTGGGTTATACTGTCAGTCAGGCCCGAGGTAGGAGGATTGTGGGGAATGTCCGGCTTGTTGTACAGATCCGTGTAGAAATCGGCAAATGCATCCACTATTGCCTGGGGGGGTGAGATATGAGGTCGCCTCTTTTGAAAAATCTTCTTTTTACATTAAAATACTGCCACTATATACCTTTTTTGGATGATCTATATACCACGGTTACCTGATAAAATGCACAGTTTTTTCAGTGCTGAGAGTTCAAGAGGTAGAGATTTCCACTACAGCCTGTATACACACCCACACGTGTGATGCCAATATCATGTGACCTGGCTAGCTCTGAGAACAAGTAAATGTTCTCTCCAGCATAAAAGTGAGCATGAGCAAGTCGGCTACCCTGCCTGTGTTAGCTGGCCTTCCCCAGATAGACAGTGCCAGAGGGGGAGGATCTATGCATACAGGATAAAACAACCTTTTTACACAATGCAGAGGATTAACCGGTTAAGTTCCACAATTAGCACAATAAATATAACAAGCATGCTATGCTGCATATACAGACAGATTTTACTCTTCCTGCTCAACCTTTTCTCAACACATTTAAAGGAGAAGTACAGCCAAAGCTCCTGTGTTAAAGTTCATTCTCCACTCCTTTGACCCATTTTCAGCAGACAGCAGGCTGAAGCACACTGTTGGCTGATGTCACAGAGCCAGTCCAAGCTCAGGCAAGATCGCGACAATGGAGTTGGGATCTGCCCACAAGCCACTGAGAGCCTGAGCCGGCCGCTCCTGCCCCCTCCACAGCCTAGCTCTCCAGTGAACGAGGAGGCGGACAGAGCAGAGAGCCGCTAACTGACAGTCACCAGCTGTCTGCTCAGGGAGCTGTGAGAGTCGAGCAATCGGTAGTATTCAATCGCTCAGTTGTCAATGTTACAAGCTACAGGGGACAGATAGAGCATCCACCTACGTAAGTATGAATCTGAAAAAAAAAAAAAATCTCCTTTTAAATGTTCTCTGTGTGAAATGCGGAAGTTTCTCCATGTCAGAATTCCCCCAGAAATCTCATTTCCTGCTCTGTTCATTTTGAGATTTTGATTACTGTAGAAGTATAATTTTAATTAGAGAGATCTTTGGTCACAGCATACCCTTTTATTCTATAATATCAGCGTTAATAATAACAATATAACAATACAATAATAACAATACAAATAATAGTTATATTTGACAATCCATAATAAGCTTACTTGAAAAAATGATTTTCATGTGGTGAGTTCTGCTTTTCTGTTGGCCATCTCTTTTCAAAAATGACTGGATTTCCTGCGTGGTTTGCAGCATTCTCCTCTGCTGTTTCCTTTCCATTTCCAAGGACTACATATCCCATGGTACCTTGCTGCCTGCAAGCATTGATTCCTGCACTGACTCCGCCTCCTAAAACTCCTCCTCTCAGCACCTCAGTAGATCAGAAGGTAGGCTCTGTGAAATGTGTGGCTCAGCAGTACCTACCCACAGGGCATAGTGACTACATGTCACAGAATTCAAGGAAGGAAATGTGTGGGGATTTTCACAGCGTAGATTTATAAACCATTCAGATAAATAGGAGTAGGCTAGAAATATTGAAGTACAAAAGTTTTCATTGAAATATATTTCAATGAAAAAAAAAATCACACAATTTATCCAGTAAATCTGCGCCTGAATTGGGCAAAATTGAATATTCTCCATGTTATTTTCTCTACAGGTCAAATGTTATTTAATTTTAAAAATAATTTTTAAGAGTAGCTTTGTAAACTTCTGCAATATGGCCACTAGATGGAGCCGAGTTCCAGTATTTATTTTCTATGATCCTCAGTTCCATCTAGTGGCCATGATGTTGTATTTTCCTGAAACACTATTTTTTTATAAGTGAATAACATTCGACCTGTAGAGAAAAGAAATGGAGAACATTTAATTATGCCTTATTTGCACACAACGAAAGTAACAGCAGTAGATGATTAGCTATGAATGTTTTTTTAAATACATTCCTAAGTAGGGATGAGCTTCGTGTTCGAGTCGAACGTACGTTCAACTCGAACATTGGCTGTTCGTCCGTTCGGCGAAATCCGAACTCTTGGTCCGTTCGCGTCAAAATTCGTGTGGCGCGCGCGGACCACAATGCACTGCGGTGGCGCAGTGCATTACTGGCTCATGATTGGCCAAGCATGCACTGTGACCCCGCATGCTTGGCCAATCGCAGCGCCAGCAGCGAGGAGAGCCATGATTGGCCACAGCCATCCTGCCTGTGGCCAATCATAGCTCAGGCTGTGTAGTGCACGCCCCACACTATATAAGGCGGCCTCGTGTAGTGTGTTGGCATCTGAAGCAGTGGGTGTTCTCTGTACCTTCAACACAGTTACACACCAATCGTTTTTGGCTGATTTCCTATCTTGCTCTTGTGTAGTGGTTATTGTCTGTGCCCTGACCGCAGTATACACCACTATATTCACCTCACCTATATAGCTAGTGATCTAGCTTTAATAATAGAGCTTGCAGTCAGTAGTGTTAGGAGATAGTGCGTGCTGTCTGCGTGCTCTGTACCCAGTACATACCGCTATAATCCACCTACATAGCTGTTCTCTATTTGAGCCCAATTGCCATCTGCAGGAGTTATTGGAAGTTGTGTGTGCTTCCAGCACAGCACAGTATACATCTGTATATACCCCTTTAACTCTGCTGTTCTATAAAAAAGGCATCTGCAGGAGTTAGTGGGTGTTGTGTGCCTCCAGCACAATATAAACTACCCAACTACTGTTTTACCCAACTCCCTTCAGGCCATTACCATGTCTGGAAGGCCAGCAAGGAGAGGCAGACAGGCGCGAGCCGATAAAAGAGGGCAAGCAGGCTCTGTGTCTAGAGACAACAGTGCTGGTCGTGGACGTGGTGCATTGTCATCAGCACGTGGCCATGGGACATGCTTGTCCTTCTTTTCTGCAGCTGGACATGTTGAACCGCAACATGCCAACGACTTGGTAGCGTGGATGACCAAGCCCTCTTCATCCTCCTCATCCTCTCTCACCCAGTCTCAGGGTAGTAGCAAAGCAGCTGCCAACGCATCGTCTTCTCTCCTCTCAATGTCATCATCAGTGACTCCTTCCCTAGACCCACCACGTCCTCCTGAGGAGTCTCCTGAACTCTTTGAGCACAGTGTTGGGTACATGCTCCAGGAGGATACCCAGTGTTTGGTGGGCTCTGATGATGACACTCAGCTAGAGGAAGGCAGTAGCGTGAGCGCAGAGAGAGGGGATGCTCAAGAAGGACAGCAATCTGGCAGTCATGTTCCACAAGCTGCAGCATACTGCCAGGTTTGCTACAGCGATGAAGAGGGAGGGGATGATGAGGGCACTGACTCCACGTGGGTGCCTGGAAGGAGGGAGGAGGAGGAGGAGGAGGAGGCACATGTCCAACGAGGCAGGATGCCCTCCGGGGGCCAGCTTAGGGGCAGCACACCGACTGAATCACACCGCAGAGCTCCGCCTGCGCAGAGCGCTTCCTCTGTGCGTTATTCTAAAAGTTCTTTGGTGTGGGCCTTTTTTGAGACGAATGCATCAGATTGCACCGCTGCTATTTGCAACATATGTCTCAAGCGTATCTCACGTGGCCAAAACATCAGCCGCTTGGGCACCACATGCTTGACCAGACATATGTTGACCTGCCATGCAGCTCGTTGGCAAGCGTACCTCAAAGACCCACACCAAAGAACAAAGCGGACCTCTCCTTGCTCCTCATCAGCTGGCATCTCCAACCCCACTAGACCTTCAGTCCTCTCTGAAACCTGCTCTGAGAGGAATGAAGGTGTAGAATTAGGTGTGTCACAGCCAAGTGCTTCCGGGAACTCTGCTAGTGGTACATCCACGTCCGATTATAGCAGGCAAATGTCCCTGCCCCAGCTGCTGGACCGGCAGAAGAAGTTTACTCCCAGCCATCCACATGCCCAGCGGTTGAATGCTAGCTTGGCTAAATTGCTAGCACTTCAACTGCTGCCTTTTCAGTTGGTAGACTCGGCCCCCTTCCGTGAGTTTGTACAATGTGCGGTTCCTCAGTGGCAGGTCCCCAAACGCCACTTTTTCTCACGGAAGGCGATTCCGGCTCTCTACCGGCATGTGGAAGGCAATGTCCTTGCCTCGCTGGACAGGGCGGTCAGCGGTAAGGTGCATATTACCGCTGACTCATGGTCCAGCAGGCATGGACAGGGACGTTACCTGTCTTTCACGGCCCATTGGGTCACTCTTCTGGCTGCTGGGAAGGATGCAGGACAAGGTGCACTAGTGTTGGAGGTTGTTCCGCCACCACGCCTCCAAAATGCTACTATTGGTTGTGACACACCTCTCTCCTCCACCCCCTCCTCTTCTTCTTCCTCCATGGCCTCTTCCAGTGCTCTGTCCTCAGAACCAGCGGTGCTCCGTAGGCGTTGCAGGGGCTACGCAAGTACGCAGGCAAAACGATGCCATGCCGTGCTTGCGCTGGTTTGTTTGGGGGACAGGAGCCACACTGGGGCGGATGTTTTGTCAACTCTGCAGGGGCAGGCCGAGAGGTGGTTGACGCCACGCCAGCTTAAGCCAGGAATGGTGGTTTGCGACAATGGCACCAACCTCCTCTCCGCCCTCCGACAGGGACAACTGACCCATGTGCCCTGTGTAGCTCACGTCCTTAACCTGGTGGTGCAGCGGTTCTTGGGCAGGTACCCCGGCTTACATGATGTCCTCAAGCAGGCCAGGAAAGTCTGTGTGCATTTACGCCGATCATTTAATGCCTGTGCTCGGCTGGCTGAGCTCCAAAAGGAGTTGAACCTGCCCAAGAACCGCCTTATATGTGACATGCCCACCAGATGGAACTCAACATTGGCCATGCTGCAGCGGCTGCACATGCAGCAGAGGGCCATCAATGAGTACCTGTGCGACTACGGCACCAGGACAGGGTCAGGGGAGCTTGGTTTTTTCTCACCACGCCAGTGGGGCATGATCAGGGATGCATGCACTGTCCTGTCACCGTTTGAGGAGGCCACAAGGATGGTGAGCAGTGACAGTGCATGCATCAGTGACACTGTACCTCTTGTCCACCTCTTGGAGCATACGCTGCGTGGAATAATGGACAGGGCACTTGAGGCAGAACAGAGGCAGGAAGAGGAGGACTTCCTTGCCTCTCAAGGCCCCCTTTATCCAGACAGTGTTCCTGCTGTGCCACCCATCACACAGGAAGAGGGTGAGGAGGAGGAAGAGGAGGAGGAGGATGATTGTGTCAGCATGGAGGTGGAGGCTGGCACTCAGCATCAGCATCAGCAGCAGCAGTCTTATAGGGATGATTTACAGTCCCAAGAAACACGTGGACTTGTACGTGGCTGGGAGGAGGTAGCTGCGGATCATGTTGTCCTTAGTGACCCAGAGGACTCCGGACCGAATGCCTCAGCTAACCTACGCTGCATGGCCTCCCTGATCCTGCAAAGCCTGCGGAAGGATCCTCGTATTCTTCGGATCAAGGAGAGGGACCATTACTGGCTGGCCACTCTCCTTGATCCACGGTACAAGGGTAAGGTTGCCGAACTTATCTTGCCATCGCAGAGGGAGCAGAGGATGAGACATCTCCGGGAGGCCTTGCAGAAAGCTCTGTGCAACGTGTTCCCAGAGACTGGGAGGTCACAAACTCCTGGTCCTGGACAACGTGTTGCTGAGGCATCAGTCAGAAGGAGCGGTGGAGAAGGTGGCCGTCTGACTGATGCGTTCAGACAATTTTTTAGTCCGCAGCCCCAAGGTATGATCAGTTCCAGCACTCATCGCCAGCGTCTAATTTACATGGTGCAGGAATACCTAGGGGCAAGGTCAGACTTGGACACCTTTCCCACCGAAAATCCTCTGGCTTACTGGGTCTTGAGGATGGATCACTGGCCAGAGCTTGCACAGTATGCAATTGAGCTACTGGCCTGTCCTGCATCCAGCGTTCTTTCGGAACGCACCTTCAGTGCTGCTGGTGGATTTGTTACCGATCACAGGGTGTGCCTGTCCACCGAATCAGTTGATTGACTGACCTTCATCAAGATGAATCAGTCTTGGATCACCCACAGCTACCAAGCACCTGAAGCTGATGTAACCGAATAATTTTTTTTGAAATACCACATCCCTTCAAGACTGCCTATGCTGATGCTGAGTGACTGTCCTGTTATGTTGATTGTCTATCCTCTTCCTCCTCCGCTGATATGTTGGAAGAACATTTTTGGTTCTGGGTGATGCCAGCAGCCCAATTTTTCTGCCCCTGTTTAACAGGGGCGTTTAAGTACAATTTTTGATGCAATGCTTTGCAGCAGGGCTAATTCCTGCAATAAAACTAGAGTATATGGCAGAGGTTGCAGTGTGATGGCACCAGCACCAGTGCCTAAGGCCCAATTTTTCTGCCCCTGTTTAACAGGGGCGTTTAAGTACAATTTTTGATGCAATGCTTTGCAGCAGGGCTAATTCCTGCAATAAAACTAGAGTATATGGCAGAGGTTGCAGTGTGATGGCACCAGCACCAGTGCCTAAGGCCCAATTTTTCTGCCCCTGTTTAACAGGGGCGTTTAAGTACAATTTTTGATGCAATGCTTTGCAGCAGGGCTAATTCCTGCAATAAAACTAGAGTATATGGCAGAGGTTGCAGTGTGATGGCACCAGTGCCTAAGGCCCAATTTTTCTGCCCCTGTTTAACAGGGGCATTTAAGTACAATTTTTGATGCAATGCTTTGCAGCAGGGCTAATTCCTGCAATAAAACTAGAGTATATGGCAAAGGTTGCAGTGTGATGGCACCAGTGCCTAAGGCCCAATTTTTCTGCCCCTGTTTAACAGGGACATGTAATTACAATTCTTGATATAATATTTCACAGGAGGGCCCCTTCCTGTGCCCACCCAGAGTAACAGTGAGGACTTATAGTGTTGTGGCACCAGCACCACAACCACCAAAGGTCAATTTTTCTACCACTGTTCAACAATGGCATGTAATTACAATTCTTGATATAATCGTTCACAGCAGGGCGCTCCAGCGCCCATCAAGAGTCACTTTGAGGGCTTACAATGTTGTGGCAAAACCAACACCTAGTTCCGCCATTTCTGCAGAGCATATAGCCCCTACTTTCAAACATCCAACTTACAAACATCTCCTACTTGCAAACGCAAGGAGACAGCAGCAAGTGAGATGAAAAAAGATGGACGACAAAACAAATTATACAGGGGTGATAACCCTTCCCTATGTTTTCCAAAAAGCTTAAAAATAGTTTTTTTGACTGGAGCTACACTTTAAAAATGTACCAGTTGAAAATTACAAACAGATTCAACTTACCACAACAAACCTACACAGTCCCTGTCTTGTTTGCACCGCCTGTATACTGCTGTTCTGAGTATATAGGGCCTGGGGGCCACACGCATTTCCTTTTTTTAATATGGGTACAGGGTTCCCCTTAATATGCGTACAAGACCCAAATAGGCTGGTAATGGGCAGGGAGGGCTACCCATGCCATTTTTCTGAATGATTTTCAACCATATTGCAGGAACCAAATATACCGTATATACTCGAGTATAGGCCGACCCGAATATAAGCCGAGGCCCCCAATTTACCCCCAAAAAACTGGAAAACTTATTGACTCGTGTATAAGCCGAGGGTGAGACATGGCTGTCCATCCCTGTGTGTCCGTCCATCCCTGTGTGTGTGTCTGTCCATCCATCCCTGTGTGTGTGTCCATCCATCCATCCATCCCTGTGTGTGTGTCCGTCCATCCATCCCTGTGTGTGTATCCATCCATCCATCCATCCCTGTGTGTGTGTGTGTGTGTGTGTGTGTGTATCCATCCATCCATCCATCCATCCCTGTGTGTGTGTGTGTGTGTGTGTGTGTGTATCCATCCATCCATCCGTGTGTGTGTGTGTGTGTGTGTGTGTGTGTGTGTGTGTGTGTGTGTCCGTGCAGCCTTGTGTGTGTGTCCAGCCTACCTGTGTCCCAAGCCTCCGTCCCGAGCCGCCGTCGTCCCGAGCCTCCTCCGTCCCGTGCCGTGCCTCCTCCGTCCCGTGCCTCCTCCGTCCCGTGCCGTGCCTCCTCCGTCCCGTGCCTCCTCCGTCCCGTGCCGTGCCTCCTCCGTCCCGTGCCTCCTCCGTCCCGTGCCGTGCCGATGGATCGCCGCTCTTCTCGGCGGCCATTCTACAATTCAAAATTCCGCCTCCGCCTGTGATAGGCGGAACACTCAATTTCCCAGCAGCCTGTGTTCCGCCTATCACGGACATCCTCTCATACTACTCGTCCGTAGTATGAGAATGAGCGGATGTCCGTGATAGGCGGAACACTGACTGCTGGGAAATTCAGTGTTCCGCCTATCACAGGCGGAGGCGGAGAAGGAGGCGCGGCTTTTGAATTTTAATGTCCGCCGTCTGTCTGCTCGATACGCTGATCGAGCAGTCAGACAGCGGCGACTCGAGTATAAGCCGAGGGGGGCACTTTCAGCCTCAAAAAAGAGGCTGAAAATCTCGGCTTATACTCGAGTATATACGGTAACATTAAAACCGCAAGCAGTTTTAAATGGTGTTATTTCCGTTTAATGTCATTTTGTGCAGGGACTGTTCTAAACACGGGAAACACGTGGCACTTCACAGGCATACTACAGTCACCCCCCAGGCACCATATTTAAAGGAATATTTCACTTTTTTTTTCACTTTAATCGTCATTAAAATCAGTGCTCCTGCCAAAACGGCCGTTTTTAAAACTTTTTTTTGCATTGACCCATGTCCCCTGAGGCAGGAGTCAGGTCCCCAAACCCTTTTTAGGACAATATCTTGCATATTAGCCGTTAAAATTAGCACTTTCCATTTCGAACGTTCGAGTCCCATAGACTTCAATGGGGTTCTAACGTTCGTAACGAACGTGGGGTCCGTTCGAAAGTTCTGGTGCGAACCGAACCGGGGGGTGTTCGGCTCATCCCTATTCCTAAGTATTAAAAACTTGCACGCCCCATCTACTTATACAATAGAAGTCCAGCTTCAGGTTAGATTCCCTTCAAGGGGATTGTAAAGGCATGTGTTTTTTATCACCTTAATGCATCCTATGCATTAAGGTGAAAAAAACACCTTGCAGTCACCGGCCTCCTAGCCTCCCCTCCCCCCCGTTTTACTTACCTGAGCCCTGAATTTCCGTCTGTGCATCCCCGCCGTCCCTCTCTCCACGGGTTCCTGGCTCTTGATTTGGACAGATTGATATCAGCGAAGCCATTGGCTCCCGCTTTTGTCAATCAAATCCAATGACGTGGGTGGCGGGGGGGTGGGGCCGAGTCCTGCATTCGGCCTCTATGGACACCGTATGCTGGACTCGGGAGCATGCTCGCAAGGCAAGCCCCTCAGGAGAGCGCTTCTCCAAGGGGGTTATCTAATGCGGGGAGTAGCCGCAAGAGCTGCTGAGGGACCCCAGAAATAAATGTTCGGGGCCACTCTGTTCCAAACGAGCTGCACAGTGGAGGTAAGTATGACATGTTAGTTATTTAAGAAAAATAAAAAACAATCCTTTACAATCACTTTAAGCACATTCCCACCCTTCACTGCAGCATTTTTAATTACAACATTTTTGAGAGTGCTTACAATGAATGCATATCCTCCCATTCAGTAATCACTGTGAAAAAACAACATGGCGAAACAAACAGCAATTTCTTCAGAAAATTAAAAAATTGTATAAACAGATGCTAATTTTTTTGCAATGTATATATAGTTCACATGCAGTTCATGCAGAGGGAGCGTTACACTACGACTATTTCTCAGCTACTCCGTCACTGGTCAGAAACATTTCTCTCTTTTTTTTTTTCCCCCTCTATGATCACATTGAATTTTATTTCCATTTTGTTGATGGCTCACAACTAGACTCCCACTTAACATCTACATTAAAAATAAACCTTCCAGACTCAACACTAAAGAATCTGCCTCTTCTCCAGTGACTCACGTCTAGTCATATTAAAATGTACTTTCCAATCTTCCATTTTCAACCCTGTCGGTGTTCTCCTCTCTGCCTGCTGTTGTCACCTTCAAAATTCCCCCCCTCCTCCTCCCCCATCTACTGTCACTCTACAGAAGCTCTCCCACACATTTCTGCTGAGCATGTCTGTGGCTTTTCAACTTCCTGTTACTGGGGTCATTGAAATACCACAACTGCAGAGTTTTGCATGTCTTCTTTCTTGCAGTTGTGAGACCTATTATATTCTGCAATACTTGGGGAAACATGAAAACACATTGTTCTTTGAAACTTGATGACGAAAATGATGTGATTGGTAAAAAGCAGTTCATCATTTCTAAAAGTAAAGACCAGTCACCCTGCACAAGGGGATAGAGCAGCAGTAACCAGTCTTTATTACAGGAAGCTCCTGTACAGAGGCAAAGTTGTGCAATGTATAAAAGTAAAATAATTCACCTAGGGAAAAAGAATCGCTTGAAAGAATACAAAATTGAGGGAACAGTGTTCGTAAGAACTAGAGAGGAAAAAGATTTAGGCTGCACAGATTTTAGATGATTACAAAATGAGTACACAGTGTGGCCAAGCTGTTGGAAATCAAATAGAAATCTGGGGTGTATCACTAGGTGGGATCACCAACAGGAGGAAGGAGGACCTGATTCCCCTATATAGGTCTTTAGGTTATGACTAGAGGGTTCACCAGCAGGAGGAAGGAGGACTTGATTCCCCTATATAGGTCTTTAGGTTATGACTAGAGGGTTCACCATCTGGAGGAAAGTGGTTCTAATTCCACTATATAGATCCTTATTTACCCCTAGAGGATGATCTGGGGCTGCCTTGCAGCTTCAGGACCTGGACAACTTACCATAATTGATGGAACCATGAATTCTGAGCTCTACCAGAAAAGCTCAATTGCACTTGGGTTATGCACCAGGACAATGATCCGAAACACAACAACAAGACCTCCAAATGGTTCAAACAAAGCAAAATTTAGGTTTTGGCGTGGCCTTTCAAAGCCCGGACTTAAATCCAATTGAGATGCTGTATCCTGACTAGAGATGAGTCGAACACACCCACAGCCCCCCCCCCCCCCCCGTTCGGTTCGCACCAGAACTTACGAACGGACCGAAAGTTCACACGAAAGTTAGAACCCTATTAATTACAATGGACGCGAACGTTCGAAATCTAAAGTGCTAATTACAACGGCCAATGTGCATGTTATTGTCCTAAAAAGGGTTTGGGGACCCGGGACCTGCCCCAGGGGACATGTATCAATGCAAAAAGAAGTTTTAAAAACTGATGTTTTTTCTGGAGTAGTCATTTAAATGATGCATAAAGTGAAAAAAAAAAGTGAAATATTACTTTAAATATCGTACCTGGGGGGTGTCTAAAGTATGCCTGTGAAGTGGCATGTGTTTCCCATGTTTAGAACAGTCCCTGCACAAAATGACATTTGTAAAGAAAAAAAAGCCATTTAAAACTGCTTGCGGCTATTAAAGCATTAATTAAGTAATTATTAAGTAATGTCTTGTCCTGGCAATATGGAAGAAAATCTTTGAGAAAAATGGCATGGCTACCTCATCACCCCCCTACCGCAGCCCATTACCAGCCCCTTTCGGTCTTGTATGGATATTAAGGGGAACCCCGCACCCAAAATATATTATGTTAATGTTAGGCAGATGCTGTGTTGCACAAATGAACTACACAACACCAGCAATGAGGGGGTGTAGATTCAGGTGTATGCTGTGCAGGAGGCACACTACACCCACTGTAACAGCGCTAGGTTAGGAAGCAAAGCAAAGCAAAGCTGACACTGTCCCTGCCTATCCTGCTCTCTCCCTGAACATTACACTCACTGTAACAGTGGTATCTAAATAAGCAAAGCAAAGCTGACACTGTCCCTGCCTATCCTTCTCTCTATGAATGCCGCAACACACTACAGAAGGCCGCCACGCTGGCGGCCTTATATAGTGTGGGGGCGTGTACTAAACCCCCTAGGCTATAATTGGCCACAGGCATCCAACCTGTGGCCAATTATGGCTCTCCTCGCTGTGATTGGCAAAGCATGCAGGGTCACAGTGCATGCTTGGCCAATCACCAGCCAGCAATGCACTGCAACTGGCGCAGTGCATTGTGGGCCGTTCGTATCACACGAATTTGATGCGAACGGCCCACAAAGTTCTGTTTTCGACGAATGGCCGATGTTTGATTCGAACATGGGTTTGAATCGAACACCGGGCTCATCCCTATTCATGACCTTATACAGGCTGTTCATGCTGGAAAACCCTCCAATTTGCTGAATTAAAACAATTCTGCAAAGATGAGTGGGCTAAAATTGCTCCACAGCAATGTGAAAGACTCATCGCCAGTTATCGCAAATGTAAATGATTGCAGTTGTTGCTACCAAGGGTGGCACAACCAGTTATTAGGTTTAGGGGGTAATTACTTTTCACAACATTGTAGATCTTTAGCTATCACTAGTGGGATCACCAAAAAAAGGAAGGAGGCCCTGGTTCCTCTATATACATTTTTAGTTATCACTAGTGTAGCGCCGGCTCCTGAAGAGCATGCGCTATGTTTTTTCATTTAACATTCCTGAAACCGCAGTTTGGTTTTGGGTTAAATTACACCAAATTATGGTCTCAGTACCAGTCCAGCTGGATTGCACTGTGTTCTGCTTGGCTATAGGTGGCACTGTCATCTCCGGCAGGTGTGAGAATGCAGTTCAGCTGGGTGCATTGAATACTATTTTTCTCTGAACCAACTCAGTGGGCGTGTCGTCCTGCTGTGCATTCTGGGAGAGGGTACTTAACGTGTTGACATCACGTGCTTTGGGGTTCCAGTCCAGAAGTGCTTTCTGTCTGTTTGGTCCCTGTCCCCCAGGGCTCTCATGGCCTGGGGTGCGGATCCATCCAATTCCGAGTCTCAGGGCTGGCTAGCCCGAGGCCAAGTAAGTGGAGGGAGGATTCGGAGGTGGTCTGGTGCCGTCTCATCTGTGGAGAGGCCCAGCAACTGGAGAAGCAACCAGGGGAGGACTCTGTGGGAGAAGGCCACGCTGAAGGCTGGCTTCTCAGAAAGAGCCTGGAGGCTTAGTTGAAAGACCCTAAGTGAATCTACACTCGTACAGTATCTCCGGGCCGGCTGCAAGATACCGGTACCGTTTGAGAGCTCTCTAAATTGGTCTACATCCTTTGGTTACTACAAGTGTCTGTGGCAGAGACTTTACTACAAGTGTTCTACAACAAGTCTGTGGCAGAGACTTTACTACAAGTGTTCTACAACAAGTCTGTGGCAGAGACTTTGGTTTATATGAGCACTCTATCGGCTGCTAGGCCTAGTGAGAGGAGGTCTATCCGATAAGGGTGAGGATCCAGTTGTGAATGGCTATTCTCTGGCTCGTTAATAGTGAGAGACTACCTGTTTGACTAAGTTCCAAGAGTACCTGAACTTTCTACCTGAAACCCTCTAACCCTCAACGAGAGACTGTGTTGTTTATTTCGTTTTTTGCAAATAAAAATCCCTCAAGCAGATCTGGTGTCAGTCTCTGCAGTTCTTGGGCCATCAACCTCAGGAAACCCCTAGATGTATACAAGGTGCAAGAAGGTAACGGTAAGCCCAATAAAATCAGCAGCTCCTTCGGGGGTTAGTGCTACACTAGGAAGGTGGTTTTAATTCCTGTGTAGATCTTTAGTTACCCCTGGTGATCACCAGCAGGAGGAATGGAGTCCTGATTCCCCTATATAGATCTTAAAAAGGAACTGCAGTCTGCCCACATAATTTGTAATAAAAACATCTTTGCCATTCTGAAGCTTCAAGCCAATCACTTTGCATATTATTTTATATATACTGTGATTCTGTATTTGCTAAATATGCTGCAGACATCTCCATCCACTGAGTCTGGCTGCATCCATTTTAACTGTGAGCGGCTGAAGCTGCTGCCTGTTCACCCCCTGGATTTACACAGCCAACAGAGGCACACCTGCAGCTCTGCAGCTCTCATTGGTTCTCTTGTGACTCATCCCCCCTTCCTGGCAAACTCTCACAAGAGTAAGAGAGAGAGCTGTGCATGATGTCATAAGCCTAGGCTTTTTACCAGACAAGAAAAAGGAAGTGGGCTGTATAGGGCATTTACTGGCATAAAAAAAATGTTTTACTATCCAAAAGTTAAAACAACAAGGGCAGAGGATTTAATATATGGAACGTGCAAATTCGAGTGTACTCCCAAAGCACCCCCCCCCCCCATGTTTAGGGCATGTGGCGTGGTATGGTTTAGGAGGGGAGTTCCCCCTCTTTCCCAACCTGTGGGGCTGCTTGCTTAGATAAGGGTCTGGTATACATAAAAAAAAAAAAAATTGGCATTTTTAACTTTATTTTCTTTCAATAGCTGGGTCCTGGCAATTGCAACCATGAGTCATTTTAAATGTGATTTGACTCTGTCACTGTCATTTTTGCTACAACATGTTCCATACATGCACCACTTTACAGGCAGACTAAGGGGACCCCCGGTCACTATATTTAAAGGAAATTTTCTTTTTTAATTGTTGTACTTTAAGTATCATTAAAATCACTGCTTCTGAAAAAAACTATTGTTTTAAAAACAATATTAAAAACAATATTTGCATTCATACGTGTCCCCCGGGGCAGTACCCTGACCCCCATAGCTTTTTTTATAGCCAATTACTTGCATATAAGCCTTCAAAAGGGGCACTTTCGATTTTTTTCTGTTCGGCTCCGATAGACTTCAATGGAGTTCGCCGTTCAGGTTAGAACTTTTCACACTTTTCACTCTGCTGCGAACTAAACAGGGAGGTGTTTGGCCCATCTCTAGATTTGAGCATACTTGGGACAAACATACTATAGCTCTGTTTAGACAAAAAAAATAAACAAAACAGGGCCGATTCAATAGACCACTTGGTCTTATTCTGCTGTGACTCTATTTCTATAGAGCAGGGGTCAGCAACCTTTTTTCCCTTAAGGACTGGATTCAATGTATGTGAATGCATGGAGGGCCGCATTCATCCGCTAATAAATGAAGATAATAAAAATCCTAATCCCCCATCCTGGCATCCAAGGGTGGCTGACACCAGCCCTGCCAGCCAGCATGGTCTGGAGATGGGGTTCCTGTCCCTAGGGAAAATGGGGTTTCTGTCCCCAGGGGTGATGGTGTCCCTGTGCCCAGGTGAGAAGTGGTCCCTGTCCCCAAGTGATAAGGAGTCCCAGGGGAGAAGGGGTAATGAGTAGTGATGGACGAACTTCCGACGGGACGTTTCGCGAACGCGGCTGATAGTTCGCGAACCGTAACGTTCGCGGCGGGCCCCATTGACTTCAATGGGAGGCAAACTTTGCAAACCTACAGGTCAAATTTGCAGCCACAAAATAATTACTAGCTGTGCAAACATAGTCCCACCACATGGCCAATGACATAACACATGTATGAGGTGAATCTGGGATCAACAACTACAAGCATTCTTTTTTTATAAGTGAAATTGTGACAATTCAGGACTGTGGAGTGCATGAAGGCAATGGAGGAGAGGCAAGGTCAGGGTAGACAAAGAAGAGGGTGCAGGAGATGATCACCAGCAGCGTGACATACAGCAATGACACCTGCACCGTGATAGAGTGATCTGACACCAGCACCGTGATAGAGAGCACTGACATCAGCAGCTTGACATACAGCAATGACACCTGCACCATGATAGAGTGATCATGACCTCGTCAAACTGCTAAGTGGCGGTTGTTGCTACCTCCTCTTCCTGATCCAATGCCAAGAGTGCCTGTGCATCAGAAATGTCTTGATATGGATCGGAAAATAATTCCTGTGACTCAAGCGGAAAGAATGTGGTGGTGGTGGTGGTGGTGGTGTTGTTGGTGGTAGTGTCTTTGGGGGTGCACATAGCAGAGAGTGAAGAAGAGGGTGAAGAAGAGGGTGCAGATCGATGTCCCCGGTGTTGCTGCAACTTCCCACTTTGGCTCAAGCCTGTTGCTCCTGCCCTACCCCTACCACCCCTGCAGAAGGGCCCGCCTCTTCCTCTGCCTGTCATGTTTTAAACGACCCTGTGACAAAACTCTCAGTCCTTATACTGATAAAGGACTGCTGCAGAATAGGGCAGCAGTCAGCAGTAGTGCATCTCAACCCTATATATTGTGGACCTATACCAGTCCTTAAGGAATAGCAGACTGTACCTCACTCAACCCTATGTACTGTAGTACACTATACCTTACCAGTCCTTATAAGGACCTTTGTGGAACTAGTAGGTTGTGATTAGCAGACTGTACCTCAGTCTCTATACTGATAAAGGACTGCTGCAGAATAGGGCAGCAGTCAGCAGTAGTGCACCTCAACCCTATATATTGTGGACCTATACCAGTCCTTAAGGAATAACAGACTGTACCTCACTCAACCCTATGTACTGTAGTACACTATACCTTACCAGTCCTTATAAGGACCTTTGTGGAACTAGAAGGTTGTGATTAGCAGACTGTACCTCAGTCCCTATACTGATAAAGGACTGCTGCAGAATAGGGCAGCAGTCAGCAGTAGTGCACCTCAACCCTATATATTGTGGACCTATACCAGTCCTTAAGGAATAGCAGACTGTACCTCACTCAACCCTATGTACTGTAGTACACTATACCTTACCAGTCCTTATAAGGACCTTTGTGGAACTAGTAGGTTGTGATTACCAGACTGTACCTCAGTCCCTATACTGATAAAGGACTGCTGCAGAATAGGGCAGCAGTCAGCAGTAGTGCACTTCAACCCTATATATTGTGGACCTATACCAGTCCTTAAGGAATAGCAGACTGTACCTCATTCAACCCTATGTACTGTAGTACACTATACCTTACCAGTCCTTATAAGGACCTTTGTGGAACTAGTAGGTTGTGATTAGCAGACTGTACCTCAGTCCCTATACTGATAAAAGACTGCTGCAGAATAGGGCAGCAGTCAGCAGTAGTGCACCTCAGCCCTACATATTGTGGACCTATACCAGTCCTTAAGGAATAGCAGACTGTACCTCACGGAACCCTATGTACTGTAGTACGCTATACCTTACCAGTCCTTATAAGGACCTTTGTGAAACTAGTAGGTTGTGATTAGCAGACAGTACCTCAGTTCCTATACTGATAAAGGACTGCTGCAGAATAGGGCAGCGGTCAGCAGTAGTGCACCTCAACCCTATATATTGTGGACCTATACCAGTCCTTAAGGAATAGCAGACTGTACCTCACACAACCCTAGGTACTGTAGTACGCTATACCTTACCAGTCCTTATAAGGACCTTTGTGGAACTAGTAGGTTGTGATTACCAGACTGTACCTCAGTCCCTATAGTGATAAAGGACTGCTGCAGAATAGGGCAGCAGTCAGCAGTAGTGCACCTCAACCCTATATATTGTGGACCTATACCAGTCCTTAAGGAATAGCAGACTGTACCTCACTCAACCCTATGTACTGTAGTACACTATAACTTACCAGTCCTTATAAGGACCTTTGTGGAACTAGTTGGTTGTAATTAGCAGACTGTACCTCAGTCCCTATACTGATAAAGAACTGCTGCAGAATAGGGCAGAAGTCAGCAGTAGTGCACCTCAACCCTATATAATACCCTATATATTGTGGACCTATACCAGTCCTTAAGGAATAGCAGACTGTACCCAGGGGAGGGCTGACAGCCTTAGGCCTGGGGGGCAAGTCCAGTCACGTGGCCCACTTTAACCCCGAATAAGTTCACTATCTATGCCCACCTTGTATTACAAAGTTACCCATGGCTAGTGGCCAGCAGAGCCCTACAGGCCATGATAAGCTCCCAGCAGGACCTACAGGTGCATGGCCAGCTCCCAGCCTGTGGGTCCTGCTGGGCACTGGCCATAGCCAGCTCCCAGTAGGACCAACAGGCAGCGGTGGTGCGTCCATAAAGGCGCATGAGCGCTGCCCCCCTGTCACTCGCTCTCTCACATAGATAGATTGCATGAATCTATATATGGTTGCAGCTGCCGCCCCCTATTCATGTGCCTGGTCCTTTGTTGGGCACCATGCATATGAATTACAGCGGTGGAGTTTCTTTGGAAATGCCTGATTAGAGCCATAGGTTCAAATAGGCTTCCTGATTAGAGCCATGGGCTCTAATAGGCTTCCAAAAGGGAAAACAGCGGGCACACTGCTGTGCGTTCGCCGATTACTTATTGGTGTGTTAGAGAACCGAAGACATTGCTTTCCTAACACTGACCTGGCTCACAGCCAATCAGGTTGCTCAGGTCATGTTACCTGTCACCTGATTGGCTGAAACAACAGGCGCCGCTATTGGACGCCTGATGGGAGGAGAGGACGGGAGGAAAAGAAGTGCAGGAGACGCATGAAGAACCCACTCGTTGTCACCTGCTGCCCCACAAGACAGGGCAAGTGCAGGGCAGAAGGCAAGCGGGTGGCACACTGTCACACTGGCAGCATTTGATTGGCACAGTGGCTGCGAATAATTTTTTTTTTTCACATTTTTTTCAGTTTGCCCCCCCCCCCAAAAATATTTTAGCACCAGCCGCCACTGCCAACAGGCCATGATTAGTTCCAGCAGGACCCACAGGGAATGGCCAGCTCCCAGCAGGACATCATGTACTGTACCATTCCCGAGTCTTTTCTGCAGGTGATCCCTCTGTGTAACGCGGGGACAAGGTCATCCAGTGCCCAGGCAAAGATAGCAAACTGCGCCCCCCCCAGGTGGAAGAGGGAATGGGGGTAATAGTGCCATAATGTTTGTGACGTGCTGTGGGGTCACTGGAAGGAAAAAAAAATGCTGCTGCATTTCTGTCAGTTTGAGAAGGACTGATTGATAACTATGTCAGTGCCATCCAGTGCACTGCGATAAAATGTAGAATTACTGTATATTATTGCAGCTTACTGCACCTCTGGACGGTACTGCAGTGTAAATGGGGCACATAGAGAACAGTTGTATTCTATGTGCTCTAGCAGTGACTGGTATTTTTTTCAGTGTGGAAAAATGCCAGTCACTGCACTAGTGTGAAAAAGCCCAAATTCTGTAGTATAAGTTAATGGAGAGTGAGGGGCTGCATGTGTTAGACTGAGGCATGATTCTGACAGAACTATTGTATTAGGCAAAAGTAAGCTGGGATGGAAAGGGTGTCAGCCCAAGTACATGTGTGGAATGCCCAGAGCTGAGAGGCTACAGCGATTTATATGAAAAGAGCAGAATTACAAAACAGGAGAGAAGATAAAATGAATGGGAAAAAGATAAGTGAATTGGAGAGTGTGACTTACCTACAGCAAGATTGTACCGACCAGGAGAGATGAGTGCACAGAGGGAGGGGGAGGGGGATGAAGCATGAGTGAAATCAGCCTGGAATAAATGAAAGAATCTGAACAGAAACAAACGTGATGTGTCCTGAAAGGAGAGAGAGGTTATAGGAGAGCAGCCAGTAGGAGAGTTAACACAGCAGCAGGAGAATGATAGCTTGAAGTTGCTGGCTGACCGGCCCCCCTGTGAAGTGATGGGTCTCCCTGCCGGGAATAGAAGTTACCTGCTTCGCTGCTCAGTTCCCTCCAGTCTCTACCCACCAGACTACAACTCCCAGAATGCAGCGCAGCAGTAACACAGCCAATCAGCGGCCGACTTCCTCAAAAAAAAAAAAAAAAATGTCAGCAAACGGCCTGTTTTGATTAAAAGTTAGACGGCCTGGGGGGAGATTTCCACCCTGCCCCCCGACCCAGCCCGCCCCTGACTGTACCTCACTCAATCCTATGTACTGTAGTACACTATACCTTACCAGCCCTTATAAGGACCTTTGTGGAACTATTAGGTTGTGATTAGCAGACTGTACCTCAGTCCCTATACTGATAAAGGACTGCTGCAGAATAGGGCAGCAGTCAGCAGTAGTGCACCTCAACCCTATATAATACCCTATATATTGTGGACCTATACCAGTCCTTAAGGAATAGCAGACTGTACCTCACTCAACCCTATGTACTGTAGTACACTATACCTTACCAGTCCTTATAAGGACCTTTTTGGAACTAGTAGGTTGTGATTAGCAGACTGTACCTCAGTCCCTATACTGATAAAGGACTGCTGCAGAATAGGGCAGCAGTCAGCAGTAGTGCACCTCAACCCTATATAATACCCTATATATTGTGGACCTATACCAGTCCTTAAGGAATAGCAGACTGTACCTCACTCAACCCTATGTACTGTAGTACACTATACCTTACCAGTCCTTATTAGGACCTTTGTGGAACTAGTAGGTTGTGATTAGCAGACTGTACCTCAGTCCCTATACTGATAAAGGACTGCTGCCGAATAGGGCAGCAGTCCGCAGTAGTGCACCTCAGCCCTGCATACTGTGGACCTATACCAGTCCTTAAGGAATAGCAGACTGTACCTCACTCAACCCTATGTACTGTAGTACGCTATACCTTACCAGTCCTTATAAGGACCTTTGTGGAACTAGTAGGTTGTGATTAGCAGACTGTACCTCAGTTCCTATACTGATAAAGGACTGCTGCAGAATAGGGCAGCAGTCAGCAGTAGTGCACCTCAACCTTATATATTGTGGACCTATACCAGTCCTTAAGGAATAGCAGACTGTACCTCACTCAACCCTAGGTACTGTAGTACGCTATACCTTACCAGTCCTTATAAGGACCTTTGTGGAACTAGAAGGTTGTGATTAGCAGACGGTACCTGAGTCCCTATACTCATAATGGACTACTGCAGCAGAAGGGCAGCAGTCAAGTATAATATTCTTTCTATATTTGGAAGAAAGAATATTATACGTGTACAAGCCTATTACCATACCAGTCCTGAAAAGAACCTTTGTGGACCTAATAGTAACAGCTACTGATTAAACTGACTGTCCCTCACTGCCACACACAGCTTCCTGACTGTCCCTATTTAAACTGACAAAACACAGGCTGCTGCAACAATAACTTGAATAGCACTCAAAACTATATCCTGTACTACTTTACCATACCAGTCCTGAAAAGGACTTTTGTGGACCTAATTGTAACAGCTAATGATTAAACTGACTGTCCCTGCTGCACACAGCATCCTGTCCCTCTCTCTACACCGACAAAAGACAGGCTGCTGCAACAATGACTTGAATAGCAGTGCCTCAAACCTATATCCTGAACTACACCTAACACCTATACCATACCAGTCCTTAAAATAACTTTTGTGGACCTAATGGCTAGCGATTTGGGTCACTGCAGTCTCTCCCTGCTCCACACAGCAACCTCTCCCTAAAGTGACATACGAAAGAATGTAAAATGGCCGCCGGATCGGGTCTATTTATAAGTTAGGGGGAATGTCCAAGTGTCCATGTGCTGTAATGTCTCAATTGGCTGTCCTGTACCACATGATGGATGTGTCATCATAGGTCAAAGTTCTTTTACACAGTAAACACGGAAGTCCGCCGGGCAAACAGCGGCAATAGTCCGCCAATCTGGGGGACCACGAACAGCCAAAATTCCCAGATGAGAAGGGTCCCTGTCCCCAGGAGAGAAGGGGTCCCTGTTCCCAGGGATGATGGGGCCCCTAATAGGATCCCCCTATTGCAGTTTCCTCTGTAACCCTATAACAGTGTCCTCTGTCCCCTGCACCCCCTTACTGTCGTGTCCCCTTTGTTCTGCACCCCCACCCCACAAACACAGTGTGTAGTTAGATTCTCCTACCTTACACAGGTGTACATCGAGCAGAGCAAAGATTCGGCATCACAGGGCTGGATGGGGGCGGGAACTGCTGAAGGTAACTTTTCATATTAACAGGCTGGTGATCGGTTGCTAGGATCGCCTGGCAACCAATCACCTGCTGTTTAATGAAAAAGTTAACTCCAGCAGTTCCCGTCCCATCCAGCCCTGTGATAATGGCCTCTCCCCACTATCCAATGAAGAAGACAGCAGTGAAAATGTCCACCCCTGGTTGTCGACCCCTGCTATAGAGAGTCCCTGTTTAGCATTAGAAGAGATGGTGCAGTTGTGGTAAAATCTGGGTATAGGCAATTCTGTTTCTTTCTATGGGGTACCCCTGTTCAATTGTATTACTATCTGTGACCCTATTGGACAGTAAAATAAATGAGAGGAACAGGTGTCACTGGGTCAAGAAGACACTGCGAAAAAACTCTTCCATATGTAGCACTGACCCCCGAAGGAGCGGTTGGTTTTGTTGGGCTTATCATTACCTTCTTGACTTCGTGGGCGTCTAGGGGTTTACCGAGGTAGATAGCCCAAAGAACTGCAGAAACCGACACTGGATCCGCTTTTGGGATTTTTGTTCACAAAAAGGGTAGACAAAACACAGTCTCTCAATGAAAGATAGAGGCTTAGGTTGGAAGTTCAGGTACTCTTGGAACTGCTGAAATAGGAAGTCTCTTACTATAGCAATCCAGAGAATTGCCACTCACAACTGGATTCTCACAGCTATCGGATAGACCTCCTCTCACTAGGCCTAGCAGCCGATAGACTGTTTAAGTAGGACAAAGTCTCTGCCACAGACTTGCATATGGAACAATTGAAAAGTAAAGTCTCTGCCACAGACTTGTTGTAGAACACTTGAGAAATAAAGTCTTTGCCAAAGACTTGTTGTAGAAGACTTGAGAAATAAAGTCTCTGCCACAGACTTGTTATAGAACACTTGAGAAATAAAGTCTCTGCCACAGACTTGTTGTAGAACACTTGTTGTAACTGAAGGACGTAGACAAATTTAGAGAGCCTTCATAAGGTACCAGGATCTTGCAGCCGGACCGGCGATAACGCATGAGTACAGATTCACTTGGCATCTTTCAACTAAGCCTCCAGGCTCTTTCTGAGAAGCCATCCTTATGAGTGGCCTTCTCCCGAAGTGTCTTCCCCTGGGAGCTTCCTCAGTTGCTGGGCCTCTCCACAGATGAGACGGCACCGGACCACCTTTGAATCCTCCTTCCAGTTACTTTGCCTCGGGCTAGCCAGCCCCGAGACTCGAAATTGGATGGATCTGCACCCCAGGCCATGAGAGCCATGGGGCTGGTCAGGAGGACCAGGACCAAACAGACAGAAAGATCTCCTGGACCGGAACCCAGAAGCAGGTGATGTCAGTACCTTAAGTACCTTCTCCCAGAATGCGCAGCAGAATGACACTCCCACTGGGCTGGTTCCGAGAAGAATGGCACTCAATGCTCCTAGCTAAACTGCGTTCTCACACTTGCCAGAAGTGACAGCGACACCTGTGGCCAAGCAGAACCCAGTACAATCCAGCTAGACTGGCACTGAAACCATAATTTATTGTAATTGACACTAAAACCAATCTGCGGTTTCAGGAATGTTAAATGGAGAAAAACACATAGCGTGTGCTCTTCGGGAGCCAGCGCTACACATATTTAGCCAAAGCTGAAATCCAGGGAAGAAAACCTACTGTATTTTGGACATTTGCTATGTAAAAAAAATATATACACAATATATGGCATTTTGCGTAGCCAGCCGGCAAGCAGTTAAAACAAATTTAGCCTGAAACCTTGAATTAGATAAAACAAACTGGGATGCTTACAATCCTTTTGTAGTTTTTCTGCCAGATTACGACTTGGTAAAGGATGTCAATTCTGAACATTAGTTAGTGACATTAGTGACACATTAGTAAAGAAAGTAGGAGCTCAGGTACAGCATAAGCGGAGGGCCTACATGATGGGGTTTGCCTAGAGAGGCTATAATAAGGTAAGGGTTAAAAATAAGTTTAGTCAATAGGAGGGGTAATTACTAAGTATTACCTCATTGGAGGATATTAGGGTGGGGTAGGGTGTGGACAGAGGGGTCCTAAGGGTTCCTTGGTGGGAGGCGACCCTAGCATCAGTTGGACCAGTGGATAACAACAGACAACATTCTCCTGCCCTCCCGCCCCATTTTGCTGTGTTAGCCAATGGGGTGTTTTTGTTTTAGTTCCGTTATTTAGTGTTGATTGGAAGATGGGGACTGTAGGATGTCGTAGCAGCAGGTAGAGCTTGTAGGATTGTTGAAGGCGTCATAGGGTTGTTGTTACGTTCTTTGTAGAACCATGGGTTGGGCTCATCTCTGGTATGGGAGTACCTGCCCTAATAATAGCGGCAGTTGGTTATATCGGCTGGTGAATTTGCCAAACAATTGTCCCCGAGCTGGTGTGAGTTTCAGCTGGGGGCTGTGGAAAGGCAAGATAGTGCCATATACAGTTAGTTAGTCAGTCAAGGGTGCCTTTAAAATCCTAAGACATAGAAAACAGGCAGTTGCATTCAGTCTGAGAGGTTATGTTATGTTTTTCTGTTTATCACTATTTATATTATGCATGGTTTGGTTATGGTTTGGTTATTGTAATAAAGGGCTGCTATGGCCATTTTAACCCAAGAAAGTATGTCTGGTTTGAATTATTTAAATAAAGTAAGGTGGTATTTGGGTAAGTGGCATAACAGCCGGAACGTGGGCATTACCCCAGACAGGGATGCATTGATTTTTAGAAGTGAACAATATAAAAGCAAATAGTGCAGACAGAAAACTGACCTGGGAGCGACATCAAATACATCTGGGTGGCGGTGCACCAGCCCTTGCAGTTCCTGCAGGGGCGGACTGACAACTCATGGGCCCCCCGGGCAATAGGAGATTATGGGGCCCCCAAGCAATAGGAGAAGATTACGGGGCCCCCGGCCAATAGGAGATTATGGGGCCCCCAGGCAATAGGAGATTATGGGGCCTCCAGTCAATAAGAGATTATGGAGCCTCCAGGCAATAGATTATGGGGCCACGCAGTATACACACACACATACAGTATACACACACACACACACAATATACACACACAGTATACACACACAGTATACACATACACACACTGAAAAAGTACTGGAGAGACGGGGCAGCTATAATCTTGGTATTTTAAAAAAAACACAGATTTTGACATACTGTCCCTGGTTTTATTGAGGCTGGCAACCCTGATAGGGCCCCTTAGTGGCATGGGGCCCTCGGGCAGTGCCTGAATGGTCAGTCCGCCCCTGGGTTCCTGATCTTGGTTAGTTATAGACTCCAACCAGACTGGTTTGTGTGACAGGTGGGAGGGCACTGGGATCTTGCACGTTCTCATGAAGGGCTGAGACAAATCCACAGGAGGCCCATGAACTGTAAGATTAGGAAGGAAAGTTTGTGAAGGCCGGGGTGTACTCACTTTTCTGAGATACTGTATATCCTCTATGATGAGTGTCCTATGCATGGATAATGCTCCATTAGGTGAAACTTTTCATTTCCTTTGCCCATTCCCAAAACATCTTGTATTCTTTTTATGGAATGGCGTCCATAAAGGCGTTCTATGAGCAGGTGAGAAGATTTCGTCCACCCCTCATCTTCCCTCGCCCATTTACAGAAGACTTTGTATTCTGTGAAAATAATATAATAATATAGCGGGAGAGTGAATAAATTAAATTAATAGTTTTACCTCACACAGCAGCTACATTGCACAGGACACCCATCTCTAGAATGGACGAGGGGGGAGGAAGCTAGAGAGCGAATAAACCAATATCCTGTGGCGCTGATAAGGGGGCATCACTGGTCCTCCTGTATGGTGCCCAGGCCCCATCAGTTCAGCAGGGGGGACCAGGCAGCAGGAGGAATTGAATCATGAACAGGAGGGGGTGACCGTTGTGGTGGACAGGGGGGAGGGGAAATTACAGTAACTGATCCTCTGTATGGCTCTCCCTGCAGCAGCTGAATTACGGCTTCATCTCCTCTCCCTCCCACCAACTTTCAGCTACTGCGGGGGGGAACTACAGGGGATATATTCTAGTAAATGCCCCCCCACCGCATTGATCACCCCTCCTGTAGATAATTTCCTTCCTCCTGCTGCAGGGCCCCACCTGTGTGACCCTCCATCCAAACTGACGGCTTCTTTTCCTCTCCCTCCCGCAAGCTTTCAGTTACTGCAGGGAGGAACTACAGGGGAACTGTTCTAGTAAATGCTACTGCCGCATCGATCACCCCTCCTGTAGGTAATCTCCTTTCTCCTGCTGAAGGGCCCTACCTGTGTGACCCTCTATCAGCACTGATGGCTTAAGGATGGAGAGGCCCTGTGATTTCTAACAGCAGCCCTGCCACTATCATTCATTGTACTAAAACTAGAACTGTCAGTTTCAGTGCCAGAGATTCCAATGCTTACAGTAGTGTCCAGGATGAATAAAAGTTTTATTTAGCGTAGCGTCACCTATAAGTAATATATTTTTACATAGCAAATGTCCAAAGAGAGTTTTTTTTTCACCGTTCAGCTCTAAACAGAAGTTTTTTTTTTTGTTTTTTTTTTGTCTCTGTCCCCATTGAATAGATTCGCCTTCACTTCTTGTGCCTGTGACAAGTTGTCACTAGGTCAGGAAATGGGGGGAGCTCTCCTTAGTGGGGACACAGACAACAATAGCAGCTCAATTAAGATTTAATATCTTCCCAATTCTATCCAACATTTGAGGCTGGGTTCAGACCATCGCTGCATCCGTCGCACAGAGGGGGTTGGTGCATGCTGGTTCACCGTTTCAGGTCCGATTTCAGCCCGAATTTTGGGCTGAATTCAGACCTAAAAAGGACCAAAAAAGGCACATGTTTTTCATGCAAAACACACCAGACCTGCAGAGGAGATATGTGAACCAGCTCCATAGAGAGCCAGTCACATTCTCCTGCTATGCGAATTGGATGCGGAAAAATGTTCATCCAATTCGCATAGGTGTGAACCCAGCCTAAAACAAAAAGTCTTGGTTGAAGTTAGGTTTTCAGGGATAACTTTTCACAGCCAATATTTATGTCTGATCTGGGCTGTATTGACCAAACAGCACTCTTTTGTGAGTAACTGCAGCTGTATGATGGTCCTGGTCCTGCAATGTGTCTCTCTTCATCTGCTATTGTTCATAGTTCTGGTAACAAAGTTAAACTGTATGTAAGGCCAAAACATTTTTTTTACATTTGGATAGAGTAGGGAGGGTTATAAATAGTGATGAGCTAAGGTCCTCCAACCAACAGGAAGCTGTCAATGATAGCAGGCTGCCTGTTCAGTCAGCTGCCACCGGAGAATTACCCACCCTGCAGCTGCACATGAAAAAGGGGCGGGGATGCTGGTGACACCATTGACCTAAAATGGCCATATGGCCCCTTTGTTATGTGTAGCATCTGGAATTCACTGACTGCAGCTGATTGGTAACCTGCTATCATGTAACAGCTTCCCATGGTGGATAAAAATCTATTTAAAAGAAAAAACAGAAAAATTCAGATTTTTTATTTTTTTTATTTAATCCTTTTGCTGCTAGAGCTGTTTTTACGTTTCTATTTTTTTTGAAGATTACACAAAACACGCAAATTTTATATATTTTCTGAAAGCACATAAAAGAATAAAAGAATGGTAGTTTCAATTTTTTATGTCACACGATATTACCACAAAAATCTAGGAAATAACATTTCTGTAAAAAAACCCAACATGCTAAACCTTAAATTTGTGTGCGCCCATAATATGGCATCAAATTTCAGTACCTTACATTTTCTATAGGCAACTCTTCAAAAGCCCCCTACACAAATCAGTTTAGTGTTTTGGAGGAGACTAGAAAAAATGGGCAGTAACACCCCAATAATGGGTCAGAGGGCGCTGATCACCCCTGGTGCATAGAAAACAAAAAAGAGAAAATATCCCCAAAATGGGTTTTTTTACAGCAAAGATTACCTGTGAATGTTAATAATAAATACCGACATAAAGCGGGTAGTAAATAATATAAATGTTTTATTGATAAAAAAGAGAGGATTAAACAGGCAACACGATAGTCAAGGACTGAGCTCCACTGAATAAGTTAAAATGTATACTATTACATGTGCATACAATGTTTGTAACACTTGAACCTTATTGTAACTGTGATTGCAATAAAGGATGGATAATATAGACCCTTTACGCGTTTCGAACCTCTTGGGGGTCTTCTTCGGGAGGTTTTTATCTATCATAAAAAGAAAGACAGACATAAATATATATCCATACATAGTATACTGTGATACACTAAAAATAATCTGCTGTAAGCAGAGTATACATCAAACATTGCATGGTTACATGATTAGTAGATGATTAATAGGAAATTAATAAACATTGTGAATAAATACCTATACAATCCACATAGAAAGTCCTCTTTACAGCATGGAGTCCACCACTTCTCCCATGTCCTTCAAAGATGTGCCCTCTAAACCTCTATGACTGGAAAGAGTCGCTGTGCTCGACCAAAAAAGGGAGCGGAGTCCAACAGATAATGGCTTACAAGGGATCACACCACTATTGCCGCCTCCAATATACAATATAGTGGAGGGGGATATGGGTGTAGGTAGACTGGGATCAAGGGAAGCAACCTATAATAAGGAATAAAATGTAAAAAGAGAAAAGAGGATATAAGATATGTATATATAGGAAGATCCCTATTACAGGGATACCACTTCTATAGAGGAAGACGGAGAGTGCATCCAGATACGAAGGGATATATGAGTATGCAGTAAAACATACTGGTTAGAGATGAGGTGCTAATTGTGGGGTGAAAAATATAGACAAGATAAGCAGTTGAGATCCATAAACATGAGTGCATGCGGGCGAACCACAATAGTATACTACAACAACACGTGAGGAAAAAAGAAAAATAGGAATGGGTGGAGAAAAAGCCATAGAGCGAAATCACATCATAGCCACAAGTGACAGAGGGATTTAGCATATCCCAATGTGAGTAAAGTGGATATAAAATAGGACAATGTGTATATACCTGTGAATAGTAACAGGTGAAAGTTCATTTGTTGTCGGAGCCCAAAGGGGTAGTATTGAAAAAAATAATAATAAAAGAAGCTTGTAGACTTAATAAAATAGCCCCTCTCAGTCTTGCATGGCCGCAGAGTACAAGGAGCCCTTGGTCTGAAAACAAACATAGGGTAACATTGGACTCCTGCAGGTAAGGCTGTATATAGCATAATAGGAGAAATTCCTATAGAGTGAACCAGTAGCTTACCCTTCGTATGAGGTCAATGCAAATAGTGTCCTATCAGGAAATAGAATAGGTTGCTAATGCCTAGGGGTGGTATATAAGCACCCCATGCATAATTAAGCCAGCTGAGTTAACTTACTTCCCATTAGTGATCCCAACTGTCTATCCGTCCGCCCGATGGTCGCCATATTGGACGACCGGATGTGGTCCCCTCGGCGTTCCGGAAGTGACCTTCCCAAGATGGCGGAAAGGTGCTCAGTAGCGTCGCACCGGCGTGTTATGGAGGAGGTCTTGTGTTAGAATCATTGCTCTCCCTCTGGTGTGCGTGGCAATATGTAACATGTGTATTGCAATCAGGGCCGTCTTTTCGGATGGGCACACTGGGCAGTTGCCCGGGCCCCATTGCCTGGGGGGCCCCACCTGCCCAGTGACCCCAGCCAGGGCCGGACTGGCCTACCAGGATACCAGGAAATGTCCCGGTAGGCCGCCTACCCTGGGGCCACTTTGAGTTGCAGCTGCAGCGCTCCGCTATTTCTCTCTCCCCTCCTCCTCCTGTGTATCATGTAGCTGACTGGGTCTGTGTTCAGCGGCTGCACCGTACCAAGGTCCCACCCCACTAGACCGGCATATGTAGTAGATTGAATAAGTGTTCCGCCTATCACACAAGACGGTCTATGGGGGCTGGACCTTGTTACAGCGCAGCCGCTGAACACAAACCCAGCCAGCTCCATGATACGCAGGAGAAGATGCCCGATGTGTGTCTGTGCTGCCAGGCAATGGTGAGTCTGTATTAATTGGCACAGTGATGCTGCATTCATGGGCACAGTGAGAGTGCAATTGTGGGCACAGTGAGACTGCATTCATGGGCACAGTGAGGTGGTAATGGTGGGCACAGTGCGGGTGCAATGGTGGGCACAGTGAAGCTGCAATGGTGGGCACCATGAAGCTGCATTCAGGGGCAGAGTGAGGCTTCAATGGTGGGCAAAGTGAGGCTGCAATAGTGGGCACAGTGAGGCTGCATTCACCGGCACAGTGAGGCTGCAATAGTGGGCACAGTGAGGCTGCAATAGTGGGCATAGGGAGGCTGCATTCATGGGCACAGTGAGGCTGCAATTGTGGGTACAGTGGGGCTGCAATGGTGGGCACAGTGAGGCTGCTTTCATGGGCACAGTGAGGCTGCAATGTTGGGCACGGTGAGGCTGCAATGGTGGGCATAGTAAGGCTGCATTCACGGGCACAGTGAGGTTGCAATGGTGGATACAGTGAGACTGCATTCATGGGCACAGTGAGGCAGCAATGGTAGGCACAGTGTGGCTGCATTCATGGGCACAGTTATGCTAAAATGGTGGGTACAGTAAGGCTGCAATGGTGGGCACAGTGAGGCTGCAATGAGGCTGAATTCAGGTACACAGTGAGGCTGCATTTGATGGGCACAGTGAGGCTGCATTCACAGGCACAGCGAGGCTGCATTTACGGACACAGTAAAGATGCATTTAATGGGCACAGTGATGCTGCATTGATAGGCAGTGAGGCTGCATTGATGGGCACAGTGAGGTTGCAGTGATGAGCACAGTGAGGCTGCAATGGTGGGCACAGTGAGACTGCATTCAGGTACACAGTGAGGCTGAATTTGATGGGCACAGTGAGGCTGCATTCACGGGCACAGTTAAGCTGAATTTGATGGGCTCAGTGAGGCTTCATTGATGGGCACAGTGAGACTGCAATGATGGGCACAGTGAGGCTGCAATGGTGGGCACAGTGAGGCTGCATTCACAGGCTCAGTAAGGCTGAATTCACTGGCACAGCGAGACTGCAATGATGGGCACAGTGATGCTGCATTGATGGGCACAGTGAGGCTGCAGTGATGGGCACAGTGATGCTGCATTCAGGGGCACACTGAGGCTGCAATAGTGGGCACTATGAGGCTGCATTCACGGGCACAGTGAGGCTGCAATGGTGGGCACAGTGAGGCTGTATTCACAGGCACAGTAAAGCTGCATTCACTGGCACAGGGAGACTGCAATGATGGGCACAGTGATGTTGCATTCATGGGCACAGCGATGTTGCATTCATGGGCACAGTGAGACTGCAATGGGGGGCATAGTGAGGCTGCACTGGTGGGCACATCGAGGCTGCATTCAGGGGCACAGTGAGGCTGCAATGGTGGGCACAGTAAGGCTGCAATGATGGTCACAGTGATGCTGCATGCATGGGCACAGTAAGGCTGCAATGGTGGGCACAGTGAGGCTGTATTCACAGACACAGTAAAGCTGCATTCACTAGCACAGGGACACTGCAATGATGGGCACAGTGATGTTGCATTCATGGGCACAGTGAGACTGCAATGGTGGGCATAGTGAGGCTGCAATGGTGGGCACATCAAGGCTGCATTCACGGGCACAGTGAGGCTGCGATGGTGGGCACAGTAAGGCTGCAATGATGGTCACAGTGATGCTGCATTCATGGGCACAGTGAGGCTGCAATGGTTGGCAGAGTGTGGCTGTATTCACAGGCACAGTAAGGCTGCATTCTCTGGCACAGCGAGACTGCAATGATGGGTACAGTGATGTTGCATTCATGAAACTAAAGATATGTTGGTATTGCACTGTCCCTATATTAAATAACCCTCCGAGGGTGATAAGTATAATGCCTAGTTACATAAATCAATAGTGTAATATAAATATATATATCTATAAATGTCTACTGAATAGTATCAAAAAGTGCAAAGTGCTACATTAAATAAAATAAAATAAACACACCACAAAGGTGATAGAAACCAAATAAATGAAAATCAAGTGAACAAAGGTAAGTAACTAAAAACAGTCTCTTAAAAAATTACTTTTTTGATAAAGTGCAGAAAAAATGCAAAAAAAAAAAAAGTAAACGCACTACAGAGTCAATTGAAAACCTCCACAGAAACACAACTGCTTCAATTGAGTGCAAAGCCAAAAAACAGTGAATTGATCATAAAGTGCCAAGTGCGTCTTATAAATGTGCAAATAAGTAAACACTCTTCAGAGGTGATATAAGTGAACCACCCTAATAATAAACAAATGATATACAAGAAAATAAGAAAGAGTATACCTAGACCAAAAAGAAGGTACCCTCTCCTGATAACATGGGAATAAACTTTAAAATAAACATAAAATATATATAGTAGTAAACGCACTACAGAGCCGGCTGTAACATACGTTATATCAGAATGAATCCGGCCTCTATAGATTAAATATACATATTGAAATCCATCAAAAATAAAAAGATATAAATATTCAAGTCCATATATAAACAACAGTCTCCTTTAAGTGCAAGTGCTTTGTGCAAACTTGTGCAAATTCAACTGGGGTGTGGATCTCCCAGTGCTTAATCCCACTGTGATCACACTTTAGTGGGCAGTGGCCCCTTACCTATAGCAAGGAGGGATTCGCATAGAGGTATATAGATTTCTTTGTATGTCTTCTCTCCTGGTAAATTCGGTCACCTTCTCCTTTGAATTTTATTCTTATTGCTCCATAGGACCCAATAGATTAATAGAGAGGGAATACCATAGTGTAGTATCTCACAAATAGCATTTATTAAAAATTTTCATACACAGGGTACTCACACATTAATAGATAGAAAAAAGCCTTTTTCTAGTAATCAGCAGCAAGTGCATCCACAGTCAGCTTCCTTCCCGTCCCTACGCGTGACATCACATCACGTGACTTTATCAGGGGAAGGATGTTGCATTCATGGGCACAGTGATGTTGCATTCATGGACACAGTGAGGTTGCAATGGTGGGCATAGTAAGGCTGCAATGGTGGGCACATCGAGGCTGCATTCACGGCCACGGTGAGGCTGCAATGGTGGGCACAGTAAGGCTGCAATGATGGTTACAGTGATGCTGCATTCATGGGCACAGTGAGGCGGCAATGGTAGGCACAGTAATGCTGCATTCTTGGACATAGTGATGCTGCATTCTTGGACACAGTAAGGCTGCATTCAAGGGCCCACCAAGGTTGCATTTGATGGGCACAGTGATGCTGCATTGATGGGCGCAGTGAGGCTGCATTCAAGGGCACAGTGAGACTGCATTCATGGGCACAGTAAAGCTTCATTTAATGAGCACAGTGATGCTACATTGATGAGCACAGTGATGCTGCATTGATGAGCACAGTGAGGCTGCATTGATGGGCACAGTGTGGCTGCATTTGTTGGGCACAGTGAGGCTGCATTGAGCTCTTGTATCATGTCTGCAGTCTCTGACCATCTCCTGTATCATGTCTATATTCTCTGAGGGAGTCTGGAGAATAGTCAAGAGTGAGAGCACCGCCGGGATGGTGGTCATGGAAGTCAGACATGTATGGACTGTGGTGAGCTGGAGCTGACTGCTCGACCCCTGCACGGTGCACCTGAGAGGAGGTCAGTGACAGTACCGCTAGGCCAGTCTGAGGGGGTCACTGATGTAAGGGGGGTGTGAATGCAATAATGTAAGGGGGTACTGATATAAAGGTTTCCACTTAATATCAGTAACCCACTCCCCTTACCTTAAAGAGGGAGTCCACCCAAAAAATAATTATTAAAACCTTTCCAGGAGTCCAGCGTTGTCGGAAGCCGAGGCCGATCAATCAATTGGCTCTTGGCTGCTGCCGCCATTCTCGGTGAGGGAATCAGGAAGTGAAGCGTTGCAGCAATAAGAAGCGCAATGAGAATGCTTGCGCTGTCTCTGGGACCCGTGTATGTCCCAGCAGACAGCGCGGCAGGACAGGAAGAGACATAGACTCCAGTGGGAGTCTCCGGAAGTGGGTGCAAATACCTGTCTTAGACAGGTATCTGCACCCCCTGAAAGGTGCCAACTGTGGCGCCGGAGGGGGGGAGGGTCCCGATGAGCAAAAGTTCCACTTTAGGGTGGAACTCCGCTATAATGTATTCTTTCTGCGGAAGGTGCCCCCTCCACGGACCCCCTTGATGATTGACCACTTTTAACTGGAATTCGCTTTTATATAATATATATATATATATATATATATATATATATATATATATATATATATATATATATATATATATATATATATAAAAAGCCCTATTTGATTTCATATCTTTATTATCTATATATAATACACTCTTCAAATGCGCTTTAAAATACATGGTTTCCCCGTCATGAAAAAGAAAATAATGACGTTATGCTGTTGGGCTGGTATAATAATGCTATGGAGCTGCTTTGAAATTTTTTCCAGGGCTGGTTTTTATTCCCAGTCTGGCCCTGACCCCAGCCAAACATCATTTAGATGTCACAAAGTTCGGTGCTGCATTTTTCCAGTGCTGTGAGTGCCATTCAATCAGTCCCAATATCAGTCAGCGACACAACGGCGGGCAGTGTGCAGTGTGTCAGCTGTCACTGTGAAGAACGAAGTCTATGCTTTCTGTGTAGTCCTGGCTCTTCACAGACGGAGTGATATGAAATGCACTCCGCCTGTGACAGATACAGGAAACATCGGCTCTGCTTTCTACTGCAGCCGCATGCTGCAGCTTCCTGTCACACTTCAGGGTCTCAGAGGAGCCAAGTAGCCATACATACACCAGCACTAGCAGTACGCACACCAGCATTAATACCCACCAGAGTGTGTACATTTATATACAGGGGCGGACTGACCATTCGGTCACTCGGTCGCCGACCGAGGGCCCCGAGGTGGGGGGGCCCGGCTCAGTCTGCCCCTTGAGGTGCCCGCATGATCGCATCTTAAAATGCAGCATTGGAGAGAGAGTGAGACTAAGACTATACCCCCGAGGAACCAGTGTGAACACATCCTTGCTAGCACTGGCATTTGCTCATGCAGAGCGAGAGGAGAGGAGCAAGCTGGCCGGGAATGGAATAGATGATCTTAAGACTTAGTGGGGGGATAATTGCAGAGACAGGCGCTCTGGCCACCTCTCTCCCCCGAGGAATTCAGCAGAGGGGGCGGGGCCACACACATCACTGCCGCACGGGAGATATGGAGCTGGAGCCTGCAGAGTGCACACAGAGGACAGAGCTCACAGGCACACAGAGTTAACTCCTCGTTGAATTGGCCACCCACACTGACCTGCCTTGTGCACAGCAGCAGGTCAGTGTGATAATGACAGCACAGACAGCAGTTACAGTTAGTGTAGTATGAATGTGTTCTTTTTCCTTTCCTCTTGCCATGTGTCCTTATTACCAGGTGCTATTCACTAGTGCACACTGATATCTGTTACACTGAATGCCACTCAGTGTATAGATATCAGTGTTATATATAGGGAATAGCACTTAGCCTTGGTTCACATTGTAGCAATTTGGCATGCGATTTAACATGTGAAATTGCATGGCAAATTGCCGGCAATGGCACTACCTGAATCAGTGTGACGCTGCATTTGCAGCGTCACACTGATTCCCAAAAGTATTTTCTGTACTACTTTGGGCGACTTCTGGGTGCGATTTCCATAGACATCTGTGCAGCAACCCGCACAGATGTCTTTGAAATCGCTGCCAAACTCATACTGACATGCGGTTCTGAAATTGTGCGAGTTAAGCTGAACTCGCACACTTTCTTTCCCACTGTCAGTGTGAACTTGGGCTAAGTGAGTGTTATTCCATATATATATATATATATATATATATATATATTCACTGAAATGTATACACTGGGTGCTTATCCCTAAGACCCCTTTCACACTGGTGTGCTCTGCAGGCGCTATAACACTAAAAATAGTGCCTGCAAAGTGCCCTGAAAGAGCCGCTCCTCAGACTCCAGTGTGAAGCCCCGATGGCTTTCACACTGGAGCGGTGCACTGGCAGGACGCTAAAAAAAGTCCGGCTAGCAGCATCTTTGGCGCGGTGAAGGAGCAGTGTATGTACTGCTCCTCCACCGCTCCTGCCCATTGAAATGAATGGCACAGCACAGCTATACCGCCAGCATAGTTATGCTGCAGCAGCATAGCTTTGTGGTGGTTTTAACCTTTTCGGCCGCTAGCAGGGGGTAAAACCCCCCCAGTGGCAGGCAAATATCGCTGCAGTGGCGCTAAAAATAGCACCACTTTGCCGCCGGCGCACCCACGCCGCCCCAGTGTGAAAGGGCTCTAACACTGTCATCTGTACACTAAGAATGTCTCTTACATTGGTGGTCAGTAGAAGAATGTTCCTTACATTGGTGATCAGTGGGAAGAATGTCTCTTACATTGGTGGTCAGTAGAAGAATGTTCCTTACATTGGTGATCAGTGAGAAGAATGTTCCTTACATTGGTGATCAGTGGGAAGAATGTTCCTTACATTGGTGATCAGTGAGAAGAATGTTCCTTACATTGGTGATCAGTGGGAAGAATGTTCCTTACATTGGTGATCAGTGAGAAGAATGTTCCTTACATTGGTGATCAGTGGGAAGAATGTTCCTTACATTGGTGGTCAGTGAGAAGAATGTTCCTTACATTGGTGATCAGTGAGAAGAATGTTCCTTACATTGGTGATCAGTGAGAAGAATGTTCCTTACATTGGTGATCAGTGGGAAGAATGTTCCTTACATTGGTGGTCAGTGAGAAGAATGTTCCTTACATTGGTGATCAGTGGGAAGAATGTTCCTTACATTGGTGGTCAGTGAGAAGAATGTTCCTTACATTGGTGATCAGTGAGAAGAATGTTCCTTACATTGGTGGTCAGTGAGAAGAATGTTCCTTACATTGGTGGTCAGTGAGAAGAATGTTCCTTACATTGGTGATCAGTGGGAAGAATGTTCCTTACATTGGTGATCAGTGGGAAGAATGTTCCTTACATTGGTGATCAGTGAGAAGAATGTTCCTTACATTGGTGGTCAGTGAGAAGAACGTTCCTTACATTGGTGATCAGTGGGAAGAATGTTCCTTACATTGGTGATCAGTGAGAAGAATGTTCCTTACATTGGTGGTCAGTGAGAAGAATGCTCCTTACATTAGTGGTCAGTGGGAAGAATGTTCCTTACATTGGTGGTCAGTGGGAAGAATGTTCCTTACATTGGTGGTCAGTGGGAAGAATGTTCCTTACATTGGTGGTCAGTGGGAAGAATGTTCCTTACATTGGTGGTCAGTGGGAAGAATGTTCCTTACATTGGTGGTCAGTGGGAAGAATGTTCCTTACATTGGTGATCAGTGAGAAGAATGTTCCTTACATTGGTGGTCAGTGAGAAGAATGTTCCTTACATTGGTGATCAGTGGGAAGAATGTTCCTTACATTGGTGATCAGTGGGAAGAATGTTCCTTACATTGGTGATCAGTGAGAAGAATGTTCCTTACATTGGTGGTCAGTGAGAAGAACGTTCCTTACATTGGTGATCAGTGGGAAGAATGTTCCTTACATTGGTGATCAGTGAGAAGAATGTTCCTTACATTGGTGGTCAGTGAGAAGAATGCTCCTTACATTAGTGGTCAGTGGGAAGAATGTTCCTTACATTGGTGGTCAGTGGGAAGAATGTTCCTTACATTGGTGGTCAGTGGGAAGAATGTTCCTTACATTGGTGGTCAGTGGGAAGAATGTTCCTTACATTGGTGGTCAGTGGGAAGAATGTTCCTTACATTGATAGTCAGTAGAAGAATGTTCCTTACATTGGTCACCCCACCGGTTCACCCTAGAAACAATCAGACGATGTGGCCACCTGCTCCCGTACCATTGTTGCACTTTAATGTACATTTTATTTTTCTTTAATACCTATAATAAACATTTTGAATATAGTGTAGAGAAATTATTTGAACGCATGCAATGTGGGCAGTGCAATATGTAGGTGGGGCTTTGTGTGGATGTAGCTTGAACGTGGGCGGGGACACATGGGCAGATACACAGGGGGCCCCATGTTCTCCTTTTGCCCGGGGGCCCCATGAGCTGTCAGTTCGCCCCTGTTTATATATATTTATTTCGTTTTTTTTAGTTGTATGATTTAGTTAGTTATTAGTGCCCGCTCCATGAACCCCCCCCCCCCCAAGTTTTGACTGTAAAATCGAATGTTGTATGTGTATTAAATGGTGTTGCGCTCCACACAAAAAATAAAATAAAAATAGATTTATAAATATAGATATATATATCTTAATATATAATACACAAATAATTATGAAATAACTGCATGTGACTAATTAGACTAATAGTTCCAAACAGTGAATAAGTGCCATCTAAATAGTATACAATCACATACAATATGACGGTTGGATCATTTTAGAATAAAGTGCATCAAGTGACAGTAGACAGTAAGGCCGCGTACACACGCGCGGACTGTTCGCCCAACCTTGTTCGTCAAACAGTTTGAGCGGACAGTCCGCTCAAAATTAGCATGGACGGACTTGACCACACACGACGAACGAACAGTCCGCTGAAACCATGCGTGATGACGTGAACGGCACGTACGACGGGACTAGAAAACGACGTCCTATACACTGCAATGCATCCTTCGGCGTGTAAATCCTTTCTGAGTATGCGCGGAACTTAGTTTGACGAACAAGCCTAAACACGAGCGGACTGTCCGCTCAAACAAAGTTTCAGCGGACAGTTTTACGGAAATTCCGAAAAACTTTGTTCGCTGAAACTGTCCGCTGAAGCCCACACACGAGCGGACTGTCCGCTGAAACACAGCGGACAAAGTTGAGCGAACAGTCCGCGCGTGTGTACGCGGCCTAAAGTGCATCCAGTGTCCATAAAGATAGCCAAACTAAAATATTTGTGATAAGAATCCAAAGTTCTGATTCAATCCATAAAGTGCATCAAGTGAAGAGAAAGAATAAAAAATATACAGATAATGAAAATAAAGATAAATAAAAATTATGTATAAACAAATATTAGCAAAACAATAACTAATCAATTTCCAATAAAGTGCAAATTTCCAATAAAGTGCGAACAAATAATTAGTATCCAATAGCGGTGGCAATGTCTCTTTCTATAGCAAAAACATTAGTCCGTATTTAGACGTGCACTATGTGAATCCACTCTGTGTCATAAGCATATAATCACTCCTTAACCACAAAGTAAAAATCCACCGGTGATCTTGTGAATCTTCAAAAAATCGGTGTCCACACACTAGGTGCAGTGACTACCTTACCTCACTGCTGTAAGGTAGACAGCAGATATTACTTCCAGCAATCAGGGGGTATGGTTAATATAGGTTGTCCCTTCTAGGTGATTAGTCATAAGCCATCACTCATATCTCCTCTATGCAAGAGCAGACCCAATCCTCCTCTTTTTGGATCCTCTGCTAACAGTCCTGTCTCTTCCCTCCTCTTGCTGTGGGGCACTCTAGCAAGCTCGCTTACGAGCCATGTTCCGGGGCAGATGGAATTATGACAGTTCTTCCAGAACCATTTACCTTTAGAAGCCCTCTCAGAATCCTTGATGTTCCATTTTCAGAGGTGCCTGTAAAATGCAAGTTCTAAGCATCCCTCCCAGGGGACATGGGTCAATGCCTAAAATGTTTTTAAAAACTGACGTTTTTTCGGGAGCACTGATTTTAATGACGATTAAAGTGAAAAAACCTCTCCTAGATACTCTAGTTGGAGTGCAGGAATGAGCCCTGCTGCAAAGCATTGCATCAAAAATTGTAATTACACGCCCCTGTTAAACAGGGGCTGAAAAATTGGGCCTTAGGTGCTGGTGCCACGACACTGCAACCTCTCCCATATACTCTAGTTGGAGTGCAGGAATGAGCCCTGCTGCAAAGCATCAAAAATTTTAATTACACGCCCTTGTTAAACAGGGGCTGAAAAATTGGGCCTTAGGCACTGGTACTGGTGCCACGACACTGCAACCTCTACCATATACTCTAGTTGGAGTGCAGGAATGAGCCCTGCTGCAAAGCATTGCATCAAAAATTGTAATTACACACCCCTGTTAAACAGGGGCTGAAAAATTGGGCTAGTGGCACTGGTTCTGGTGCCACGACACTGCAACCTCTCCCATATACTCTATTTGTAGTGCAGGAATGAGCCCTGCTGCAAAGCATTGCATCAAAAATTTTAATTACACGCCACTGTTAAACAGGGGCTGAAAAATTGGGCTGGTGGCATCACCCAGAACCAAAAAAGTTCTTCCAAGATATCAGCGGAGGAAGAAGAGGATAGACAGTCAACATAACAGGACAGTCACTCGGCATCAGCATAGGCAGTCTTGAAAGGATGTGATATTTAAAAAAAAATTATTCGGTTACATCAGCTTCAGGTACTTGGTGGCTTGAGGTGATCCAAGACTGATTCATCTTTATGAAGGTCAGTCGATCAACCCAGTCGGTGGGCAGGTGCACCCTGTGATTGGTTACAAAGCCACCAGCAGCACTGAAGGTGCGTTCCAAAAGAACGCTGGATGCAGGACAGGCCAGTAGCTCAATTGCATATTGTGCAAGCTCTGGCCGGTGATCCATCCTCAAGACCCAGTAAGCCAGAGGATTTTCGGTGGGAAAGGTGTCCAAGTCTGACCTTGACCCTAGGTATTCCTGCACCATGTAAATCAGACGCTGGCGATGGTTGCTGGAACTGATCATACCTTGGGGCTGCATACTAAAAAATTGTCTGAACGCATCGGTCAGACAGCCACCTTCTCCACTGCTCCTTCTGACCGATGCCTCAGCAACACGTTGTCCAGGATCAGGAGTTTGTAACCTCCCAGTCTCTGGGAACGTTGCATAGACCTTTCTGCAAGGCCTCCCGGAGATGTCTCATCCTCTGCTCCCTCTGCAATGGCAAGATAAGGTCCGCTTACCCTTGTACCGTGGATCAAGAAGAGTGGCCAGCCAGTAATGGTCCCTCTCCTTGATCCGAAGAATACGAGGGTCCTTCTGCAGGCTTTGCAGGATCAGGGAGGCCATGCACCGTAGGTTAACTGAGGCATTCGGTCCGGAGTCCTCTGGGTCACTAAGGACAACATGATATGCAGCTACCTCCTCCCAGCCACGTACAAGTCCACGGGTTTCTTGGGACTGTAAATCATCCCTACAAGACTGCTGCTGCTGATGCTGAGTGCCAGGCTCCACCTCCATGCTGACACAATCATCCTCCTCCTCCTCCTTCTCGTCCTCTTCCTGTGTGATGGGTGGGACAGCGGGAACACTGTTTGGATAAAGGGAGCCTTGAGAGGCAAGGAAGTCCTTCTCTTCCTGCCTCTGTTCTGTCTCAAGTGCCCTGTCCATTATTCCATACAGTGCATGCTCCAACAGGTGGACAAGAGGTACAGTGTCACTGATGCATGCACTGTCACTGCTCACCATCCTTGTGGCCTCCTCAAACGGTGACAGGACAGTGCATGCATCCCTGATCTTGCCCCACTGGCGTGGTGAGAAAAAAACAAGCTCCACTGACCCTGTCCTGGTGCCGTAGTCACACAGGTACTCATTGATGGCCCTCTGCTGCATGTGCAGCCGCTGCAGCATGGCCAACGTTGAGTTCCACCTGGTGGGCATGTCACATATTAGGCGGTTTTTGCGCAGGTTCAACTCCTTTTGGAGCTCAGCCAGCCGAGCACAGGCATTAAATGATTGGCGGAAATGCACACAGACTTTGCTGGCCTGCTTCAGGACATCCTGTAAGCCCAGGTACCTGCCGAAGAAACGCTGCACCACCAGGTTAAGGACGCGAGCCACACAGGGCACATGGGTCAGTTGTCCCTGTCGGAGGGCGGAGAGGGGGTTGGTGCCATTGTCGCAAACCTCCAATCCTGGCTTAAGCTGGCATGGCGTCAACCACCTCTCGGCCTGCCCCTGCAGAGTTGGCAAAATATCTGCCCCAGTGTGGCTCCTGTCCCCCAAACAAACCAGCGCAAGCACGGCATGGCATTGTTTTGCCTGCGTGCTTGCATAGCCCCTTGAACGCTTACGGAGCACCGCTGGTTCTGAGGACAGAGAACTGGAAGAGGCCATGGAGGAAGAAGAAGAGGAGGGGGTGGAGGAGAGAGGTGTGTCACAACCAGTAGTAGCATTTTGGAGGCATGGTGGCGGAACAACCTCCAACACTACTGCACCTTGTAGTGCATCCTTCCTAGCTGCCAGAAGAGTGACCCAATGGGCCATGAAAGACAGGTAACATCCCTGTCCATGCATGCTGGACCATGAGTCAGCAGTAATATTCACCTTACCGCTGACCTCCCTGTCCAGCGAGGCAAGGACATTGCCTTCCACATGCCGGTAATGAGCCGGAATCGCCTTCCGTGAGAAAAAGTGTTGTTTCGGGACCTGCCACTGAGGAACCACACATTGCACAAACTCACGGAAGGGGGCCGAGTCTACCAACTGAAAAGGCAGCAGTTGAAGTGCTAGCAATTTAGCCAAGCAAGCATTCAACCGCTGGGGATGTGGATGGCTGGGAGTGAACTTCTTTCTACGGTCCAGCAGCTGGGGCACGGAAATTTGCCTGCTACAATCGAACGTGGGCGTACTGCTAGCAGAGTGCCTGCAAGCACTTGGCTGTGACACACCTAATTCTACACCTTCATTCCTCTCAGTGCAGATTTCAGAGAGGACTGAAGGTCTAGTGGGGTTGGAGATAGAGGTCGACCGATATATCGGCCGGCCGATATATCGGCCGATATTTGCTGTTTTTTAAATAATCGGCATCGGCTGATTTGTGCTGATAAAAAGCCGATTTAGAACTACAGCGGGACTTTGAAATGACTTCTGTAAGAAGTCAGTCTAAGTTGACTGAGTCGTCATAGCAACACTTTCCTCCACTCTGGGCAGACTGCCAAGAAAAGAACAGAATGATACAATGTTTACACTTGAATGAATGAAGTCATCTCTGTGTGTAGAAGTTCTCAGTTTAACCATTTAAAGACTAAATCTTTTCTGACACTTGTTGCTTACAAGTAAAAATCCTGTATTTTCTGCCAGAAAATCACTTGGACCCCCCCAAAAATTATATATATTTTTTTAGCAGAGATCCTAGGGAATAAAATAGCGGTTGTTGCAATATTTTATGTCACACGGCATTTGCACAGAGGTCTTTCAAATGCATTTTTTTGGGAAAAAAAATAAAAATAAAATAAAAACAGTAAAGTTAGCCCATTTTTTTTTTTTGACTACCTGTTTTTATTTAATATTATATATATATATATATATATATATATATATATATATATATATATATATATATATATATATATATATATATATATATATATATATATATATATTTTTTTTTTTTTTTTTTTTTTTTTATCTAAATCATACATACAAGTAAACTGATTGGAGGTTTGTTTTGTTTAATAAATGTTTAAGTGTAAGAAATTTTCTGTATCACGTATGAAGGCCGCTTTCACACTGGAGCGCAAGTTTTAGCGGCTCTTTACCATCATTTTAGCGGTGCTATTTGGCTGCTAGTGGGGCACATATAACCCAGCTAGCGGCCAAGGAAGAGGTTAAATGCGCCCATGAAGCACTGCTGCCAAATCGCATTGCATGCGCTTCGGCAGTGGTGCCCATTCATATCAATGGGCAGGAGTGGTGGAGGAGCGGTATACACCACTCCAAACGTGCTGCTTGCAGGACTTTTTTTTAAGATCCTGCCAGAGCATCGCCTCAGTGTGAAAGCACTCTGTCTTTCACACAGACTGCAGGGGAGCCATTTTACAGGCACTTTACAGGCGCTATTTTTAGCCCAAAAGCGCCTTAAAACGCCCCAGTGGGAAAGGTGTGTTAGATCAAGGGGGATTAAAAATAAATAAATAAAATAAAATAAAATCGGCCTAACATATCGGCCCAAAAAAATCGGCATCATATATCGGCTATCGGCCGCCATGATTTCTAAATATCGGCATCGGCATCGGCCAGAGAAAAACCCATATCGGTCGACCTCTAGTTGGAGATCCCAGCTGATGAGGAGCATCAGTTCTTTGGTGTGGGTCTTTGAGGTAAGCTTGCCAACGAGCTGCATGGCAGGTCTGGTCAAGCATCTGGTGCCCAAGCAGCTGATGTTTTGGCCATGCGAGATACGCTTGAGACATATGTTGCAAATAGCAGCGGTGCGATCTGATGCACTCGTCTCAAAAAAGGCCCACACCAAAAAACTTTTAGAATAACGCACAGAGGCAGCGCCCTGCACAGGCAGAGCTCTACGGTGTGATTCAGTCGGTGTGCTGCCCCTAAGCTGGCCCCCAGAGGGCATCCTGCCTCATTGGAAATGTGCCTCCTCCTCCTCCTTTCTCCTACTAGGCACCCACGTGGAGTCAGTGCCCTCATCATCCCCTACCTCTTCATCACTAGAGCAAACCTGGCAGTATGCTGCAGCTTGTGGAACATGACTGCTAGATTGCTGTCCTTCTTGAGCATCCCCTCTCTCTGCGCTCACGCTACTGCCTTCCTCTAGCTGAGTATCATCATCAGAGCCTACAAAACACTGGGCATCCTCCTGGAGCATGTACCCAACACTGTGCTCAAAGAGTTCGAAGGACTCCTCAGAAGGACGTGGTGGGTCTAGGGAAGGAGTCACTGATGATGACATTGAGACAAGGGAAGAGGATGCGTTGGCAGCTGCTTTGCTAGTACCCTGAGCCTGGGTGAGAGTGGATGAGGAGGATGAAGAGGGCTTGGTCATCCACTTTACCAAGTCTTTGGCATGATGCAGCTCAACACGTCCAGCTGCCAAAAATAAGGACAAGCGTGCCCCATGGCCACATGCTGATGATGATGCACTGCGTCCACGACTGTTGTCTCTAGACACAGAGCCTGCTTGCCCTCTTTTATTGGCGCATGCCTGTCTGCCTCTCCATGTTGGCCTTCCAGACATGTTAATGGCCTGAAGGGAGATGGGAAAACCAGCAATTAGGTAGTGTATATTGTGCTGGAGGCACAAAACACCCACTAATTCCTGCAGATGCCTTTATTATAGAACACCAGCAATAAAGGGTAGATACAGGTGTATATTGTGCTGTGCTGGAGGCACACAACACCCACTAACTCCTGCAGATGCCTTTATTATAGAACACCAGCAATAAAGGGTAGATACAGGTGTATATTGTGCTGTGCTGGAGGCACACAACACCAACTAACTCCTGCAGATGGCAGATGGCTCAATTAGAGATGAGCAATATAGGTAGATACAGGTGTATACAGCGCTGAAGGCACACAAACAACACCCACAAACTCCTGCAGATGGCTGATGGCTCAATTAAAGAAGAGCAATATAGGTAGATACAGGTGTATACTGTGCTGGAGGCACACAACACCAACTAACTCCTGCAGATGGCAGATGGCTCAATTAGAGAAGAGCAATATAGGTAGATACAGGTGTATACTGTGCTGGAGGCACACAACACCAACTAACTCCTGCAGATGGCTCAATTAGAGAAGAGCAATATAGGTAGATACAGGGGTATACTGCGCTGAAGGCACACAGACAACACCCACAAACTCCTGCAGATGGCTGATGGCTCAATTAGAGAAGAGCAATATAGGTAGATACAGGTGTATACTGTGCTGGAGGCACACAACACAAACTAACTCCTGCAGATGGTAGATGGCTCAATTAGAGAAGAGCAATATAGGTAGATTCAGGTGTATACTGTGCTGGAGGCACACAACACCAACTAACTCCTGCAAATGGCAGATGGCTCAATTAGAGAAGAGCAATATAGGTAGATACAGGTGTATACTGCACTGAAGGCACACAGACAACACCCACAAACTCCTGCAGATGGCTGATGGCTCAATTAGAGAAGAGCAATATAGCAATATAGGTAGATACAGGTGTATACTGCCCTGAAGGCACACAGACAACACCCACAAACTCCTGCAGATGGCTGATGGCTCAATTAGAGAAGAGAAATATTGGTAGATACAGGTATATACTGTGCTGAAGGCACACAGACAACACCCACAAACTCCTGCAGATGGCTGATGGCTCAATTAGAGAAGAGCAATATAGCAATATAGATAGATACAGGTGTATACTGCGCTGAAGGCACACAGACAACACCCACAAACTCCTGCAGATGGCTGATGGCTCAATTAGAGAAGAGCAATATAGCAATATATGTAGATACAGGTGTATACTGCGCTGAAGGCACACAGACATCACCCACAAACTCCTGCAGATGGCTGATGGCTCAATTAGAGAAGAGCAATATAGCAATATATGTAGATACAGGTGTATACTGCGCTGAAGGCACACAGACAACACCCACTAACTCCTGCAGACCCTGGAACACTACACAAGGCCACTGCACTGGTGGCCTTATATATTGTGGGGTGTGTACTACACAGCCTGAGCTATAATTGGCCACAGGCATCCTGCCTGTGGCCAATCATAGCTCTCTTCTCGCTGCTGTGATTGGCCAAGCATGCGGGGTCACAGTGCATGCTTGGCCAATCACTGCTTTTTATTTTATACATCCCGTTTTTTTCATTTAACACGGGTAAGCGTACGTATTTATATGTGTATCTGTATATGTGTATATACACATACACCATTTTTATCCCCTTATACACATATGTCCTGCACGTCCAATCCCCAATACAATTATATCTACACACTTCATATATGCTTCTTGCCTCTTTTTACCTTTTTTAGCTTTTTTTAAGCTTTTTTATCTTTTTATATATATAATTTTTACCCTTTTTACTTATTCTCAAAATTATTTTTGATGTTTTTCCCCATAGAATTTTATTCTATAGACGATTTTACCGACATATACATAAGATTTCCCCATAGACGTTTTCTTCCTCCTTATACTAAGCCGCTGCTGCTCTCTCTTTCTTTCCCATTTCCCTCCCCCCCTCATTACTCATCGTTCCCTTGCCCATACTCAGCCATAGCCACGCCCCTTCACCTGTTCCCAGTCTGCTTCCAGCCACGCCTACTGTCCTCAGCCTGCCCCTAATTAGCCACGCCCCTTCACCTGTTCCCAGTCCGCATCCAGCCACGCCTACTGTCCTCAGCCTGCCCCTATTTAAATCCTGAGTCCCCTTCACTTTATTCTGATTCTGCCTGATGAAAGAGCGTGGTTGTCCGACAATCTCGACCCGCACGCTCAAGAAACGCGTCGCATACCCTCTGACGTCACAGCACCGCGCCCTGGTCATCTCTGCTTCCCAAGCCTCCTTCTGAAGACCGCACATCTCGTGTCCACCATAAGCCGGCTGCTTCTTAAAAAACACCTGTAGTGGACCTTATGTGAGAGGAACAGGAACAACTAGATGACAGATCACTGGCTGACGTCCCATAATCAGATACACCTGATGACCCTCTGTGTTTAATGCCTACTTTTTGCCTACTAAATGTGAGTGCAAAATTTTATGTTTTTACACTGAAAATAAAACCTTTTGAAAAATCTGCACCCAGAGGCGCCCCTCTCTCTCTTTTTTCTCCTTTATCTGCAGCAATCCAGGAGCTTAAGTTTCAGCTCTTTTAAGGTGGCAGCCCTGCATGCGGATCCATCCCCCCTCTCCATCCCTCTCCTCCCCCCCTCTCCTCACAAACTAAAGAACATTTTATTTTTCCTTTTTTGGACTTGACAAAGTAAGTGCATTCCCTGCACTCACTACTATATGTCATTTTAAAGACCCTTTTTCTAGTGGGAACCAAATATCTTTGATTTGCGCCAAATACTTGTCTTATGTCTATATATTTTTTTCTGTGAAACTATTGTGCTGCATACCAAATATTGTTGGTGATTACCCACATGAACATTCCCCTCTAGCCTGTTATGCCTAGTGTCTTGTATATGACATTATTGTATTATATAACATACATTGCTCGATAATACCCATATGCTACCAATCACCGATAGACATTTCTAATGTTTGTGTTATAATACTACCCACCTGAAGTGCTATTATGGATATCATTACGACTATAACTAGCCTTAGATATACCACCCTTGACCAATTATACTCACATTTATCCCCTGTAGACTTTTCCGTTGTAGCAAAACTCAACGGACAAGCCCGCCACAATCTTTGCGGCAAATTCAAACAATTGGAAAGAACTATCCACACAACTAACATACAATGGTGGGATAAATTCTTCCTAGAAAAATATATTGAAACAAAAATCTCCCCTAGAGGTTTACGAGTTAAGAAACCCCCTCCACTGTTCCTTGATGACCCCGGGAAAAAAGAATGGGTAGGGGTAGCGGAATTCTGTACGACCAAATGGATGGGGATACTAGTATCCCACAGGTCCGACAAATACAATCTATTGGTCTTACAGATAAAAAGAATTGTGGAAGAAATATTAGGCCACTCACAAAAAATTCCAGCATCATGGCTGGACATTCTCAAGAGAAACACCAAAAAACTAGAGGATGACCTCATCACCACCAAAATAGGCAAATTCAAACGTGATCTAGACGACTATAATACAAACCACATCCTCTCTTGGAATACAAAAAATGACCATGGACCACAAAATCTTGATGTCCCTGCACCTAATCTCCCTCCCTTTAAACCAAGAATCCCAATACAACATGACACTAATAATTCCACCACAAAGAAACTGTACAATCTCCCCCTGCACTGATGAGCATTGATCCCTTTGGTCCTATCACTCATTGTTATCATCTGAGTTCTAAAAATCTGAATAAAGATGAAAATAAGAACAGAGTGAGAATGGACGAAATAATAAAATCCCTCAATCAGTTTTATAACAGATCTCCAGGGCCCCCAGAACTCAGACTGGAACCCCACAAAATCAACACAACACAAATTGTTACTTCGGGAAACAACAAGAGTAAAAACAAAAATAAAAATAAAAACAAAAACAGTAGCCCTTACAATAAGAATGAGAAGAGTTCTCAGTCAACCCCTATCACCTCTAATACAAAAAACTCTACCATGGTAGAATCCCCAACCACCCCCGTACAAACAAACCACAACCCAGAAACTATACCCCCCCCCCCCCCCATAATAAACCAGATCACATCATTGCCTTTTTTAGTGAAAAGTCCTCCTCCAACCCCAAACCCCCGAAAAAGAAAACTCACAGAAGAGGTTGTAGAGGAGGGCGAAAGACCAACTTATGCAAACATACTGAAACACCAAAAACTGTAAAAATCTTTAATCTATCCTCATATAATCCATCACCCGCTGATATCTCATTACTCAGTCGGGGTCTAAATTTCGCAAGACAAAAGACACTTCCACATAAAACAAGAAAAAAACTCAAAAGAGACTAAAGAACTACCCGACCCACCGATCACATCTCCACTTCATGACCACACAGGATCCATTTCCAATTCATCTTTTATTGACATCGACGCTCTAGAAATTTCTAATGTCGATGAAATGACATCACAATTACTCACTCAACATCTCATCTCATCCCCCCCCAATTATCCATACATCACTGAAACCTAAATCCATCTTTTTTCCCACTCATTCAAAAGGCCCATACATTGAAAGCTTCTATCGAGTGGTCTATGCGGACATGATCAAATTATGTACCACCACTTCAAAATCCCAAAAAAATCAAAAATATAAAAACAATCTAACCCGCTCTGAAATCCTAGCTTTAGACAAGCTAATACATAAAGAAGACATAGTAATCAAGCCTGCTGACAAAGGGGGCGGAATAGTCCTCCTAGACAGATCCGACTATGTGGCGGAGTCCCTCCGCCTCCTTGCAGATGATTCCACTTACAAAAAACTGACTTATGACCCAACCAATACTTTTGCAAATGAAGCCGAGGCTTTAACCAAATCTGCCCTCCAAGAAGGGATCCTCACAAAAACAGAAGCCGCCTTCCTACAAAAAAATTTCTACCAAATCCCCTACTTCTACCACCTACCCAAAGTACATAAAAATCTCCATCACCCTCCCGGCCGACCAATTGTGGCTGCTATGGATAGTGTCACCACAGGCTTCAGTTTATACATTGATCAATTCCTACAGCCCTTGGTGACACAACTGCAATCCTATTTCCTAGAACTTCTGGCCCCTTACAGATGGGAAACATCATACACCTGGCTCTCCCTGGATGTCAGCTCACTGTATACCTTTATCCCACATGACTTTGGCCTAAAAGCCATTGAAGACTCCCTAATCAATGAACCCCTAATGAATATGAGGCAAGCTGACTTTGTGCTAAAGGCCGTTAATTTTTGTTTGACACATAACTATTTTACCTTCAACGTTGACTTCTACCAACAGATCCAAGGTACAGCTATGGGCGCCAATTTTGCCCCCTCATATGCGAACCTTGCGATGGGCTTCTGGGAGTCCCACTACATCTACAAAAATAATCCTTTTTCAGAAAACATAATCTTTTTCGGTAGATACATAGATGACCTTATCCTCATCTGGGATGGAGCAGCTGACTCAATCCCCCCCTTTGTTCAACATTGCAACAATAACCCCTATGGCCTATCCTTTACGTCTAATACCATCTCCGAGACCATAGCATTTCTAGACTTAGAACTGGGACACGAAGGTCATGCTATTATCTCAAAAAACTATACGAAACCAACTGCGGGCAACTCCTACCTTGACTTTAATAGCTGTCACTACCCAAAATGGATCAAAAATATCCCAAAGGGCCAATTTTGGCGCCTAAGGCAAAACTGCACCAAACAAATTGACTATATCGAATCCAGCAACACTTTGAAAACTAAATTTAAAGAAAAAAACTATCCTGCACCCCTTATAGAAAACGCTTTCAAACAGTGCCTCTCAGAAAAAACTGCAACAAAAACAGACCGCTCCCCACAGAATTTCTCTAGTAGATTCATCACCACCTTTCATAATGAACATAAAACTATGGAAAGAATTAAAAAAAAACACTGGAGTATCCTACAGCAGGACCCCCACCTGAAAACTGAACTCCCAGACCGACCATCTGTCACTTACCGTAGGGCCCCAAACTTGAGAAACAAAATCGCACCCAGTAAATTAAAAACCCAATCCAATTTTCTTAAAACCCTCCAACTGATACCCCTAACTGGGATGTATCAATGCCACAAAGCACTTTGTAAAACATGCAAATTTGTCAATCACGGACAAAAAGAATTCACCACCAAGGGCAAAACCTATGAACTAAAAGAATTTTATAACTGCTCATCCGATTTCGTAATATATGGTCTGAGTTGTCCCTGTGGTCTCATATATGTAGGGAGAACCATTAGGACACTCAGACAACGTTTCGGTGAGCATCGTAGATTAATAGAAGGAGGCACAGAACCCCATAGCGTGCCCAGACACTTCGCCCTCTCTCATAAGGGGTCCACATCAGGCCTCAAGGTCTGGGTTATCGAGCAGATCCCCAACCATCTCCCTCCAGCGGAAAGGTTTAAAAAATTATGCTCTCGCGAAACCTTCTGGATCTATACCCTCGACGCACTCTCCCCAGGGGGAATCAACGAGTGTATCGAAATTGCCACCATCCTCTGATGTACCACTACCTTATAACCCACCTGTTATCATCTGTCGCAGAGCTCGAACCGCCCCATACCAGACACCCCTCGTCCATGGTGCCGTCCTTATCACACAACATGACATCCCCTCACCTATATAGATATCCTCTCAATCTATCCGCTTGTTCTAGCTACCGATATTTATGGCAAATATATTATTATGCATACTGTTTTACCATTACTGCAATTCTCAAGCGATTATATTCTCTTTTCTCCTTGCAAAGAATCATGTATTGATATTGGCTTGTATATGTACCCATGCATATTTAGAAAATAATTCTTATCATTTTGTATTAGTGTAATACTTCCTATTCCTCTCCCCCCTCCCCCCTCCCCCCCTTTTCCAGCTCCTTTTTCCCCTCCCCCCCTTTCTTTCTTTTCCTCCCCCCCCCCCCACTCCCACGTGCTCCTTTTTCCTCTCCCCGCGCCCCACACCATGTATGTTCACACATACACACATGTGTCCATGTAGGCATATATGTGCGGGTGTACGTTTTTTTATTTTTTTTATTTCTGTTTTTATTTTATGCATCCCGTTTTTTTCATTTAACACGGGTAAGCATACGTATTTATATGTGTATCTGTATATGTGTATATACACATATACCATTTTTATCCCCTTATACACATATGTCCTGCACGTCCAATCCCCAATACAATTATATCTACACACTTCATGTATGCTTCTTGCCTCTTTTTACCTTTTTTAGCTTTTTTTAAGCTTTTTTATCTTTTTATATATATAATTTTTACCCTTTTTACTTATTCTCACAATTATTTTTGATGTTTTTCCCCATAGAATTTTATTCTATAGACGATTTTACCGACATATACATAAGATTTCCCCATAGACGTTTTCTTCCTCCTTATACTAAGCCGCTGCTGCTCTCTCTTTCTTTCCCATTTCCCTCCCCCCCCCACATTACTCATCGTTCCCTTCCCCATACTCAGCCATAGCCACACCCCTTCACCTGTTCCCAGTCTGCTTCCAGCCACGCCTACTGTCCTCAGCCTGCCCCTAATTAGCCACGCCCCTTCACCTGTTCCCAGTCCGCCTCCAGCCACGCCTACTGTCCTCAGCCTACCCCTATTTAAATCCTGAGTCCCCTTCACTTTATTCTGATTCTGCCTGATGAAAGAGCGCGGTCGTCCGACAATCTCGACCCGCACGCTCAAGAAACGCGTCGCATACCCTCTGACGTCACAGCACCGCGCCCTGGTCATCTCTGCTTCCCAAGCCTCCTTCTGAAGACCGCACATCTCGTGTCCACCATAAGCCAGCTGCTTCTTAAAAAACACCTGTAGTGGACCTTATGTGAGAGGAAAAATCTGCACCCAGAGGCGCCCCTCTCTCTCTTTTTTCTCCTTTATCTGCAGCAATGCACTGCGATGGTGCAGTGCATTGTGGGATGTGAGCGCCACACGAATTTGGTGCAAACAGCCCACAGAGTTCTGGCTTCCCCGAACGGGCGAAAAGCCGGTGTTCAAGTCGAACATGCGTTCGACTCGAACACCAAGCTCATCCCTATTCAGCATCAAATGATGCTTAGTTAAGTAGCATGAGGCTGTATATTCTGCAATATGTAAATTTTTGGTAAACTCATTCAACGAATCCAAGCTCTGCAGGCTGAGATAACATACACTGGCAATGTTATTGTTATTGTTTTAATTAAATAAAAATAATTAGAGTAGTTCTCCAACTATGTGTGATTAACCTATTAACCTAAATCAGTTCTGATATTGCTATTTTTCTAACCTGACAGCTTATTATTCTAATTAGGAAAACTTCATTTTGTATGCAAATATAAAAAAATATGACTGCCAGCAAGAATAATCCTTACATTTACAAAGAACCTGTCATTTCAGATCCATCATGGCAGCGTCTGTTAGCGGGCATCCACTCATCTACTGTTGCCACGCCCCTCACCTTATTGTGTCACTGTCGCATCATCAGTAGTCCCATTAAAGTGAATGGGACTGTTGTTGAGTCAACAGCAGGTCAGAGGAGGAGCTGCTGCAGGACAGAGATGAGAGTTGCTCTTTAAAAATTATGATTTAACCACTTCAGCCCTGGAAGGATTTGCTCCCTTAATGACCAGGCTGTTTTTTATGATACGGCACCGCATCACTTTAACTGACAATTGTGCGGTCGTGCAATGCTGTAACGCAGGTTTCCGTTACATCAGAGGGGGGGCGGGGTCACCCATATGTCATTGGGGAAGCCAGGCTTCCGCACTTGCGTCAGAGGGGGGTGGGGTCAGGTGACGGGTGGCCCCACCCTCCTCATATAAGAAATGTCATGCTGCTGGGATCCCGCAGTGTCTCCGCCAGTGGAGACAGAGGCAGGATGGATGGACTGCGCTGCGCTGGACTGAGAGATCACCCGTCGCTGGATCAGATCAGCCATCGCTGAATCCCGGAGAGATGATCATCCGTCGCTGGATAGCAAGAGTGGATTACCACCGCTGGAATCTTTTTTTATTTTTTTTATTTTTAATAAAGGACTTTTTCAAAAGTGTGTTTATCTTATTTAACTATTTTTTACACTTTCTTTGTGAAATGGTAGGGGTACTTTTGTACCCCCTTACTATTTCAAACAGGGGGCCGGCATCTGGGGGTCCCCTTGTTAAAGGGGGCTTCCAGAATCTGATAAGCCCCCCACCTGCAGACCCCCACAACCACGTCCAGGGTTGTGGGGATGAGGCCCTTGTATATTGGTGTATATTGATTGGTTTGTGCAAAAGTTATTGCTTCTACAAACTAAGTGATAGATTTAGGGACTTTTATTTTTATTGTTTTTACTGGTAATGGCGGAGATTTTTAGCGGACTGTGACATTGCTGCGGACAAGTCTGACCCCAAAGGACACTTTTTGGGGACCAGTGACATTATTGCATTGATCAGTGCTATAAAAATGCACTGATCAATGTAAAAATAAAACTGTCAGGGAAGGGGATAACACTAAAGGGCGATCAAGGGGTTAAGTGTGTTCCCTGGGTGTGTTCTAACTGCAGGGGGGATGGGCTGCCAGGAACATGACAGAGATCACTGTTCCCGATCACTGGGAACAGTAGCTTTCTGTCATATCATTAGGCAGAATGGGGAATCGCCTTGTTTACAAAGGCAGTTCCCCATTCTGCCTCTCCCCACTGCAAGTACGGGTCGCCGGCAAACATCGAGTCAGCAGGACCCACGGGCACAATCCCCTGGCGCGCGCACCCGCTATCCTCCTTGCACGGACTGACGTATAGGTATGTCAATTCTTGCAGGAGAGCCAAACTGCCTCAGTATATCTGCGTTAGCTGGTCGGCTAGTGGTTAAATCAAGCCTTTTTACTAGTGATTTAAATCATGATGGAATGTATGAAGATAAAAAAACATTCAGCCTTTACAACCGCTTTAATAAAAACAATATTGGTTTACTAACATTTTAACTACAATTTTAGGGTTAAAAACCTAATATGGGAGTGTTCCCTTTATAAAGGGGACAATCATGTTTCTAGTACACAGCTCATTTTTTTAATTTGGTGCATAAATGTAAAAAATTTACATGTAAAAGGATACAAAAAAAACTGAAAAAAGAACTAGAGAAGGGACATTGTTAATAAAAGTTAAATAGGTTTCACCAAGGGTTAATAAGGGGCTAAATAGTTAAATAGTGTTTTTAAAAAAGATTTTTTTTATTTGCAGTCGTTTAAAATAAAAGCTACAAAAGCAGTCAAAAAGCTTATTCTCACTTGCGGTTGGGGGTGTTAAAACCATGTGATTGAGCCTAATCTTTACAACCCCCACAACTACTCGCCCTCTAGTAAACAAGCCACATCAGGAAAAGTTACCCTCTTTCTAATTCGACATTCAAGTGAATGGACCTGTGCTGCAACCGCCTACCAGCTACACGCAAAGCACCCGGCATTTAAGGGATTTGATTAGGCAGTGAGAAGGCAACATATAGCCTACTCACTGCCTGTCTGATGCCTCTAAAGAAAACAATCCAATTAGTCCTGCAGATTACACAAGAAGAACGTCAGTTTGCCTGTGTAATCATCAGAGCTCCGTGACAGCCAGGGTCTGTTATAAGGGGGGTGAAAATACTGCGCTAAACCCAAGGTAAGTGTTAAACAAGAAGTGTGTGAATGAAAAGCAGCTAACACACAAACAAACTAAGTCCAAATGGCAATATCAAACAAAATGTGTAGCGCTAAACAATTGTGGTTAAGTAAAAACATAAAATCACCTCATATGTGTTGAGGTTAAACAAGAAGTAAATCAAGATAACCTATGCCCCAGTTGAAGACGAGTGAGTCCAAACGCGTCGGACCAGCACCTCCTACATTGCTTTTATGATATTTTTTGTGATCAATTTTATTCTTATATCCTACATGATAGTATGATATTTTTATCCCCAATAAACCATTATTGGTTGATCTGTGCCATGTGGAGCTTCCTTTTTTTCTTGTTCCCTTATGTCTGAGCACCGATGATCATCTTTTGATGACCATCAGTCTTTGGATTGATCCTGTTGCTGCTTGCTGACAGTCCTGGAACCACCGCTTTGGAATCACCTTGGAACTACTACCTACGCCTCAAGTGGATTGGAGTTGCAGTTGCTGTATCACCATTCAGTCCGGCATCATTCCATCACAGGGGATTTTACATTCCAAGCCTTTTAGATGCACTGCCGTACGGTATGTGCGTCCATCGGGATAAGAGTACCCACCCTTTCATCTGAATTTCTCTTTTGAATTTTTTATCTATGTTTACAAGTGTATTCCTTGTTCATCCAGACCACACGCTTCTTATTTGACCACACGCTTTTTACTTCAGTAATTGAAGAGAAAGCTTTCCACAGACTGGACACTATATATGTGAATTTTTGTTATTTGGACTATTTTGGTTCATCACCATTTATTTTCATTATCATTGGTTTATGTATATAGGTTATCTTTACGTCTTGTTTAACCTTAACACATATAAGGTGATTTTGTGTTTTTACTTAAAGCGGTAGTAAACCCGCTATTTTTTTATTTTTTTTAACACCTGCAAAGCAAAAGGCATAATGAGCTAGTATGCACCGCATACTAGCTCATTATGAAATACTTACCTTAGAACGAGGCCCTGACATCTGGCCCAATCCACGCCGAGGGAGCTGACATGCTCTTCTTCCGGGTATCGCGGCTCCGGCGCTGTGAGTGGCCGGAGCCACAATGTCGTCACTCCCGCGCATGTGCACGGGAGATTTCATTACGGCCGGTCGGCCACTGCCGGATTTTCAGGCCAAGAATCCCCTTGTGCGCATGTGCCGCTGCAGTCAGCGGCGCATACCAAGGGGAATATCTCCTAAACCGTACAGGTTTAGGAGATATTTTTTTTACCTACAGGTAAGCCTTATTATAGGCTTTCCTGTAGGTAAAAGTAAAAAAAAATGAGTTTACAACCACTTTAACCACAATTGTTTAGCTCTACACTTTTAGGTTTTATATTGATAGGGTCTGTGTTATGTTTATCAGAAGCACACATAGCTCCTGATACAGAGTGGGTGACTGTCACACAGTGAACTGGATGGACTGGTGTCTTTATTCAACCTTACATACTATGAAACTATGAGCATTGGGGTGGCTGCATATAGAGGAATAGATTTCTCCATTTTCCTCCTGCATGCCTGTGAGAGGGAGAGGAGAAGAAGCGGGCATTCAGCAGCTGCAGGACGAAAATGGAGAGAAATCAATTCCTCTACATGCAGCAGCTCCCGCCGTACCAATTACTGACTGTCCATTCATACCTGTGTAAACTGTGTTTACTATGCTTCAGTTTGTAAATGGATGGGAAACTGTATAGAGCTGCAGTGCATCCTGAAAGTATTTACAGCGCTTCACTTTTTCTACATTTTGTTATGTTACAGCCTTATTCCAAAATTGATTAAATTCATTATTTTCCTCAAAATGCTGTAAACAATACCCCATCATGACAACATGAAAGTAGTTTGTTTGATATCTTTGAAAATTTATAAAACAAAATAAAAAACAAAAAAAAATTCCATGTACATAAGTATTCATAGCCCTTGCTCAATACTTTAAGTGCCTTTGGCACCAATTACAGCCTCAAGTCTTTTTGAGTATGATGCTACAAGCCTGACACGCCTATTTTTGGGCAGTTTCTCCCATTCTTCTTTGCAGGACCTTTCAAGTGCTATCAGGTTGGATGGAGAGCGTTGTTGCACAGTCATTTTCAGATCTCTCCAAAGATAGTTGAATCTGATTCAAGATTGGACTCTGGCTGGGCCACTCAAGGACATTCACAGAGTTGTCCCGTAGCCACTCCTTTGTTATCTTAGCTGTGTGCTTAGGGTCGTTGTCCTGTTGGGAGATGAACCTTCACCCCAGTCTGAGGTCCGGAGCGCTCTGGAGGAGGTTTTCATCAAGGATGGCTCTGTACATTGCTGCATTCATCTTTCCCTCAATGCTGACTAGTCTCCCAGTTCCTGTCTCTGAAAAACATCCTCACAGCATGATGCTGCCCCCACCATACTTCACTGTAGTGATGTTATTGGCCAGGTGATGATTGGTGCCTGGTTTCCTCCAGATATGATGCTTGGCATTCAGGCCAAAGAGTTCAATCTTTGTTTTATCAGACCAGAGAATTTTGTTTCTCATAGTCTGAGTCCTTCAGGTGCCTTTTGGCAAACTTCCGGCGGACTGCCATGTGCCTTTTACTGAGGAGTGGCTTCCTTCTGGCCCCTCTACCATACAGGCCTGATTGGTGGAGTGCTGCAGAGATGGTTTTGCTTCTGGAAGGTTCTCCTCTCGCCACAGAGAAATGCTGGAGCTCTATCAGAGTGACCATCGGGTTCTTGGTCACCTCCCTGACAAAGGTCCTTCTCCTGGTGGTTCCAAACTTCTTCCATTTACGGATGATGAAGGCCACTGTGCTGATTGGGACCTTCAATGCTGCAGAAATGTTTCTGTACCCCTCCTTAGATCTGTGCCTTGATACAATCCTGTCTACAGACAATTCATTGGACTTCATGGCTTGGTGTATGCTCTGACATGCACTTTTAACTGTGGGACCTTATATAGAACAGGTGTGTGCCTTTCCAAATCATGTCCAATAAACTGAATTTACCACAGGCGGACTCCAATCAAGTTGTAGAAACATCTCAAAGATGATCAGTGGAAACAGGATGCACCTGAGCTCAATTTTGAGTGTCATGGCAAAGTCTGTGAATACTTATGTACATGTGATTTTTTTTATTTTTAATAAATTTGCAAAAGTTTCAAACAGACCCCTTTCACATTGTCATTATGGATATTGTTTGTAGAATTTTGAGGAAAATAATGAATTTAATCCATTTTGGAATAAGGCTGTAACATAATAAAATGTGGAAAAAGTGAAGAGCTGTGAATATTTTCCGGATGCACTGTATTCTTGACCATTCTTTCTGTACAGCTGAGGCTGCAGAGCAGGAGATTGAGGGCTGTGTTCTCAATCTCCTTTCCCTGTCTCAAGGGTGGAACATCAGAGGTCTTTAGATATCTTTAGATATCTTACTGAAGCCCCCCTAAAAAAATGTAAAAAATATTTTTTTAAATAAAATTATTAAAAAACAATAAAATAAATAAATAAATAAAAAGTGGTGGAACTAGTTTGGAGTTATTTAGACTCATATTTTTTTTTATTTTTTTTTAACTACATGTTGCAATCAGAAAAGTTCCAGTTGATTAGTGTGAGGTTTCCTGTTAAACAATCACCACTCAGTATTATACTGGTATCTGCAAAAATAATTTTACACTTTCGTAAGACAGAGGTTCGACTGGAAAAGTTATGTAAGTTGACAAGATATGCCGGGGACAGCGTGTTATGTAACACCCCATGCTGTGTATGAAAAAAGGACATTTACAGTATCTCACAAAAGTGAGCACACCCCTCACATTTTTTAAAATATTTTATTATATCAACACTGAAGACATGACAATGTAAAGTAGTGAGTGTACAGCTTGCATAACAGTTAGGGATGGGCTGAACACCCCCCAGTTTGGTTCGCACCAAAACACACAAACAGGCAAAAAATTTGTGCGAACATGTGAACCCTATCAAAGTCAATGGGACACGAAAATGAAAAATCAAAAGTGATCATTTTAAAGGCCTTTTTTGCCCTAAAAAGTGTATGGGGACCCATAAAATGGCCCTTTTTTTTCCAGGAGTAATAATTTTAAGAATGCTTGAAGTGAAATAATAAAAATGAAATATTCCTTTAAATATTGTGCATGGGGGGGAGGGTCCCCTTAGTCTGCAAGTAAAGTAGTGCATTTGTCTGATGTGTTTTACAGTCCTGCAGCAAATTTATATTTCTAAAGGAAAAAATTTAATTTAATATTGCCCATGGCTGTAGTGTATTGCCAGGTCACAGCAGTATAGATAAAAAATCGATGAAAAAAATCGATGAAAAAATCGGAGTGGGTCCCCCTCCCAGTCCATACCATGCCCTTTGGCTCTGGTATGGATATTAAGGGGAACTCCACGCCAAAATGTAAAAAAACAATTGGCATGGGGTCCCCCCAAAATCCATACCAGATCCTTATCCCAGCACGCAGCCTGGAGGACAGGATGGGGGTTCCCCTCTGACGGCACATGATGTCAGAAGGGGCGGGGTCACTCGGTTACATCACCTTGTATTTTTCTTTCTATTTTTCAGGTCCGTCGGGTGGTGTGATTAAAGATAGATAGACATAGTGGGACAATTTTATTTTTTATTTTTTCTTTCTTAACCACTTGCCTACAGGGCACGTACACCCCCTTTCTGCCCAGGCCATTTTTTAGCTTTCAGTGCTCTCGCACTTTGAATGACAGTTGCGCGGTCATGCTACACTGTACCCAAACTAATTTTTTTTTATCATTTTCTTCACACAAATAGAGCTTCCTTTTGGTGCTATTTAATCACTGCTGGGTTTTTTATTCTTAATAAATTTTTTTTTTAAAAAGACCAAAAATTTTGACATTTTTTTTTTTTACTTAGTTTCTGTCAGTAAATTGTGTAATTAAGTAATTTTTCTCCTTCACTGATGTGTGCTGATGAGGCGGTACTCATGGGCACTGATAGGCTGAACTGGGGGGCATTGATGACATGGCACTTATGGGCACTGATGAGGCGGCACTTATGGACACTGATTAGGTGGAACTGATGGGCACATGGCCCTTTTTTTTCAGGAGTAATAATTTTAAGAATGCTTGAAGTGAAATAATAAAAATGAAATATTCCTTTAAATATTGTGCATGGGGGGAGGGTCCCCTTAGTCTACATGTAAAGTAGTGCATTTGTCTGATGTGTTTTACAGTCCTGCAGCAAATTTATATTTCTAAAGGAAAAAATTTAATTTAATATTGCCCATGGCTGTAGTGTATTGCCAGGTCACAGCAATATAGATAAAAAATCGATGAAAAAAATCGATGAAAAAATCGGAGTGGGTCCCCCTCCCAGTCCATACCATGCCCTTTGGTTCTGGTATGGATATTAAGGGGAACTCCACGCCAAAATTTAAAAAAACAATTGGCATGGGGTCCCCCCAAAATCCATACCAGATCCTTATCCCAGCACGCAGCCTGGAGGACAGGATGGGGGGTCCCCTCTGACGGCACATGATGTCAGAAGGGGCGGGGTCACTCGGTTACATCACCTTGTATTTTTCTTTCTATTTTTCAGGTCCGTCGGGTGGTGTGATTAAAGATAGATGGACATAGTGGGACAATTTTATTATTATTTTTTTTCTTTCTTAACCACTTGCCTACAGGGCACGTACACCCCCTTCCTGCCCAGGCCATTTTTTAGCTTTCAGCTCTCTCGCACTTTGAATGACAGTTGCGCGGTCATGCTACACTGTACCCAAACTAATTTTTTTTTTATCATTTTCTTCACACAAATAGAGCTTCATTTTGGTGCTATTTAATCACTGCTGGGTTTTTTATTCTTAATAAAAATTTTTTTTCAAAAGACCAAAAATTTTGATTTTTTTTTTTTTTTTTTACTTTGTTTCTGTCAGTAAATTGTGTAATTAAGTAATTTTTCTCCTTCATTGATTTGTGCTGATGAGGCGGTACTCATGGGCACTGATAGGCTGAACTGGGGGGCATTGATGACATGGCACTTATGGGCACTGATGAGGCGGCACTTATGGGCACTGATTAGGTGGAACTGATGGGCACTTATAGGCAGCACTGGTGGGAATTGATAGACGGCACTAGTGGGCACTGATAGGCGGCATTGATAGGCGGTACTGATGGGCACTGATGGGCAGCACTGATGGGCGACACTGATGGGCATTGATTGGCAGCACTGATAGGCGGCACTGATAGCCAGTACTGACTGGCATTGCTAATGGGCACTGATTATTGGCACTTCTGGGCAGTGGTGGGAACTGGTAGGCACTGATTTGTGACACTGTTGGCACTATATTGTGATCAGTGCCCTGATTACATGTGTAGCTGTCCCCCTGTGTGGAAATGCAGCTGATCGGCTCTCCTCGCCACACACTCTGTGAGTGTGTTTACATGTGACCGGCTGTGATTGGACACAGCCGATCACATGGTTGAAGAGCCACGGACGTGGCTCTTTATAGAGCTCAGGGTACAACACGGTGCGGACGCAAATGCTGCTCTGTGTGCCCCCGCAGGTGTGCGACAGCAGCGTCCCAGAACGACAGCCGCACCTTCTGCCATTATTTGACAGTGGGCCAGCGGCAACTAGCTAATAGAGGAATTGTCAAAAACAGTCTTTTGTAGTTTTTACTTTTTCACACTTTTTTTTGGTGAATGGTTAGGGGTACAATGTACCCAATAGCCATTGAAATGGGGGGGGGACCTGGAGGCCCCCTGATAAATCCCCCGCAGACCCCCACAACCACTGGGCAAGGGTTGTGGGGATGAGGCACGTGCTCCTCAACGTCAAAACCAGAGGTTGTCTTTGGGAAATAGGCGTATGCATGCTGCCAGCATTGCTGCAGAGGTTGAAAGGGTGGGGGGGGTCAGCCTATCAGTGCTCAGACCATGCGCCGTACACTGCAACAAATCGGTCTGCATGGCTGTCGTCCCAGCAGGAAACCTCTTCTAAAGATGATGCACAAGAAATCCCGCAAACAGTTTGCTGAAGACAACCAGACTAAGGACATCTACTGGAACCATGTCCTGTGGTCTGATGAGACCAAGATAAACTTATTTGGTTCAGATGGTGTCAAGTGTGTGTGGCGGCAACCAGCTGAGGAGTCCAAAGACAAGTGTGTCTTGCAGGCTGCATGAGTGCTGCTGGCACTGGGAAGCTACAGTTCATTGAGGGAACCATGAATGCCAACGTGTACTGTGCTATACTGAGGCAGAGCATGATACCCTCCCTTCAGAGACTGGGCCGCAGGGCAGTATTCCAACATAATGAACTCCAAGTCAACCACTGCCTTGCTAAAGAAGCTGAGAGTAAAGGTGATGGACTGGCCAAGTATTTCTCCAGACCTAAACTCTATTGAGCATCTGTGGGGCATCCTCAAACGGAAGGTGGAGGAGCGCAAGGTCTCTAACATCCACCAGCTCCGTGATGTCGTCATGGTGGAGTGGAAGAGGACTCCACTAGCAACATGTGCAGCTCTGGTGAACTCCATGCCCAAAAGGGTTAAGGCAGTGCTGGAAAATAATGGGGACCACACAAAATATTGATACATTGGGCCCAATTTGGACACTTAGGGGTGTACTCACTTTTGTTGCCAGCAGTTTAGACATTAATGGATGTGTATTGATTTATTTTGAGGGACAGAAAATGTACACTGTTATACAATCTGTACACTCACTACTTTGTAGCAAAGTGTCATGTCTTCAGTATTGTCACATGAAAAGATATAATAAAATATTTTCAGAAATGTGAGGGATGTACTAACTTTTGTGAGACATTGTATATTCCAACTGAAGACATCACTCGTGTGCTCACAATATACAGAGATCCTATCTATTACACAGAAGTCATTTTGTAACAAGAGAAGTCTTTCTGCAATAGTCTATCTGAAGTAATGTTAAAGGGAACCTGTCACTTTGACTATTTAGTGAAAAGTGAAGTTCCCCCAACTTCACAAATTATCCACACTTTATCACCACCCCCTTTGCTTGCACAAGCCCTATGCTAAAAGCCCTGTGTATCACAATCATACAAACCTTAATTGGTTGTGAAACCTCATCATTCAGTTTAAAATAGAAATTAAGGCAAAACATTCATTATATACAACTTTTTTCCTTTTTTTTTTTTATAAGTGATCACATATATTTTCATACAGGTACTTGGTATTATATGAAATGTTGGATTTACATATTCTTTAACCCCTGCCCTCACATGACAAAGCTTGAGCTTGGCAATCAGCAAATCATTTGCTGTGCAGTGCATAGGGGAAGAAAGGGGAGATGTTAAATTGCTCCCTTATACTTGTAAGTCTCTCCTGCACAAAGAGAGTGTCCGAGACTCCACCCCATTAGGGATGAGCAGAATGGACTAGGGTCCAGTTTGAGGCAGGTACAGCAAACATTGCTGAAGTTTGGGTGTCAAATCCGAAGCCAATTAAGTCAATGGGAGCCAAATGTTAAAGAACAATAATGCCCATTTTCTAGGCGACTAAGCAAGGGATTGTCAAAGAAATGTCACACAGAGCTGATCACTGCCCTGGAGAACATGTACCCAGCAGTGGTGACTAGTGCTCTATTTTTTTGGGGGGGTGGCAAACAAACCAACCGACCACCCCCCCGCTTGCTCACCCGTCTATCCGTCCATCAGCCACGCACTTACCTCATCCAGGCCGTGGGCAGCTCCTCGGCGCCTCCCCCCTGCTCTCAGCCAATATGATTGCTTCTTCTCTCGGCCAATCAGGTTAAGACCCGCTTCCTGATTGGCCAAGAGGAGGGGAAGGAAGAAAATAGCTCATTTAAATTCACTATTGTCACACAACTGGGTGGGTTAAGGGCGCACCCTTTTTTGAAGCCAATCAGGGCCTTGGGTCACATGCTTAAAAAAAAAAACATTGAAATCCATGCGCCCGGTGCCCTGCATGTAGTTAGGGGGGGTGCCCCTGCGCCCCACTGGTACCAAAGCAAAAAAAGTAATTAAAACATTTCCGTTTTGCAGGGAGAAGCAGTTTTTATAATACCTAAAAGGCAACCAGAAAAATGCATTCCCAAAGATTAGACAGTATTGGTTGGAGGTACAGAGGATTTTACAAAAATGTATAGATCTTCCAATATCAGAAGCTCCTATTTTCTTCTTGCTTCACTGTTCATAAATTCCGCTTTAGATATATAAAAAAACTGTGCTATGTCACTTGGTTAATGCTGCCAAAGCCTGTATTACCCTCTGTTGGAGGGATCCTAAACCTCCTTCTATTGCTATGTGGCTTAATAGGGTCAGAAGTATCAGTACCATGGAGGACCTAGTGCTTTCCGCTCAAGACAGAAAAAAACAATATCCTAAAATGTGGTCATCTTGGGATCTGTTTGTATATTCAGAAGAGAGGAAGAGGTTACTAGAGAGTAATTTGGGGGAGTAAGATCTCCCTGCCTTAGTTTCCATTAATACGTGCAGGTAGTCCATCTCTTCTGGGAATTGTTGTTTGTGCCCCCCACCCGTCCCCGTTTTGTTTGGTCTTGTTTTTTGTTTTTGTTTTGCTTTCTTTTTTCTTTCTTTTGTATTTTATAAAAGATTTGTCATATGGGATTGTACACCTCATAGCCGCCCACCACACCACCGCACAACAGCAAAATAACAACACCAAAGAAAAAGCCCACTGGTCCTTTATTGGGTTTAAATAAACAAATCATTCCTTTACCTTTTAATATGACCAAAACATCTTCATCCATGAAATGTCTGACAAACTTAGTGTTTAAGACTCAGGCTCGGTTCACATCTAAGATGGACCTGTCTCACAGCAGGGGTGTGATGCATCCTGGTTCACCGTTTCAGGTTCGATTTCAGACCAAATTTTGGGCCGAAATGCCACCTGAAACAGACCAAAAGACACCACTCCATAGAGAGCCGCTCAAAATCTCCTGCTATTGCGAATTGGATGCATGAATTTCGCATCCAACTCACAATGGTGTCAGCCTAGCCTCAAGCAGAATAATCTTAACCAAATTTCAAATTACCAACCACTATCTACCCACAAAGTGGATGACATTACTCAACATCCATGTTACCAACCTGACCCCACCACCACCTTTTTGCCTCCCTCTGGATCAACTGTGGGTATAGGATAGTGTATATGGTGGTTTTCTATGTGTGCGTGTGTGTGTGTGTGTCTGTGTGTCTGTGTGTCTGTGTGTGTGTTTTTTCTGTGTTGAATAACTGGATGGACCTGTGTTTTTTTTAACCAGATTAACTATGTAACTATGGCTTGGGGGATAATTCTTTGCAAACCAGCATTGAGAAAGATATTACAAATATCTGTAAAATGCACCAAATCTCCCCAAAACAAATCAGTAAGGAAACCCTCAAATTCACAGTGGAAAAATGAAAAGCTCTGTGCTTGAATCTGCACATTTTCTGTTCTGTATTATTACCAGGAACTGAATTCTAGGCCCTGTAATCCATGACAACCAAGTCACCAGTTCAGAGATAACAATAGTAGTCAGTGGCAAATCTACTTTAATTGCAGATATAACTGATTTCCATACTTCCATAATGCTCATTCACTTTGTAGGCATGTGCAGTCTTCTTTCTCCACTGCAAATGGCGCTCAATCACAACAGCATTGCAAAGGTAGAGGAAGTCAAGAGCAACATGTTTCCTCTTTGGTTTCCTAGGGAAGCTCTCCAATTGGATGCTGGCACCCCATGTGACTTTGGTGGTCAGGCAGAGTCTATTTAGGACCCTGTCTCCCAGGCTTGGTTTGTATTTCCTGTGGGTAGTGTAGGGACAGGTCACCAGTCTGTGAGGGACAGTATTAGAGGCAGGTTCCAGATGAGTAGGGAAAGAGCAGGGACAAGCCATCCTTCCTGAAAGCCTCCCTGTTTTGGGTACAGACCGGGCAGGCTGCATTCTGCCCCTCAAGACAGACACTGCTATTGCACCCAAGACCTTCAGTTAAACTCATTGCTACAACATTCTGTAAGTGCATCCGGCTGGGTTGTCTTCCTACAAGGTAGTTGCGCTTTATTGAACATTAACTTCAATACAGTTGTTTCTGCAACTGGAGTGTTTACTACTGCTGCCCCATCCTGTACCTCCCCATAACTTGCCTTTACTTGATTCCTTTTTTGACTTTCCAAAGTAAATGTATGCAGATCCATCCTGCAATGTAACCTTTTCCTGTAATAAACCCGAATGAACCAAACAAGAACTAGAAAACAACTTAGATGCCCCAAATCACCGGTAAAAGGCAAGGGGAAAATCAGGTCTGAATAACGTTTTACATGCGGGTAAACACATACAGTAAACTCAGCAGATGCAATAATATCACGCAGGACATCTATTATCAGAATGAAAACTTTTTCTTAGCCCTATTATGAAAATACAAGACCCACGGATTCCTCCCGTATTGAATTGTATTGTAACTGTACTGTCTGCCCTCATGTTGTAAAGCTCTGCGCAAACTGTTGGTGCCATATAAATCCTGTATAATAATAATAATAATTTAGTAGGAATTGCAAAAACCCACCCTAAAGCAGTTTTGACAAATGAGCATGAACAAACATTTTGATACATTTCACACATAAAAGCCAGAATGAGTTCTGCAGAGTCCACATAAGGAAAACAATCCAGCAAAACTCTGGTTGTAACACAAGGGAATCCAATACCATGTCAGAAACCAACCTCAAATCCAAAGGAACATTTATTCTGAACATTGCAGAACTGCTGAAAGTTGGAGCAAACAGAATATCTGCTATAAGATTTTTAAAGCGATTGTAAAGGTCATTTAAAATAAAGATAAAAAACAGTTCTAAGGTACCCCCCTAACCCCCCCAATAAAGGTTTAACCCCGTGATCACCCCCCGTCGCCAGTGTCACTAAGGCTGGGTTCACATTGCAGCGGTTTGAGAACGGATGTGATTCGCACCGCACTGCAGTGCAAATCACATCCGATCTCTGTGCGATTCGAGTTCAGCCATTCGCCGCACCCGCCGCACCCGCCACACCCGCCGCACCCGCCGCAAATTCGCACGGGACCCTTTTTTTGGCCCGCAGCAGAATCGGATCGCATGGGTGTTCACACCATGCGATCCGAGTTTGCAGATCGCACTGCGATATGCGAACTGATCTGGGGGTGTCAGTAACATTTCACTGACACTCCCAGCAGTTCGCATAGGGCAGTGTGAACTGCCGCCGGGAGGCATGCGATGCGGGAACCCGCCGCGCATTCGTGGCGTTCCCGCATCGCTCCAGTGTGAACCCAGCCTAATAAGCGATCGTTTTTCTGATCGCTGTATTAGTGTCACAGGTGACGCTAGTTAGGCAGGTAGGTATTTAGGTTCGCCGCAGCTTTTTATAGCGCCAGGGACCCCCATATACTACCGCATAAAGCCCCCTGATTGCCCCCTAGTTAACCCTTTCACCAGTGATCACCATATAACTGTTACAGGTGACGCTGGTTGGTTAGTTATTTTTTTATAGTTTCAGGGCACCCGCCATTTATTACCTAGTCTCACTAGTGTACCCCTAAATTTAGGGGTGTCTACTTTCCAAAATGGGGTCATTTGGGGGGGTTTGTGCCATCTTGACATTTTATGGCCTTCAAAACTGTAACGCCCTTAGAAAGCCTGAAGGCGGTGCTTGGTTTTCGGGGCCCCGTACGCGGCTAGGCTCCCAAAAAGTCCCACATATGTGGTATCCCCGTACTCAGGAGAAGCAGCAGAATTTATTTTGGGGTGTCATTTCACATATGCCCATGGCATGTGTGAGCAATATATCATTTAGTGACAACTTTGTGAAAAAAAAAAAAAAAAATAAAAAGTTTGTAATTTTCCCGCAACTTGTGGCAAAATATAAAATATTCCATGAACTCAACATGCCTCTCAGCAAATAGCTTGGGGTGTCTACTTTCTAAAATGGGGTCATTTGTGGGGGTTTTGTGCCATCTTGGCATTTTATGGCCTTCAAAACTGTAATAGGTAGTGAGAAGTGAACTCAAAAATTTACGCCCTTAGAAAGCCTGAAGGCGGTGCTTGGTTTTCGGGGCCCCGTACGCGGCTAGGCTCCCAAAAAGTCCCACATATGTGGTATCCCCGTACTCAGGAGAAGCAGCAGAATTTATTTTGGGGTGTCATTTCACATATGCCCATGGCATGTGTGAGCAATATATCATTTAGTGACAACTTTGTGAAAAAAAAAAAAAAAAAAAAAAAGTTTGTAATTTTCCCGCAACTTGTGGCAAAATATAAAATATTCCATGAACTCAACATGCCTCTCAGCAAATAGCTTGGGGTGTCTACTTTCTAAAATGGGGTCATTTGTGGGGGTTTTGTGCCATCTTGGCATTTTATGGCCTTCAAAACTGTAATAGGTAGTGAGAAGTGAACTCAAAAATTTACGCCCTTAGAAAGCCTGAAGGCGGTGCTTGGTTTTCGGGGCCCCGTACGCGGCTAGGCTCCCAAAAAGTCCCACATATGTGGTATCCCCGTACTCAGGAGAAGCAGCAGAATTTATTTTGGGGTGTCATTTCACATACGCCCATAGCATGTGTGAGCAATATATCATTTAGTGACAACTTTGTGTAAAAAAAAAAAAAAAATTTTTTTTTGTCATTATTCAATCGCTTGAGGCAAAAAAATAAAATATTCAATGGGCTCAACATGCCTCTTATCAATTTCCTTAGGGGGTCTACTTTCCAAAATGGGGTCATTTGGGGGGGTTTTGTACTGCCCTGCCATTTTAGAACCTCAAGAAATGAGATAGGCAGTCGTAAACTAAAAGCTGCGTAAATTCCAGAAAACGTACCTTAGTTTGTAGATGTGACAACTTTTGCGCAAACCAATAAATATACAATTATTGACTTTTTTTTTACCAAAGACATGTGGCTGAATACATTTTGGCCTAAATGTATGACTAAAATTGAGTTTATTGGATTTTTCTAATAACAAAAAGTAGAAAATATCATTTTTTTTCAAAATTTGCGGTCTTTTTACGTTTATATCGCAAAAAATAAAAATCGCAGAGGCAATCAAATACCATCAAAAGAAAGCTCTATTTGTGGGAAGAAAAGGACGCAAATTTTGTTTGGGTACAACATTGCATGACCGCGCAATTACCAGTTAAAGCAAAAAGTGCCAAAGTGTAAAAAGACCTCTGGTCATTTACCAGCAAAATGGTCCGGTCTGAAAGTGGTTAAGGTAAAAAAAGATGTTTAGCCTTTAGAACCACTTTATCTACCCTGAAGGTGTTTAGTTTTATCCAACTAATAAAATATAGACAGAGAAGAACAAAATATCTGAGGAATGTAATCCCCAAAGGTGACTTGGAGGAAAGACATGTCATAGCATATAACAAATATTTGTTGGCAGTTTGTGACAGGATCCTTTTGTTGTTGACCCAAAAGTGGCACAGCTAAAACAAGAGGAAAAAGCTTCAAGAGAACAATATTCCTAGGAATGACAGCATGAATCCAAGATTGGGGCTGAACCTATGCATGCCATTTGCCAGCCCAGTATGTACCAAAAAAAGGACCCTTCTTCATCTGGAAAAAGTTAAGTTTTCATCCAAAACAAAAGCAAACATGTATATATGGGAATTTAAACCCAAAAAAGGGAAGCACCAATCCATGAAAACAAAGCCAATAAAGACTGTCATGAACAGTACATTTTTTTATTGAGCATATAAAACAGGGTGCTCCTTTAAAGTTCTGTCTTTTCTCATGAGAATCTTGACAGTATCTATGGTCATACCCAAGTACAAGGCAGAAATGTTTTTTATTTTTATTTTTTGTGGCCAAGGGGACCCTAATGCATTGAAATAATAAATCATTGTTCTCCTGGGGTGTTCATTCTGGACCATCCATTCCAGAAAATTGGAAAAAACACAGGATATTTAGCATCCTATTGGTGAGCACTAACCAAACAAAAACTGAAAACTGAAAGCCTATGTAATGAAATAGGCACAAGTCAAAAAGCAGATTTCCTGTCAAACTTGGATAAAAGGTTCTCTGATCCAATTATAAATAGAGCCTTAGTAAAAGTCAAAGATAGGTCATCAGCAATTTTAATAATTAGGGGAAGAAAATAAATGGGGATGAACAATTTACATTGGGTTTTTTTGTAGGGATTTTTTCTAGTGACAATCTAAAATTACCAAAAAGGGGAGTGGAAAAGGGGAGGGGTGCAGTAGTTTCCCTTCAGTTTAGAGAATACAACATAAGTGCCCGTTCACACAGGGGCGACGCGACTTGCAGCGCGACTCACAGACGTGACCTGCACACGACTTCAGTGGCGACTTGCAAAATGACTTCTGTATAGAAGTCAATGCAAGTCGCCTGAAGTCGCCCCGAAAATAGTACAGGAACCTTTTTCTAAGTCGGAGCGACTTGAGTCGCTCCTATTAGAACGGTTCCATAGTACAGAACGGAGCGCGACTTGTCAGGTGGCTAAGTCGCCTGACAAGTCGCGGTAGTGTGAACGGGCACTTAGGCATTTTATTAGCAGACCTTAAAATGGCAACCAATAAGCAATCTAGCTCTATAAAAGGATGAAATGAAAACCAGTAAGAATTCATCAATGATGAAGTTTGGACAGAGATTTAACCATGGCAGCACTTTTTCCAAGCTCATAATGCTGATCGTTTTATTAAACAAAGACTCATATGATGTAGTCCCCTACAGAAAGAGCACTCATACTTACATTTGCAGTTGTTATGGAACCTACACTACATTTTTTTAACAGAGAAGCAAACCACTTTCCTGAAGCAATAGAGGAAGATGGGTGCTGTGGCTGAGCCTTGAAGACTATCACATACTGCAGCTAAATCAAAGAGTCACATCCTTGGAGCCCCATTTGATTGTCAACTTCTGGCACTATGCTTCATCATAAAGAAACTAAGATAACAAACCAAAAATTCTTGTAATGCCTCTAATATATTATCCTTATGCTAGAACAGACCTACACAAAAGACTAGCCTCTTTTTCTATAGAATGCTAGCAAAATGCAAAGGCCTACAGCTGGTTGTTAAATATTCTTGCAATAGACTTATGACTGAGTTTCTCTTCAGACTCTTCATTATCCTTACTAACAAATTCTTTCTAAGATGGAAGACGAGTGATGACATCCACATATTCACCCTTAAATTGGTTCTAAAAAAGGGAAGGTTTAAAACATTAAAACTGAGTCCGAAAAAAAAAAATTAAAAGTCAGCAGCTACAAATACTGCAGCTGCTGACATTTAATATCAGGACACTCACCTGTCCAGGGCAAAGCCGATTTGTCCCTCAGCTCCTGGGTGCAGGCGCTGGCATCTTTAGCAAGGGAATCAGGAAGTGTAGGTAACCACAGCCTGGTTACCCACATTGCATAAACGAGTCGGGCTGGTCCCTGCTGTCTTCTGGGACCTGTGTGCCTCCCAGAAGACAGCGGGGAGGACGGAGGAAGGGTCGGACATGGCATAGATCCCCACGGAATCTATGGCGATCTATCGCTGGAAGTGGAAGAAAATACCTATATTAGGCAGATATCTGCTCCCCCCTCCCCCCTGAAAGGTGCCAAATGTGACACCCGAGGGGGGAGGGGGACGACTGGAGAAGTGGAAGTTCCATTTTTGGGTGGAACTCCGCTTTAATGCATTCTCTGCATTAAAGTGGTTGGAAAGAATAAAACATTTTCTTGCATTCGTTCCTTGTATTAAGGTAAACAATGTTTAGGCATCAGTGTCCACCCTCACCCCTCCATTCTCCTTATACTTATCTGAGCCCTCATTTAATCCAGCACTGTGCATGTCTGCAGATCTTCTCTAGCCTCACTTGCTGGCCTCTCTGGCTTTGCTGAGGCAGTGGGAGCCATTGGCCAGTGATCAGGGAGAAGGGGTGAGAGCGAACCTGCATGAGTGCCCCTATAGAAAGTGGTTTTCTAAGGGGGCACTCAGTGGAGGGATCAGTCAAAAGCACCTGTGGGGGACCCAAGAAGAGGAGGTTTGGGGCCGCTCTGTGCAATTCCATCGCACAGAGCAGGTAAGTGTGAAGTTGGTTTTTTTTTTTAAAGGAGCATTTACAACCACTTTAAGGTACAAAAAACCTTATCTGTGTAGCGTCCCCTACACAGCCCCACTTTATACTTAGAAAGTGACTGCACACTGGAACGAGAAGTTTGCTTGACAGGAATCTATATTGTCGCATGCCAGATGACAGATGATACAGGACCAAGGTTAACGTTTCACACGGATATGCTGTGCTCGGTCCTGTATCATCTGTCTGGCATGCGACAATGTAGATTCCTGTCAAGCAAACTTCTCGTTCCAGTGTGCAGCCATTTTCTTTCTTTCTATACAATACAGCAACAGTGGTGAGCCGGGGTGAGCACCTGGAGAGACATTGCACCTTGTTGCCACCTCATACTTACCCGAGCCCGATCTTGATCCAGGGCTGTGCCTGAGAGCAGCAACTCTCTCAGATATCTCCCTCCTCCTAGGCTCAGATACTGTCAACCACAGTCAGTGAAGAGGAAATGAAGGGGGGGACATTAACAGGCCGCACTCTGTGTGTCTATGGACAAAGACTCAGCTTGGAAGGGAGCCTGCACAAGTGCCCCCATAGCAAGCAGCTTGCTATGGTGGGCACTCTGCAGGGGGAGGAGCCAGGAGCATCAACTAGGGACCCGAGAAGAGGAGCTTTGGGACAGCTCTGTGCATAACAATTGCACAGGGCAGGTAAGTATAACATGTTTGTTTCAGATTTAAAAAATATCTGTTTACAATCACTTTAACATTTTTTTCTTTGCTGTTGGTAAATGAAAGCCTAGGGGAGATCTATCAAGGAACAATGTCCTCTTGTAGAAAAAACCCTAACAACACCATGGGGGTTATTTCTGAAAGGCAAATCCACTTTGCACTACAAGTGCAAACTACAAGTGCAAAGTGCACTTGGAAGTGCAGTCGCTGTAAATCTGAAGGGTAGATCTGAAATGAGGGGAAGCTCTGCTGATTTTATTATCCAATCATGTGCAAGTTAAATGCTGTTTTTTTTTTTTTTTCCTTGCATGTTCCCCTCGGATCTACAGCGACTGCACTTCCAAGTGCACTTTCAGGTGCACTTTGCACTTGTAGTTTGCACTTGTAGTGCAAAGTGGATTTTCCTTTAACCACTTGAGATCCGCGCTATAGCCAAATGACGGCATTGGCGCGGATCTCCTTTTCCGGGACGCCGTCAATAGACGTCGTCCCGTGTACGAGCGGCCTGCGCGCCCCCTGAGGGGCGCGCGCGGCGCGCTCTGTGATCGGCGAGTCCATGAGACTCGCCTGATCACCGATCCGTGCAAGGGGTCGATCCCGACCCCTTATCACGTGATCAGCTGTCAGCCAATGACAGCTGATCATGTGATAAAACGGAGCCAGTAATCGGCTAGTATTCCTCCTCGCGCCGATCGCCGGCGGCCGTGTTCGGGACATCAGTCCCGATCACGGCCAGCAATTCAAGCGGACACCTGCCCCCTGCCAGTGCCCACCTGCCACCCGCAGTGCCATCCTGAAATAAAGTAAGTGCCCCCCTGTCAGTGCCACCCAGCAGTGCCCATAGTGCCCACAGTGCCACCCAGCAGTGCCCACAGTGCCACCCAGCAGTGCCCACAGTGCCACCCACAGTGCCACCCAGCAGTGCCACCCACAATCTGCCTCAAAGGTGCTGCACCCCAGTGCCGCCCATCAGTGCCCAGCAGTGCCGCCCATCAGTGCCCAGCAGTGCCGCCCATCAGTGCCCAGCAGTGCCACCTATCAGAGCCACCTATCAGTGCCACATATCAGTGCCCATCAGTCCCATCTATCAGTGGTACCTATCAGTGCCCATCCGTGCCACCCATCCGTGCCACTTACCCGTGCCACCCATCTGTGCCATCTTATCTGTGCCCATCTTTGCCCATCAGTGCCGCCTTATCTGTGCCCATCGGTGCCGCCTTATCTGTGCCTATTAGTGCTGCCTTAACTATGCCTATCAGTGCCCACCAGTGCAGCCTATCAGTGCCCACCAATGCTGCCCATCAGTGCCCACCAATGCAGCCCATCAGTGCCCACCAATGCAGCCTATCAGTGCTGCCTAATCAGCGCACTTCAATGAAGGAGAAAAATGACCCGTTTGCAAAATTTTATAACAAACTATTAAAACATGATTTTTTTTTTTTTTTTTGCATCTTTTTTTGTTTGTTTAGCAAAAAATAAATTCCGAGCTGTAACTAAATACCACCAAAAGAAAGCTCTATTTGTGGGAAAAAAATGATAAAAATTTCATTTGGGTACAGTGTTGTATGCCCGCGCAATTGTCATTCAAAGTGCATCAGCGCTGAAAGCTGAAAATTGGTCTGGGACTGAGGGGGGTTTAAGTGCCCAGTAAGCAAGTGGTTAAATAACCCCCCATGTCCTAAGAAAGATCTGAGAATGATAAAGACAGCAGAAGCGGATGTGGCTGAGGCTGTACCGAAGGTAGAAGTTAGTAAATACTACAAGCATGTAAAGGTAAAGTGGCTGCAGGCTAACTAGCTGACCAGATATTAGCAAGAAGGTACTTGAGTAGTATGAGTTTTTGGTTTTACTTGTTCAGAAGCTCATGGATGGGTGTTTGGCCGAGCCAAAGTGCCAGCTGCAGTGGGAATTTACACATTTATCACTGGTGTTACTACCACTGCTAAATGTAACCAGGGGTCAAGTGCTGGGGAAAAAAGTGTGGGAACTCTCACCCAAGATCCACTCCCCCACCAAAAAAATAAATAAATAAATAAAGGTACGCTCATATGCATATATATTTCACAGAAAATACAGTACATATATAGTAAAGTGCCAGTTTACAAATACAAAATAAGTTAACTTGTCAAACAGAATAATCAACACAATGGGTGATGATCTTTCCCTCGCAGGGAATTTCTAACACAAATACACCCTGTTCCAAATTCAAATACAGCAAATTAGAAAATATCACACAAACTGGAATAACGTTGCCCTTGCCGTGCAAGATTATTGGCAACGGATCAAAAAACTCACGGATCGGATCATTCCTTGGATCTGAGTCACAGATCGGATCTTTTTTCGGATCAGCAAATAATAAATTTGCAAAAACCTGTGAAAAATGTCACCACCATATAGTCCCCACTGCAATATACATCTCCCCTACTGTAATATCCACGTCATCTCCCCCAATAATATTTTGGCTGAGCATGGATGGGTATGGCTGGGTATTAGCAGAATATGTATTGGCAGGGTAAGTATTGGCAGGGTATTGCAGAATATTGGCAGGATAAGTATTGGCAAGGTATTGCAGAGTATTGGCAGGGTATGGCAGATTACTGCTGGGTATTGCAGATTATTGGCAGGGCATTGCAGGGTAAGTATTGCAGAGTCTTGGCAGGGTAAGTATTGCAGAGTAAGTATCGGCAGGTTATGTATTGCAGAGTATTGGCAGGGTATAGCAGAGTATTGGTGGAGTAATGCAGAGTATTGGTGGAGTAATGCAGAGTATTGGTGGAGTAATGCAGAGTATTGGCGGAGTATTGTTGGAGTAATGCAGAGTATTGTTGGAGTAATGCAGAGTATTGGCGGAGTAATGCAGAGTATTGGCGGAGTAATGCAGAGTATTGGCGGGGTATTGCAGAGTATTGGGTAATGCAGAGTATTGGCGGGGTAATGCAGAGTATTGGCGGAGTATTGGTGGAGTAATGCAGAGTATTGGCGGAGTATTGGTGGAGTAATGCAGAGTATTGGCAGAGTATTGGTGGAGTAATGCAGAGTATTGGTAGAGTAATGCAGAGTATTGGTGGAGTAATACAGAGTATTGGCGGAGTATTGGTGGAGTAATGCAGAGTATTGGTGGAGTAATGCAGAGTATTGGTGGAGTAATGCAGAGTATTGGTAGAGTAATGCAGAGTATTGGTGGAGTAATGCAGAGTATTGGCGGAGTAATGCAGAGTATTGGCGGAGTATTGGTGGAGTAATGCAGAGTATTGGTAGAGTAATGCAGAGTATTGGTAGAGTAATGCAGAGTATTGGTGGAGTAATGCAGAGTATTGGCGGAGTATTGGTGGAGTAATGCAGAGTATTGGTAGAGTAATGCAGAGTATTGGCGGAGTAATGCAGAGTATTGGCGGAGTATTGGTGGAGTAATGCAGAGTATTGGTAGAGTAATGCAGAGTATTGGCGGAGTATTGGTGGAGTAATGCAGAGTATTGGTAGAGTAATGCAGAGTATTGGTAGAGTAATGCAGAGTATTGGTAGAGTAATGCAGAGTATTGGTGGAGTAATGCAGAGTATTGGTGGAGTAATGCAGAGTATTGGTAGAGTAATGCAGAGTATTGGTGGAGTAATGCAGAGTATTGGCGGAGTAATGCAGAGTATTGGCGGAGTATTGGTGGAGTAATGCAGAGTATTGGTAGAGTAATGCAGAGTATTGGTGGAGTAATGCAGAGTATTGGCGGAGTATTGGTGGAGTAATGCAGAGTATTGGTAGAGTAATGCAGAGTATTGGCGGAGTAATGCAGAGTATTGGCGGAGTATTGGTGGAGTAATGCAGAGTATTGGTAGAGTAATGCAGAGTATTGGCGGAGTATTGGTGGAGTAATGCAGAGTATTGGTAGAGTAATGCAGAGTATTGGTAGAGTAATGCAGAGTATTGGTAGAGTAATGCAGAGTATTGGCGGAGTAATGCAGAGTATGGGCGGAGTAATGCAGAGTATGGGCGGAGTAATGCAGAGTATGGGCTGAGTAATGCAGAGTATGGGCGGAGTAATGCAGAGTATGAGCGGAGTAATGCAGAGTATGGGCGGAGTAATGCAGAGTATGGGCGGAGTAATGCAGAGTAATGCAGAGTATTGGCAGAGTAATTTAGAGTATTGGCGGAGGGGTAATGCAGAGTATTGGCGGGGTAATGCAGAGTATTTGCGGGGTAATGCAGAGTATTGCAGAGTATTGAGTGACTAACCTGGTTTACTAGTCTTCTCGCTCGGGATAGAACTGGGTAGAGGGGAGGGAGGAGACAGTCCGTATGCCAGCGGCGTGTGTCTGCCGCTGGCTGCGCTGGAGGGCGCATGCGCACTGACTCCAGTGCGTGCCCGCGTGTACGGCCGATGTCATGTGACCGGTTGCTAGACGCGGAGCGGCCCTAGCCTAGCAACCAGTCACTGACTCGGGCGGCAGAGGAGCGGCGGGCTACGCACAAGCAGCAGGCTCCTCCGGCTGCTAATGGGAACGGCGTTCCCGTTGTGGAAATAGTACGGGAACGCCGTTCCCATGCGTTCCCGCAGGACTCGAGCCCTGAATGTAACCCCTTTCTACTCAGAATAGTTGTTAAAGCGGAGGTCCACCCTAAAATGGACCTTCCGCTCATCGGAATCCTCCCCCCCCTCCGGCGCCACAATTGGCACCTTTCAGGGGGGAGGGGGGTGCAGATACCTGTACAGTACAGGTAACTGCACCCACTTCCGGGATAGCTCTCTGCGGAAAGGGGCGTAGATTACGCCCCTTTCCGCAAGTGCCCGCCCCTTTCCGCAAGTGCCCCGCTGCCTGCTGGGAAAACACACAGATCCCAGAGGCAGCGGGGACCATCCTTATTGCGCAGCACGGCTCGCGCATGCGCAGTAGGGAACCGGGAAATGAAGCCGAAAGGCTCCATTTCCTGATTCCCATACCCAAGATGGTGGCGGCAGCACCCGAGAAACGATCTACAGATCGGCTTCGGGTGCCGACATCGCGGGCGCGCTGGACAGGTAAGTGGACAGGTAAGACAGGTCCACTATTGGTTCAGCCCTTTCCATGCGTCCATAGGACGGCTGTACTCAGTCCTAGAAAGCCCTGTTTCCCCAATGTTACAGTCCCCTTTACCCAGTGGGGTTAAATGATGGTCTCCTCAGGGGGCCGTTTACCAGGCTTACATAGGCTGTTAATAGGGCTACGTAGGGAAAAGATCAAAAACGAAAAGAAAGAACCTTATTACTGCTAAAAAAACGTTTTTTATAAAAAAGTTATTGGGCTCGCTTCCACTCAGCCCAAGTATTCAGCTACCCGGTCTGCCACAGAGCTATTCCCTTGAACGCGCGGCGTGCGTTCCAAGCTGCGTTCCAACGGGTCTGGCGCACCGGAAGTGACGTGTGTGCGTAATGACGCTGTACGCGTTTCGTCAGAGACGTCCTCAGCAGCGAGCCCAATAACTTTTTTATAAAAACCGTTTTTTTAGCAGTAATAAGGTTCTTTCTTTTTCGTTTTTGATCTTTTCCCTACGTAGCCCCATTAACAGCCTATGTAAGCCTGGTAAACGGCCCCCTGAGGAGACCATCATTTAACCCCACTGGGTAAAGGGGACTGTAACATTGGGGAAACAGGGCTTTCTAGGACTGAGTACAGCCGTCCTATGGACGCATGGAAAGGGCTGAACCAATAGTGGATATAAGGACTTACTTACACCTTCAATAAAAACCCTGAGAAGGACTTACTAAAGACACAAGTGGATGGTGGAGTCTCCGGTCATACGGGATACAGATTAAAGGCGCATAACCCCTTAGGGGGTGAATGGATCTGGTGAGTGGGGACCCTTGAGGGGGAACAAGCACGAAAGTCACCTTTCCTGTATTCTGAAGAGGCACAATTGTATACTGATATATCTGATAGAAGACTCACTGTGGACTGAAATATTAATATTTTTATTTTTTTTTTATTTTTTTTCTATTTTTTATGATATTTTTTATGATATATATATATATATTGGTTATCCTCCATATATATTGTTTGCATTGTTCACATCTTCATAAGCTTTTAGGATTAGTGTCAACATTGTATTGGATGTAAACATATCTCTCACGTTTTCTATATTTTTTATATATTTATTTTTCTGTTTTTCTGCTAATGTATGAGGAAATTTTTCCTTTTTTTTCCCTTCACATGTATTAATATAGGGGGATTTAGTGTATCTATTAATCAACACAAGTGATTTGTATGAAAATCGCAGGCAGTTTTTTCCCTATTTTAGGGAGGGGCCTTTATACTGCGAGGTAGTTGGAAGTTTTTTTGGTTTTTTTCCTTGTACTTTGGGTCTTTTTAATTTTCACATTTTTATTTTTATTTTTTATTATTATTATTTGGCTTTTTGATTTTGGTATTGGGTTTCTTGGGTTTGACATTAGAGGTTTGATTAGGTATATAATATTATAATATTAGTCATATAATATTAGTTATCACTTTTTATATATGGTTTTGATTAGAATTTCTTGGCTAGTAATTTAATTATATGTAAATTTAACATAAAAAATTAGTGGCACTAGTTCACTTAGTAGAGGCGATATAAAGTGGTGTGGAATCACCCTTTGTAGAGTCCTAGGTATTGCACTTATGGGATATAGCTGAGATATAACACCAAATACGGATTTAATTCACGCAGCCCTTGGGGACAGGTCAAGGTGATTGATATAAAGATTTCTGAGAAATGTAATAGTTTTATTGAAAATAACTAGTTGGAGGTAGCGCCAATTACCTATAATTAAAGAGGAAGTAAACCCTGATGGGTTTACTTCCTCTTTTTTTCCCTGCAAAGGTAAAGCATAATGGACTACTATGCATCGCATAGTAGCTCATTATGTGTCACTTACCTGACACAGGAGCCAGCGAAGTCGCCGCTGTCACCTGTAGTCCGCCGCATCCATCTTGGTTGTGGCGTCTCTCGCAGCTCCGACGAATGACAGCGGAGAAGCCGCGATGACGTCACTCCCGCGCATGCGCACGGGAGTCGCGTCTCGGAGCTCCGACGCTGCCATTCGGCGGAGCCGCGATGACGTCACTCCCGCGCATGCGCACGGGAGTCGACAAATTAGGCAAATCCATTCTTGGACTTGCCGCATTTAGTGCGCCTGCGCGCCGCTGTCTACGGCGCATGCGCCGTAGACAGCGGTGCCCATTTTCGGGCAAATATCTCCTAAACCATATAGGTTTAGGAGATATTACTTGGACCTACAGGTAAGCCTTAATCTAGGCTTACCTGTAGGTCAAAGTTGTTTGGAAGGGTTTACTTCCATTTTAAGAATAATTCCATTAACGCAGGTTGTTTAGTGCAGCCTGTGTACACCAGGGAGGCAGCAACCTCAAAAAACGGAAAGGACTCTCACTAAACTTTTTAAACTAATAAGGCTAAAATCAGATAAAAGAATTTAAACCAATAAAAAACCACAAAGAGTACAAGGTCCCAGGTATAGATTAAGACTTATACATATTCCTGCTGAGCAAGACCCATTCCATAAGCGCGGCTTTACTTTTATATTTTCCCTACCCATAAGTGATGGGGGAGGGTGTCTAGTCTCCTGCACTCTACTCCTCCCAACAGATGTATCCACACATATTCAGCTGGGACATTCCAGAAAGAGCCACAATAGCTATATGGTGTCACTTAAGCAGTTTAAAGGTTTTTTGTGCAAGCATCTGCTAGCTGAAAAGGTGAAAGCAGCAAGACCTTTGTGAGCACCATTGTAAAGACATGAACAAAATCATGACTTTTAAACATCTTCCAGCAAATGTTTGTAGTTCCGGTACTCCTAATGAGTATGCGCTATGTCTGTCTGTAAATTCAGTTTTTGACAAAAACTATAGTTAAGTTTTGGGGTTAACTGTTCTAAATTATGCTTTGGCATCAGTTTGACTTGGCTGTATTAAGGTTCTGCCTGGTCATAGGTGGGGTTCGTACCTGTGAGAGACCTTAGAACGCAGTCTGGTTGGACGCTTTGGGTACCAATCTCTCTTTCTGAGCCAATCAGTGGGTGTTTGTCTCGCTGTGTATTCTCGGGAGAGGGTACTTAAGGTGCTGAAGTCACTTGGTTCTGGGTTCCGGTTCAGAAGTTGTTGCTGACTCCGTGGTCCTGGTCTTCCTGACCAGCCCCCAGGGGCCCTCATGGCCTGGGGTGCGGATCCATCCATTTCTGAGGCCTCGGAACTGGCTAGTTCGAGGCGCAGGAACTGGAAGGAGGATTCTAAGGTGTTCCGGTGTCATCTCGGGTTTGACGAGGCCCAGCAACTCTACATGCAACCAGGGGAGGACTCTTCAGTAAGAGGGCCACGCACAAGGCTGGCTGCTTGGTAAGAGCCTGAAAGCTGAGCTGCCATGGACATTTATTGAATCCGCATTTCTTACGGTATCACCAAACTGCCTGCAAGATTCTAGTTCAGTAAGAAAAGATCCTACCTCTATCCTTCCGGTTACAACTAAGGCCGCGTACACACGGGCGGACTGTTCGCCCAACTTTGTTCGTCAAACAGTTTGACAAACAGTCCGTTCAAAATTAGCATGAATGGACTTGACCACACACGACGAACGAACAGTCCGCTGAAAACTTGCGCGATAACGTGAACGGCACGTACGACGGGACTCGAAAAACGACGTCCTATACACTGCAATGCAACCTTCGGCGTGTAAATCCTTTCTGAGCATGCGCGGAACTTAGTTTGACGAACAAGCCTACACACGAGCGGACTGTCCGCTCAAACCAAGTTTCAGCGGACAGTCTTACGGAAATTCCGAAAAACTTTGTTCGTCAGACTGTCCGCTGAAACTGTCCGCTGAAGCCCACACACGAACGGACTGTCCGCTGAAACACTGTTCAGCGGACAAAGTTGGGTGAACAGTCCGCCCGTGTGTACGCGGCCTAAGTTTTTTCAAACAAGTCTGTGTGAGAGACTTTGCAAAGCTAGAATTACCTGTTGGCTGCTAGATCCAAGGTCAAGGATTTGTCCAACAGTTAAGGAATCCAGTTGCGAGTGGCTATTCCCTGGATTATGTAGAGAGAGTGACTTTTATTGAAGTCTGCAGTTCCAAGCACCTGAACTAAACTTTACCCTGATACCCTCTATTCCCAACTTAGAGACTGAGTTTGTTCAACTGTTTTATGCAAAATAAAAATCCTAACAAGGAATTCAAGTGTCAGTCTCTACAGTTACTGGGTCATCAACCCTGGGAAACCCTAGACAAGGACAACGAGTTACGAGCTGGTGGAGGTAATCGGTAAGCCCAGAAAAATTCAGCCGCTCCTTTGGGGGGAAAGTGATACATGTTTTATGCTTTTCTTCCTTACTATATTTAGCTAACTTTGTACATAATTTGTTTACTTTCAGGAAGAACTTTTATTTCTTTTATCTCTTTCATCTTGAGGGATTATTCACACCATATGTGTTGAGCTGTGCTAATTTGCATTGTAAATTCAACACAAGAGCACAGAGAAAATAATTATTCTCTACTGTATGTACTCTGTTCACACCATAAATGAGTGTTGGTGTGTGTTGTGTAAAAATGCACATGACCACAACACATAAAGTTGAAGCAATTTACTTTTCTTAATTTTTAATACGTTTAAAAAAATAAATAAAAAAAAGCAAACCGTGTGAGGCGTTTTACCGAAGCATTGCACTGCCCCAACACAAGTTACAACAGTGGGCATGCATAAAATGGGCCATTACACGCACCCACTGGTGCTAGCAGCTCTGTCAAACTCCTGAAGGAGACATTTCCTTTAACAGTAACTATACAGTAGAATCCTATGGGAAGTCGCAGGGAAGCGGACTGAGGGGGCCCTGTCAGGCTTTAGTGAGTTCCAGACTTCTAATGGTGGGGCTGCCTGCTGCAATATCAATCCCTGCACTCTGCTGCTGAATTGCAGAAAGAGAGATTTTTATGTGCCCAAAGACATTTCACTGCTAGAAAGCTCACTGATGGAGGTGTGCTGACAGCTCTGCAGTTCATGCAGCTTCCAGCATAGTGTCACCAGCTCCTGGAACAAAAACACCTACCCTCTATCCTGCACTTTAGCCACAGTGTAGGGAGTATACGGAGGGATTTTCTACTAGTCCAGGTTGACCAGCGGCACTGATTACTGCAGGAAAAGCTTTGGGATTTGCTGTCATCCCCTGTAAAAAGTGGGATCAGCAGCGCCCGATCTGAAGGAGGAGAACCTTGAGTCCTCACCAGGCATGTACTGGCCATTGGGACTACCGGGAGTTTCCCGGTGAGCCGAATGGCTCAGTGGGCTGGTCAGGTGCAGTCCTGGAGCCGCTCCTCTCTGACAGTGAGTGATTGCTATTTCACTCCTGTTAGGAGGAGCCGCTCCGTCACTTGCTGGAGAGAGCATTAAGCGTTATGCTCCCTCCAGACTGCAGGGGGAGATAGACAGCTGGCAGACTTTCCTTCCTCTCTACCTTATCACTTGTTATCACATGACTGGGGAGAGGAACGAAAAGCTGCCTTCAAAACTGTGAGTACATGTGGTAGGGGGAGGAGAGGGAGGACACTTTGATGTGAAGGGGGCTTCTGATGTGAAGGGGGCTGCTGGTGGGGACTCTGATGTGAAGGGGGCTTCTGGTGGGGACTCTGATGTGAAGGGAGCTGATGGTGGGGACTCTGTGATGTGAAGGGAGCTGACGGTGGGGACTCTGTGATGTGAAGGGGCTGTTAGTGGGGACTCTCTGATGTGAAGGGGGCTGTTGGTGAGGACTCTCTGATGTGAAGGGGGCTGCTGGTGGGCACACTCAAAGTTAAAGTGGGCCGGTCATGATAGGGCCAAATTTTTGTCCCATTTCAGCCCTGGTCCTCACTCAAGGGTCTCTTCCTCCAGATTGGACACTGCTGATCCCATTTTTTTTACAGAGTATGACAGCAAAGCGAAATACCTCTCCTGCAGTAATCAGTGTCGCTGGTCAACCTGGACTAGGAGCAAAATATATCTCCACTGGAAGCTAATGGCAACATTGGCATGGTAACAACACCTCCCTCCAACCATCCTTTTCATTGCAGTACACCCCATCTCTACTAGTCACAGCAATTCCCTGCCACCTTAAATCCCTCCCCCCCCCATACCACCTTGCCCTCTCACCTTCCATGCGATTGGGTATTCTTTGCAAAGTGAAGCTTCACCTCATTTACTAAACTCTGGAGCAAATGCCCTTGCAAAGTGCACAGTCTATTAATGGCAGCCCCCGATGACATCAGTTGTGATGAAACATGTAGGGCAGAGTCTACGTACATGCCATAACCACGTCTGTCTTGCTGTGCACATGAGCTGTCTTAAATTATTCCTTGCTGCATTTGGATTGATCTGATATGCCTGTTAATTCAGTGACATTGTACCTTTAGCCCTCTGTTCTTAATAATGGGATTTTTATATACAGCTTACCTGTAAAATCCTTTTCTTGAGAGTACATCACGGGACACAGGAGCTTCATTACATAGTGGGTTATATAGGCACCTCTGGTGATTGGACACTGGTTGACCCTAATTAAAGAGAATTCCTCCCCTATATAACCCCTCCCATTTGGGAGGCACCTCAGTTTTGTAGCAAAGCAATAACAAACCACGTAAAACCCAAGAGGGGCGGGAGCCCTGTGTCCCGTGATGTACTCTCAAGAAAAGGATTTTACAGGTAAGCTGTATATAAAAATCACATTTTCTTGATCATACATCACGGGACACAGGAGCTTCATTACATAGTGGGATGTCCCATAGCAATGCTCAGGTTGAGGGGAGGGAGACACAGATCATAAATATAGACTGCCAGGGACCTGAGGACCTAAACTGCAGCCTGCAGTACACTGCGCCCGAAGGCGATATCCTCTTGCCCTCTGACATCCACCTGATAGAATCTGGTGAATGTGTGGACTGATGACCAAGTCGCAGCCTTACAGATCTGAGCCAGGGAGGCCTGGTGATGCACTGCCCAAGAAGCACTGACAGCCCTAGTAGAGTGCGCTTTCACCTGAAAAGGAGGAATCTTCCCCTTTAGCTATAGGCCTGAGAAATAACCTGTCTGATCCACCTCGAGAGAGTGGACTTCGACGCTGCCTGACCCTTCTAGGGCCTTCTGGCAGAATAAATAAACAGTCAGTTTTTCTTATCTGAGCAGTTGCTCGAAGATAAAGACTGATTGCTCTAACCACATCTAAAGTGTGTAAGGACTCTTCCTCTATGGACTGAGGATTTGGAAAAAAGGATGGTAGGATTATATCCTGATTCAGATGAAAACCTGAAACCACCTTAGGTAGGAAGGACCTGTTGGGACGCATAACCACCCGGTCCTTATGGATAATTAAATAGGGCTCTTTACAGGAAAGAGCTGCCAATTCTGATACCCTTCTAGCCGTGGATATGGCTACTAGGAAAACCAGCTTCTTTGTCAAGAGAGCTAAAGAAGCCAGATGCAGAGGTTCAAATGGTTGGGCTTCTAAGGCCGAGAGAACCAAATTCAGATCCCATGGGCATACCGGAGGTTTGACTGGCGGTTTTATTCGCATAGCCCCCTGGATAAAAGCCCGTACTAGGGAATGTGATGCAAGCGGTCTTTGAAAAAAGACTGATAGGGCCAAAATCTGCACCTTGATGGTGCTTATGGCCAAATTCATTTCAAGGCCTAATTGGAGAAAGGCCAAGATTCTGCTAATGACATACCTTCTAGGATGCCATTTCCTGGGTTCACACCAGGAAACACATGCCCTCCAGATCTTGTAGTAGATACGCCTGGAGGCCGGTTTTCTGGCATTGACCAGAGTGGAAAGGACTGGCCCCGAAAGACCACGGCCAAAATGTGGGTCTCAGCAGCCAGACCGTCAAATTCAGACTGCGTAAAGCAGGATGGCAAATTGGACCCTGTGAGAGCAGATCTGGCCGGAGAGGGAGGGTCTATGGCCTGCCCACTGCCAACTTCATGATCTTTGCGAACCATGGTCGCCTGGGCCAAGCCGAGGCCACTAGAAGGACCGACTTCGCCTCCCTCTTGACCCTTCCCAGGAACCGTGACAGTAGCGGGCTCGGGGGGAAGGCATAGATCAGATTGTACTGATCCCAGGGAACCGTCAGAGCATCTGACCCCTGAGCAAGTGCATCTCTTGTCCTTGACACAAAGTTGTCCAGTTTCCTGTTGAATCTGGACGCAAACAGATCCACATCTGGAGTGCCCCACCTGTAACATATGTCTCGAAACACATCGGGGTGCAGAGCCCATTCTCCTGGGCACAACTGCTGGCGGCTGAGATAATCCGCCTGCCAATTCTCCACTCCTGGGATGAAGACTGCAGAGAGGCACGGAACATGCTCCTCTGCCCAGACAAGTATGCGATTCACCTCCTTTTGGGCCACCAGACTTCTGGTACCGCCCTGGTGATTGATATAAGCCACTGCCGTGGCATTGTCGGACTGAATCCGAACTGGGAAGCCTCGCAGTCTGTGGGACCACTCTCTGAGTGCCATGTAAACTGCCCGAATCTCCAGGATATTTATGGGCAGCAGACTTTCGGTCGCAGACCATTTTCCCTGCGAGCATGTTCCCTCTAATACGGCTCCCCAGCCTGTCAGGCTGGCATCCGTTGTGACAATCCTCTATGAGAGGGGAAGAAAAGTTTTTGCCTTTCAGCAAATTTCTGGTTTGTAACCACCATACAAGACTCTTGCGTGCCCGGGGGGATAAACGCATAGGAAGATCCAGGGATTGGGGCTTCCTGTTCCAAATCGCAAGGATGCATCTTTGCAGGGGCCTTGAGTGGAACTGGGCGAATGGGACGGCCTCGAATGAGGCGACCATCTTTCCCAACAGTCTCATACATAGGCGAATAGAGGAAGATCTTCTGCCTAGAATCAGGCGCACCAGATCTCCAATGGCCAAGGCCTTTGGCCCTGGAAGGAACACCCTGCCCTGAGCGGTGTCGATAATGAGACCCAGGTAATCCAACCTGGTGGTCGGTTGCAAAGACGACTTTTCTAGGTTTATAATCCAACCTAGGCGGCCCAGATGTTCTAGCGTTCTGGTGACGCTGCGACTTAGGCTCGTTGTAGTTCTCTCTACGAGAAGCAAATCGTCTAGGTAAGCCATGACGCCTATGCCCTGAACTCTTAAGATTGCTAAGAGAGGGTCTAGAATCTTCGTGAAGACTCGGGGGGCCGTAGCTAGGCCGAACGGCAGGGCCACAAACTGAAAATGGCGCTGCTCTACCGCGAACCTTAGAAACTTCTGGTGTGCTGGAAATATTGGCACATGGAGATATGCATCTTTGATATCTATTGATGCCAAGAACTCTCCTCCCTGCAGGGAGGAGACCACAGTGCGTATTGACTGCATCCGGAAGGTCTGGATGTGTAGAAACCGGTTTAAGTCTCTCAGATCCAAGATAGGTCTGACACTTCCGTTTGGTTTTGGAACGGTGAAGAGATTCGAATAAAAACCTGAACCCTGATCTTTCGGGCTCACTTCTACTATCACACCTTGGGATAGTAACTGATCTAAGGCCAGGAATAGCGGTTTCCGCCTTATCGGATCCTTGGGGATCCTTGACCTTAGAAAACGAGAAGGTGGAATCTTCTGAAACTCTAGCCTGTAGCCTAGAGATACTGAAGAGATCACCCATTTGTCCCGAATCTCCTCCCGCCAGGCGCCTGCAAAATGCAGGAGCCTTCCCCCCACTCGGCCGAGCGGGGGCGCCCCTTCACAAGGAGGTCTTGGAGGTCTGCTTGGCAGGCTTCCGCCCCCAAGTCTTTTTCTGTCCCTGGGCTCGGCCCTGAGGCTTTCTAGCAGCGGAGGGCTGGGAAGGCCGTCGCCACTGTCTAGAGCTTGACGCTTCGGGAGAAAGAGTATGCCTGAATGAAGGACGTTTACTCTTCTTGACTGGAAGGAGTGTAGATTTACCCCCCAAAATATTTTGGACAAATTTATCTAATTCTTCTCCAAACAAACGCTCCCCTTTAAATGGGAACCCAGCCAAATGCTTTTTGCATGACATTTCAGCAGCCCAATTTTTTAGCCATAGAGCCCTACGCATGTGTACCAACATGAGGGATAAACGTGATGCTTGTTGGACAGAATCCAAAATCGCATCAATTATGAAACATAAGATGTAAGGCATCTCTGCATATTTCTCTACTTCCTCACTGGGGAGGAGTTCAAACATTTGTTTGACCTGTTCCTTAAGGAACTGACACAACCCCACGGCTGCGACTGTAGGTTGCACCACAGCGCCGGCCATGGAAAAGGAGGCTTTTAACAAGGTTTCCAGCCTTTTATCAGCTGGATCCTTAAATACCTGTGCATTATCCAAAGGACAAGTTAGGTTTTTATTCACACAAGAGATAGCCGCATCGACAGATGGGGCCCCCCATTTCTTGGTGAAACTTTCCTCCACGGGATAATACATGGAAAACCTCTTGGGAGGGGTAAACAGTTTATCGGGATGTCCCCAGTCCTCATACATCAAGTCACCCATTAAAGGATGAATTGGGAAGGAACAAGCAGTCTGTGGGGCTTTCCTGACTCCCAGGGAAGAGACAGAGGATGTAGCGACCTCAGCAGCCGGCATTCTGAACGTGGTACGCACCAATTCAGTATAATACTGCACCTGCTTTCTGAGTGCCTGGGAGGAGGGGACTAACTCCTCTTCCTCTGACTCATCCGACTGCTCATGATCCCTATCCAAAGATAGGGATCTCTCCTCATTTTCAGAGCAACTGTCTGAGAGAGGGATTTCAGCAGAGGGAGGGGATCTACCCCTTTTTCTGCTATCTTTTAGGGAAGCAGAAATAAAATTCATTATCCTCCCTTCAAAACTCTCTAATGTAGCCCTAAGGAAGTCCTCAGTGACATAGACCGGGGCTGCGACATTAGGAGAGGCTGCAAAGCCTGAAAGGGGCACTGACTCGTCTTGAGATGCAGGCTCCACTCTTGCAGAGGGGGATGGTAATTTGCATGCACTTTTGGAACCCCTGGACCTAGGCGGTGATTTGCCAGTGCTTTTATTACCTGCCCCTGAAACCCTCTTACGAGGAGACATAGTACTGAGCTACAAAGCAGAGGTACTAGTACAAATGCAATCACTTGTTGTGCTTAAAGTCTCACAATAACTCAATATATGCTTAACTGCACAACCTGATGCTGAGTAGGTGTCTTAAGGTTCGCCTGGATCCAATCCCACGGATGCTTACAGCCCACAGCTCCTGTGTCTCACCTTACAGTCCCCTGACGCTCTGGGCTTTTTAAAACGGCCGTTTGGCGCCTGCACTACAGCCTTGAGCACACTAATCGTGCACAGCTGGCAACCACACCCCCCCTCCTCCATTAGGCTGGGAGCGCGCCCGGCGCGCGTGCACGCGCCCGCGCGCGTGCACGAGGACCGCGGGATCCGGGGGGGGAAGGAGAACCCAAAGGGAGCAACGTGGGACCCCTGACCTGCGTGGGACCCCTTTTTTACTTTAACTGTGGCAGGAACTGTAAGGAGACGTGAGTAGCTGGGAGAACCAGGCATTCACTGAGCGTGTTTGTATTGAAAGGCATGTAAGTATGCATCAGGCTGCTCTTACTCCCTCAAGTGGTGGAAACCAGGTAAGACATACAACTACTCACAATGAAGAAATCCATTCATATATTTAAAATATATAGGATGACTTCCCTTACCTGTTCCCCGCCGCAGGAATTGCTGATCTCAGACCAATTCCAGCCTTCACCCATCACGGCGGGTATTGTTAGCCAACCTTCAGGCATATCTGGGGTTCTTACGAAAAGATCCTCCTACCTGGGCCTTGTAAAAAGCTCTGCCAGAAACTTACGGGCGCCCTGAGTCAACAGTACCCCAAGTCTGGTTGTCCCAGAGCCCAGTCTTCCAATGGAGAGGACTTACAGGCAGAACCTCGTTTCTTCGGCAGACGAGGCCCGTTTACCATACCATCTTGGGAGTCAAATATCGGCCCGAGGTATGGATCCGGTTTGTTGTAGCCCTTCGGCCCTTGCCGGGACCCGCATAGAGCTAAGTTTTACGTGACCATCGACCAGACACTGGCGAAAAAACTGAGGTGCCTCCCAAATGGGAGGGGTTATATAGGGGAGGAATTCTCTTTAATTAGGGTCAACCAGTGTCCAATCACCAGAGGTGCCTATATAACCCACTATGTAATGAAGCTCCTGTGTCCCGTGATGTATGATCAAGAAAAATAGTTTTTTTTAAGGATTTACACTATGTGGATGCTTTATTATATTGCATATCCTGACTGGAATTCGTCCTTGTACATCTACCAAGCTGCTATTGAATCTGTCAAATCCTTGATTCCTATGGTTGGATGACACAGGCTGCCTTATTGATCACTACACTTGGCGTTTTTGACTCTGTAACAGAGTCCTAAAAATCTGGTAAGAGCCCATCTTATCACGGTGGTGGATCACATGGTGGAAGCAGATAACTTATGCGTTTGGATTTTATTGATTCCATGAGTGCACGGACACTCTTCTTTCTTTGGGACTTATATTTTGTCTTATTTTTCTTATTTACTAGTTTGGACTATTAACTTTGATGTGTCATTTCATTTTTTTAATGCATTTGCACACTGTTTTTTATTATTACCACTGCATATATTTTATTTCATTTTTGATTGCACAGTTTTTGTCTGACTAGTTTTGCTAGCAGCTAATGTATGTTACCGCGTTATCTTCTCCTCTTGTAACTTCTTCAACTTGACTGTGGAATTCCTACTTGAAGCAACATTCTATGGGAGGGATAGACTATTGCTCTTCAGGACACTAGCCAATATTCCATTTCTGCTGCCCCCAGTAGCTCACTTTCCTAGAACAGAGGGACGGCCTACACAAGAACAAGCCCCTGGATCTTTAGTCTGAACTCACACAAGTCGCATCCTTATCCTCTCAGGCATGGCTCCCCTCAGTCAGCTCTTCAGAACACATGGCTTTACAGCTTCCAGGCCTCCAGCCTGAGGCTGCATGACAGCAGGTGCTGAGGAGGGCAAGAAGCCCCCCCTGAACTGGACTCTCCTCTCCAGTCAAAGACCCCTTCCTGTGTCTCCTCACTGAATATACAGTATCTCACAAAAGTGAGTACACCACTCACGTTTTTGTAAATATTTTATTATATCTTTTGATGTGACAAACTCTGGCTATGACACTGAGCACATGCACTCAACTTCTTTGATCGAGGCCTGTTCTCCAATCAGCTGGTACCATTCCAGTCAGTAGACTACTCGTAAAAATTAGGAACAATAGTCTGGCAATTACATGAGTTTCTTAAGGACCCTCACGTGCAAGCCATCTGGTCCCGGTAACCTATTAATGTTAAGTTTTTCAAGTCTAATTCTAATTCTGTCCTCTGTTAGCCATGAGGGTGCATCCTGTGATGTGTCATGAGGATAAACATTGCAGTTTTGGTTACTAAAGCCCCCCGATTGCCTTATGAAGACCAAGGAGAAGAATAAATTCAATACCTTCGCCATCTCTCCATCCTTAGTAACCAGATTTCCTTCATCATTCTTTATGGGACCAATATCATCTGACCTCCCTTTCTTACTATTTATGTACTTAAACGCTTGCCGACCAGCTGCCGTCATTTTACTGCTTGATTGATCCCGCGAACCGCCGTGGCTATATGTCGGTTCGCGGGATCAGGATAGCAGGCGCGCATGCGCCACCGGAGGCACGCACATGCACCCGCTGCACTGCAGGGGTGCCGATGCTTGTAGCCGATGGTCACGATGACTGCCGGCAAAGAGTGATCACAAACACAAGAGGCAGAACAGGGAAGTGTGTGTGTAAACACAAATCCCTGTTCTGTTCTGAGAGGAGTGACAAATCGTGTGTTCCTATTAGCTAGGAACCACGATCCATCACTTCCTCTAGTCCAGGGATATGCAATTAGCGGACCTCCAGCTGTTGCAAAACTACAAGTCCCATCATGCCTCTTCCTCTGGGTGTCATGTTTGTGGCTGTCAGAGTCTTGCTATGCCTTATGGGACTTGTAGTTCTGCAACAGCTGGAGGTCCGCTAATTGTATATCCCTGCTCTAGTCAATCGCCTCCCCCTAGAGTTAGAAACATGTAACAGGGAACACGGTTAACCCCTTGATCTTCCCTGCCAGTGACATTTTTACAGTAATCAGTGCATTTTTTCATTGCAGGACATCACCGCTGACCCGATGCGAGACAGGTTAGTGGAAGGCGATGCACACTGGCAGCATTTGATGGGGCACATTAGTGCCAATTGATGGGCACACTGGCAACATTTGATGATGCACAGTAGCGGCAATTGATGGGCACAATGGCAGCAATTGATGGGTACAGTAGGTGCGTTTGATGGCACAGTGGCAGGGTTTGATGGCACAGTGGCTGCGTTTGATGGGCACAGTGGCTGCGTTTGATGGGCACAGTAGCTGCATTTGATGGCACGGTGCCTGCGTTTGATGGGCACAGTGGCTGCGCTTGATTGGCACAGTAGCTGCATTTGATGGCACGGTGCCTGCGTTTGATGGGCACAGTGGCAGGGTTTGATGGCACAGTGGCTGCGTTTGATGGGCACAGTGGCTGCGTTTGATGGGCACAGTGGCAGCATTCGATGGCACAGTGGCTGCGTTTGATAGCACAGTGGCTGCGCTTGATGGGCACAGTGGCGGCAATTGATTGTTTGTTTGTTTTTTTCAGTTTGTTTGCGCCCCCCCAAAAATTTTGAGCACCAGCCACCACTGACACACACACATGTACACAGACACACACAAACAGCAAGCAACGTATTACTTGAAACAAAACACACAAAAAAAAATGAAAAAAACAGTAAAGCAGTCCCAGAATAATATGTACATTTAAGTCATAAACCTTTATTTAGAAATAATTGTTTTTTGTTTTGTTTTTTAATAAAGAGAGTGATAAAGGGTGACAATTCAATGGGCCCTTTTCAAGTTTTTTTCCCCTTTGTGGCCCGAATATTGTAGGTTCTTAGGTTCCATATTAGAAACCGTTTTGGTCTTTACATAGACCCACATTGGCCACAAGTATCCTCCTCTGTTCCTGCTAATAACACAGGGAAATGATTGCATGAAGCTTTGCTCTTTGCTCTTCCTCTTTCTCTTACCCACAAGGCCTCTCAGAGGAAGCTGGGTGGTTGCTTTATTTTCGGAGCCTATATTAAGAGCAAGCAGAGACACAGAGTCACACAGAAAATCTGACGCCATGGAACTGTGTTAGATTTTAGATTTAGATTTAGATTTAGGTTTATATTTAGGTTTCACAAAGTTCCCCAAAAGAAAATACTTTTACAGTAAATTTAACGTGTTAGTATTTCAAAAGTCACTTTCAATATAATAAATCCTCAGCTTATTAAAATAATCCCTGGAGGGTCTGCCGTGAAGGTCCTTGTTCAGGGACATCCTGTTAGGGTGACAGAAGTAAGTCCCAGGCGCCATTGTGCTCCTGATTTGTCGCCCTTTCACACAGATTGATGGATAGTACATGCAGCCCTGCCAACGTACACTGTACATGGTTTACTTTTCTCAGTAGCAGGAAAAGCACCTTAAGCAGTACCATGCACATAGATAGGAAGTAGCTGTAAAAGGCTGCAGTAGATCAGTACTGATATGCAATGTAGGATGAAATAAAGATGAAAACTGTTTTGTCAGCCACTGAATTTGTGGAAAATGTTATGTGGTTCATTCTGTTTCTATGACCAGATAGTGTCTTTGTACCTTACAGGAATACTGTGAATCTTAATTTGTTAATGAACCTGATGGCAATGTGTATGTTTTCAGATACAATATATTACCAAAAGTATTGGGACGCCTGGCCTTACACGCACATAAACTTTAATGGCACACCAGTCTTAGTCCATAGGGTTCAATATTGAGTTGGCCCACCCTTTGCAGCTATAACAGCTTCAACTCTTCTGAGAAAGCTGTCCACAAGGTTTAGAAGTGTGTCTATGGGAATGTTTGACCATTCTTCCAGAAGCACATTTGTAAGGCACTGATGTTGGATGAGAAGGCCTGGCTCGCAGTCTCCGCTGTAATTCATCCCAAAGGTATTCAATCGGGTTGTGCAGGCCAGTCAAGTACCTCTACCCCAAAAAAATTCTCATTGCCCCTATTGTTAACCCCTTCCCTGTCAGTGTAATTTTTACATTGATCAGTGCATTTTTATAGCACTGATTAATGAAATAATGTCACTGGTCCCCAAAAAGTGCCCTTTGGGGTCAGATTTGTCCGCAGCAATGTCGCAGTCCCGCTCAAAACCGCAGATCGCCGCCTTTACTAGTAAAAACAATGAAAAAAATAAAAGTCCCTAAATCTATCGCATAGTTTGTAGACGCGATAACTTTTGCACAAACCAATCTATATACACCTCTTGCGATTTCTTTTACCAAAAATATGTAGAAGAATATACATTGGCCTAAACTGATTAACCACTTAAGCACCGCCTCCTGTACATGTACGTCGGCACTTTGAAGACGGATCTCTCGGTAACGGCAGCAGCTGCTGCCACAACCGAGATATCCATCTTTACAGGAGGCGGTCCTGTTTACGATAATGGTGGTCTCTGCGGCGGTTTCGCTGCAAGACCACCGTTATCGGTGGCGGGAGAGGGGCCACCCCCCCGCCGCTCTCTCCCACTCCCTCCGCCGCTACCGATGGCTCCGGTAAGGCGGAGGCGATCGGGTCCTTTCATGTGCTGGGTATGGAGACGAGTGAGGCTAAGATGGCCCCCACTCATCTCTATACCATACCTCTTAGGACCGGTTCACACCGCTGCGGGTGAGAGATCCGGATGTGATTCGCACCGCACTGCAGTGCAAATCACATCGGATCTCCGTAGCGATGCGAGTTCAGCCATACAGATAGTATGGCTGAATTCGCATCACTCCCGCAGCAAACTCGCACGGGACCCTTTTTTTGGTCCGCAGCAGAATCGGATCGCATGGGTGTTCACACCATGTGATCCGATTCCTGTGCGAGTGTGCAGATCGCACTGCGATATGCGGACGGATCTGGGGGTGTCATTAACATTTCATTGACACTCCCAGCAGTCCGCATAGGGCAGTGTGAACTGCTGGCGGGAGGCATGCGATGCGGGAAAACGCAGCGGATTTGCGGCGTTCCCGCATCACTATGGTGTGAACCCAGCCTTAAAGGAACATTTTTTCAATGTCATTTTTTCAAATTACATTTTTTTTTTTTTATTGCAATTAAGTCCAAATATGAGATCTAAGGACTTTTTGACCCCAGATCTCATATTTAAGAGGACCTGTCATGCTTTTTTCTATTACAAGGGACGTTTACATTCCTTGTAATAGGAATAAAAGTGGTCCATTTTTTTTAAACAGTGTAAAAATAAATAAAAGTAAAATAAGTAAAAGTAAAATAAGAAAAAAATTTTTTTTAAACACCCCGTCCCGGCGAGCTCGCGCGCAGAAGCGAACGCATACTTGAGTAGTGCCTGCATATGAAAACGGTAGTCAAACCACAAATGTGAGGTATCGCTGTGATCGGTAGAGTGAGAACAATAATTCTAGCCATAGCCCTCCTCTGTAACGCAAAACATGCAACCTATAGAATTTTTTAAATGTTGCTTATGGAGATTTTTGAGGGTAAAAGTTTGATACCATTCCACGAGCGGGCGCAATTATGAAGCGTGACATGTTGGATATGTTGGGCTAACTTTACTGTTGTCTTATTTTTTTTGTCAAAAAAGTGATTTTTTTCCAAAAAAAGTGCACTTGTAAGATCGTGAGACGGTGTGAAACCGCCATTTTATTCTCTAGGGTGTTAGAAAAAAATCAATATATAATGTTTGGTGGTTCTAAGTAATTTTCTAGCAAAAAAAAAAAAAAACTCTTTTAAACATGTAAACACAGAGTCTGAAAAAGAGGCCTGCGTTAATAAATTTGTTTTTCGTATATGCCAGTATTTTGTTTGGATATGTAGCAAAAAGTAAAAAAAAAATTTTCAAAATTGTTGCTCTTTGTTTATAGCGCAAAAATTAAAAACTGCAGAGGTGATCAAATACTACCAAAAGAAAGCTCTATTTGTGGGGAAAAAGGGACCTCAATTTTGTGTGGGTACAATATCGCACGAAGGTGCAATTGTCAGTTAGAACAACGTAGTGCCGTATCGCCAATAATGTCCTTATCATTAAGGGGTAAATCCTTCTTTTGATATATATATATATATATATATATATATATATATATATATATACCGTGTTTCCCCGAAAGTAAGACACCCCCGATTGTAAGACGTATCGGGAGTTTCAGAGGGGTCGGCTAATATAAGCCGTACCCCGAAAGTAAGACGTATGTCTTACTTTCGGGGAAACACGGGGGTATTGCTGCCTCCAGTGGCGTACTAAGAGTGGGGCGGGGGGTGCGGGCCGCACCGGGTGCCACACCCTGGGGGGGTGCCAGGCCAGTGCCCTCCCCCTCCGACTGAAGAGACAGCGCCGTTCTGATCAGTCTCGGGCAGTGGCTGTCACTCACAGCCGAGCAGAGTGAAGCCGCCTCCCCCTCCTCTTGTATGGCTACACAGTGCTGTCCATGAAGGAGGGGGAGGTGGCTTCACTGAAGCCGCCTCCCCCTCCTCCTCCTCCATACACAGCACTGTGTAGCCATACAAGAGGAGGGGGAGGTGGCTTCACTCTGCTTGGCTGTGAGTGACAGCTGCTGCCCAAGACTGATCAGAACGGCGCGACGCAACCACAGAGAAGGGGATTATTGCGCCAGGTCCCAGATCACTGACGACAGGTGTCACTGGCTCTGTGTCCTCCCGGTACAGGTCAGTGCTGATACAGAGAGAGACCAAGGAGGGGGAGGGGGGGTGTGAAGAGATTCTCTGCAGCTCTTACGGTATTACCGGTATGTAACCGCAAGATGCATCTGAGGAGGACTACAAGTCCCAACATACCGGGCTGTGTGGGCTTACAGTTATCCTCTGCTGAGCATAGCAGCTTTGTATGCTTGGACTTGTAGTCTTCCATAGTGCAGCCTTGCATGCTGGGACTTGTAGTCCTCTGTAATGCAGTGCAGCCTTGCTTGCTGGGACTTGTAGTGAGGTGTTTTTACATTTTAAGGTGGGGGGGGGGTGCCAGGCATAGGATGTTAATTTTATGGTTAAAACAAAAAATTCGACAATTTTTTTCCAATATAAGACATACCCCGAAAGTAAGACATAGTGGGGCTTTTGGGGATAAAAAGAAAGTAAGACACTGTCTTACTTTCGGGGAAACACGGTATATATATATATATATATATATATATATATATATATAAAAAAATATATATATATATATATATATATATATATATATATATATATATATATATATATATATATATACAGGGGTTGACAAATTTGCTTGGAATCTAGGAGCCAGCTAAAAAAGTTAGGAGCCAAGTCCGTGACGGCGATCTGGACCTGTCCCTGGCCTGACATGGAGACGAGTGAGGGGAAGATAGCGCCCCCAGCCCCTCACCTGTCTCCAAGTCATTGTCCATAGCTATTAGAGGGACATTTTATTTGTTTTATTTTTTTCAAATGACGATTTTTTTTTAAATTGCATTTTAGTGTAAATATGAGATGTGAGGTCTCTCTGACCCCAGATCTCATATATAAGAGGACCTGTCATGCTTTTTTCTATTACAAAGGATTTTTACATTCCTTGTAATAGGAATAAAAGTGACACACATTTTTTTTTTTTAAAAGAACAGTGAAAAAAAATAAAAATAAAAGTTAAAAATAAGAAAAAAAAAAAAATTTTAAATGCGCCCTGTCCCGCCAAGCTTGCGTGCAGAAGCGAACGCATATATGAAAGCAATGTTCAAACCACACATGTAAGGTATCACTGCGATCGGTAGAGTAAGAGCAATAATTCTAGCCCTAGACCTTCTCTGTAACTCAAAACGTGCAACCTGTAGAATTTTTTAAACGTCGCCTATGGAGATTTTAAAGGGTAAAAGTTTGTCGCCATTCCATGAGCGGGCACAATTTTGAAGCATGACATGTTGGGTATCAATTTACTCGGCGTAACATTATCTTTCACAATATAAAAAAAATTGGGCTAACTTTACTGTTGTCTTATTTTTTTTTATTAAATAAATTATTTTTTCCCCCAAAAAAAAAGTGCGCTTGTAAGTACGCTGTGCAAATATGGTGTGACAGACATTATTGCAACGACCACCATTTTACTCTCTAGTTTGTTAGAATAAAAAAGAAAAAAAAAGTGTGTGTATGTATGTATGTATGTGTGTATGTATATATATATATATATATATATATATATATATATATATATATATATATATATATATATATATACACACATACATATATATGTATGTATATATGTATGTAATGTTTAGGTTTTCTAAGTAAATGGAAGGAGATCTATTAGCATTAATGGTTGTAATTCCAACGGCCACCACAAGATGGCGCCAGATTCCAGAAGGAATAGGATCACAGAAGGGAATAGCTAGCATCACAGAAGGCCTCAAAGCCGGGGGCTCAATTACCGGCCGCCGGCGGCGCGACCCGACGCAATCACGCTGGGGGGGTCCACGGAGACAGGATACCCCCAGCTGTGCTGCCCCAGGCGCCAGTCGCTAATTCTAGTCGCCAATGCGACCTGGCGCCCGGGTTTTTTGGCGAGCCCTGTATATATATATATATATATATATATATATATATATATATATATATATATAATTTTTTTGTGTATATCTCTGTCTTGTTATCAAAAAAATCTTTTGATATACAATATATATAAAATATTTTTTTATATACAATATATACAGTGGTGTGAAAAAGTGTTTGCCCCCTTCCTCATTTCCTGTTCCTTTGCATGTTTGTCACACTTAAGTGTTTCGGAACATCAAACCAATTTAAACAATAGTCAAGGACAACACAAGTAAACACAAAATGCAATTTGTAAATGAAGGTGTTTATTATTAAAGGTGAAAAAAAATCCAAACCATCATGGCCCTGTGTGAAAAAGTGATTGCCCCCCTTGTTAAAACATATTATAACTGTGGTTGTCCACACCTGAGTTCAATTTCTCTAGCCACACCCAGGCCTGATTATTGCCACACCTGTTCACAATCAAGGCATCACTTAAATAGGAGCTGCTTGACACAGTAAGGTCCACCAGAAGATCCTTAAAAGCTACACATCATGCCGAGACCCAAAGAAATTCCGGAACAATTGAGAAAGAAAGTAATTGAGATCTATCAGTCTGGAAAGGGTTATAAAGCCATTTCCAAAGCTTTGGGAATCCAGCGAACCACAGTGAGAGCCATTATCCACAAATGGCGAAGACATGGAACAGTGGTGAACTTTCCCAGGAGTGGCCGGCCGCCCAAAATTACCCCAAGAGCGCAGCGACGACTCATCCAAGAGGTCACAAAAGACCCCACAACAACGTCCAAGGAACTGCAGGCCTCACTTGCCTCAGTTAAGGTCAGCGTTCATGCCTCCACCATCAGGAAAAGACTGGGCAAAAATGGCCTGCATGGCAGAGTTCCAAGGAGAAAACCACTGCTGAGCAAAAAGAACATCAAAGCTCGTCTCAATTTCTCCACAACACATCTTGATGATCCCCAAGACTTTTGGGACAACATTCTGTGGACCGATGAGACAAAAGTGGAACTCTTTGGAAGGTGTGTGTCCAAGTATATCTGGCGTAGAAGGAACACTGCATTTCAGAAAAAGAACATTATACCAACAGTAAAATATGGTGGTGGTAGTGTGATGGTCTGGGGCTGTTTTGCTGCTTCAGGACCTGGAAGACTTGCCGTGATAAAAGGAACTATGAATTCTGCTGTCTACCAAGAGATCCTGAAGGAGAATGTCCGACCATCTGTTCGTGTACTCAAGCTGAAACGAACTTGGGTTCTGCAGCAGGACAATGATCCTAAACACACCAGCAAGTCCACCACCGAATGGCTGAAGAAAAACAAAATGAAGACTTTGGAGTGGCCTAGCCAAAGTCCTGACCTGAATCCTATTGAGATGTTGTGGTATGACCTTAAAAAGGCCGTTCATGCTCGAAAACCCTCTAATGTAACTGAATTAGGACAATTCTGCAAAGATGAGTGGGCCAAAATTCCTCCAGGACGCTGTAAAAGCCTCATTGCACGTTATCGCAAACGCTTGGTTGCAGTTGTTGCTGCTAAGGGTGGCCCAACCAGTTATTAGGTTTAGGGGGCAATCACTTTTTCACACAGGGCCATGATGGTTTGGATTTTTTTTCACCTTTAATAATAAACACCTTCATTTACAAATTGCATTTTGTGTTTACTTGTGTTGTCCTTGACTATTGTTTAAATTGGTTTGATGTTCCGAAACACTTAAGTGTGACAAACATGCAAAGGAACAGGAAATGAGGAAGAGGGCAAACACTTTTTCACACCACTGTACACTCACCGGCCACTTTATTAGGTACACCTTGCTAGTACCGGGTTGGACCCCCTTTTGCCTTTAGAACTGTCCTAATTCTTCATGGCATAGATTTAACAAAGTGTTGGAAACATTTCTAAGAGATTTTTCTCCATATTGACATGAAAGCATCACGCAGTTGCTGCAGATTTGTCGGCTGCACATCCATGATGGAAATCTCCATTCCACCACACCCCAAAGGTGCTCTATTGGATGAGATCCAGTGACTGTGGAGGCCATTGGAGTACAGTGACCTCATTGTCATGTTCAAGAAACCAGTAGTGAGATGATTTGAGCTTTGTGACATGGTGCATTATCCTGCTGGAAGTAACCATCAGAAGATGAGTACACTGTAGTCATAAAGAGATGGACATGGTCAGCAACAATACTCAGGTAGGCTGTGGCGTTTAAACCATGCTTAATTGATACTAAGGGGCCCAAAGTGTGCCAAGAAAATATCCCCCATACCATTATACCACCACCAGCATGAACTGTTGATACAAGGCAGGATGGATCCATGCTTTCATGTTGTTTACGCCAAATTCTGACCCTACCATCTAAATGTCGCAGCTGAAGTCGAGACTCATCAAACCAGGCAACATTTTCCCAATCTTCTATTGTCCGAATTTTGGTAAGACTGGCACCAACAACCATGCCATGTTCAAAGTCACTTAAATCCCCTTTCTTCCCCATTCTGATGTTTTGTTTGAACTTCAGCGAGTTGTCTTTACAACATCTAAATACCAAGGAATTGAACAGGTGTATCTAATAAAGTAGCCAGTGAGTGTAATGTTGATAATAGGACTTGAGTGCTTATATCTCTGATGATTCTCCTGGTCTATCCATCCATTTTGGTCAACTGCTCCTGGCCACGTCTTTTCTACTTTTTGCATGCTTGGGTAGTGTGCATGTGCAGTGAAGCAGGCTCAGGTGCCGGGCATAGGTTAAGTGTTGGGCAAAAATATAAATAAATAAATGTGGGGTATATTTAATTTCTCACTTTTAATCCTTTAGGCATAGTTCATCTTTACCAAAAAATGCCTATGCAGGTATAGCGCTCACCCCCGCAAGGGGGTCCCAGGTTATTTTCCCACTAGTGTAGCGGCAGCCAGGCAAACAGCAACATTCACTCAGTAAACAGTCTTGGGGTTGCCTTTTTAAATTTGATTGCATGTTAACTTGGATTGGGTTTAGGGAATCTGTGGGATACTCCAGAACACTACACAGGCATGTAAGGACCCTCTTCCCTTTGTACCTACTTCTCAGAACTGCCCCTTCAGTAATAAAACATGAAGTGGGCAGCACTGGGATGCCATAAGTAGTGCTCCAGGCCAGGCAAGCCTTAAAGTGGTTGTAAATCCTTACATATACCCTGTGAAGTGCCTGGCCTCAGGTAATGCACAGAGATGAAGCAAATCTTCCTACATAAGTTGTACCTGTTTATTTACAGATGTCTTTCTCCTACATCCATTCAAAGAACAAAATTTACACAGGATCCTTCAGCTCTGAAAAGCAGGGGGCAAAGAGCTGAAGTTACATCAGTGGGGAGAGCTCTGAAAGTTGATTAGAGGGAAGGGACACACCCCCTTCGCACAGCACACAAGAACAGAGCTGATGCTGTCAGTTAGCTGGTGCTCCCTCCCCTGTTACCTATTTTCTCTTGGTGTCAGGAAAACGTGGCAGAAATTACTCATGGTTATAGCAGAGGAATGAGGAAGCGGACAGAAATGACACTTAGGCCCCTTTCACACTGGGGCGCTTTGCAGGTGCTACAGCGCTAAAAAATAGCGCCTGTAAAGCGCCCTGAAACAGCCGCTGCTGTCTCTCCAGTTTGGATTGCTGTAGGAGCGGTGCAAAGTGAAGCTTTACCATATTTACTAAGCTCTGGAGCAACTGCTCTTGCAGAGTGTAACTGCACTTTACAAAGTGCACAGTCTATTTGGCTTTAGTAAACCAACCCCAGGCTCCAAAACTATGCATGTACCCCCCAGTCACCAGGAGAGCCACAAAACTATATTTGCACAATCTATCTAGGTAAGAGGCGTTTGTAGATTAAAAACAAACTGTGCAGCTTTGACCAAAGTTGCATAATGCCCCTGCTATAGATGTAGGCCATATATGTACCTCAAAAGCCTGACTGAAAATCTCCCGGAGATGGAAGACCTCCATCCTATCTTGTTGCTAGGACATTGCTAAGACATTCATAGCTGTTACTTTTTACCTCCACCTCCACCGTCACCCCTGGCTATCTGCAGTGGATCGATTTGTCAGCAGCAGATGATCGGGAGGGGTTATGCCACCTCCTACATAACTATTTGAAGAGGGATCTCACACTGAAATCTCTTTTCCCCACACCACAACTGCTCTCTATGGACATTCATCCATATGGGGTGCAATAGTTGGCACTATCTGTTGCCCTAAAAAAAATTGACAAAATATGTACCCAAAACTGCTGTAAAAATATCTCCAAAAGATATTCCAAAAATATATAACAAAACGTACAGCGCTGCCGTCCATGAATATATAATAAAATATTGATAATAAATAGTATTTGACTATAATAAAAAGTACAATATTAAAACATACAATATATATTGAAGAAAGTATTTAATAAAAATACAACATTCTTATTTAAATCAGGTGCTAAATCAATAAACAACTGTCTATTGTGCTTGATTGAATTCTTCCACCAAAAGCAAGAAAGCAAGTGCCCTTCCAAAATATGTGCTCCAACTTTGATAAGTACACCACTCTTTCGTCTTTTAGATAAAAATATACTCACCACAAAGATATCAGCACTTATTATTAAATAGGTCATGCATGTTTGTTTGAAAGAAAATTCACATTGCTTTTTTTCATTCCACCGTTAAGGATCTACTGTTATATTTGCAAAAGGATAAACTATTTAAACAGAAACTTGCATAGCGTAACATCACTTACACTGATCAGCCATACAATTATGACCATCGAGAGGTAACCTGAATAACATTGATTATTTCATTACAATAACACCTGAAAGTTGGTGGGATATAGTAGGCAGAATGTGAACATGTTGTCCCTAAAGTTATTGTGTTATAAGCAGAAAGAATGGGCAAGCCTAAGTATTTGAGCGACTTTGACAAGGTCCCAATTGTAATGCCTAGATGAATATCTCCAAAATTGCAGCTCTTGTGAGATGATCCTGGTCTGCAGTGTTTAGGACCTATCAAAAGGGATCCAAGGAAAGAAACCGGTGAAGAGTCATGGGCGGCCAAGGCTCATTGATGCATGTGTAGCACTGACCCCCGAAGGAGCTGCTGGTTTTGTTGGGCTTACCGTTACCTTCTTGACCTTGTGTGCGTCTAGGGGTTTCCCCAGGTAGATGGCCCAAAGAATTGTAGAAACTGACACTGGATCCACTTTTGGGATATTTATTTGAAAAGTAGTAAACAAAACAGTCTCTCAATGAAGGGTAAAGGGTTAGGTAGGAAGTTCAGGCACTTTTGGAACTGCAAAAGATATGAAGTCTCTTACTATAGAAATCCAGAGAATTACCATTCACAACTGGATTCTCACAGCTACCAGATAGACCTTCTCTCACTAGGCCTAGCAGCCGATAGACTGTTTAAGTAGGACAAAGTCTCTGCCACAGACTTGAATGTAGAACACTTGAACAAAGTCTCTGCCACAGACTTGAATGTAGAACACTTGAACAAAGTCTCTGCCACAGACTTGAATATAGAACACTTGAACAAAGTCTCTGCCACAGACTTGAATGTAGAACACTCGAACAAAGTCTCTGCCACAGACTTAAATGTAGAACACTCGAACAAAGTCTCTGCCACAGACTTGAATGTAACTGAGGGACGTGGATAAATTTAGAGAGCTATCATACAGTACGAGTATCTCACAGCCGGTTCAGCGATACCGTATGAGTGTAGATTCACTTAGTGTCCTTTAACTGAGCCTCCAGGCTCCTTCTGAGAAGCCAGCCATATGCGTGTCCTTCTCCCGAAGAGTCCTCCCCTGGTTGCTTCTCCAGTTGCTGGGCCTCTCCACAGATGAGATGGCACCAGACCACCTTTGAAGGGCCATGGGGGCTGGTCAGGAGGACCAGGACCAAACATACAGAAAGATCTTCTGGACCGGAACCCAGAAGCACATGATCTCAGTACCTTAAATACTCTTTCCCAGAATGCACAGCAGGGTGACACACCCACTGGGCTGGTTCCGAGAAAGAATGACACAATAGGCCTAGTCAGACTGCTTTCTCACACTTGCTAGTGGTGACAGCGACACCTGTGGCCAAGGAGAACCCAAGCAATCCAGCTAGACTGTTACTGAAATCATAATTTGGCATAATTAGCTCTAAAATACAACTTTAAATTGGAAAAACACATAGGGCATGCTCCTCAGGAGCCGGCGCTACACATGTGAGGAGCGAAGGCTAGCCTGTATTATCCGATTCAATAGAAGAGCTATTGTAACTCAAATTGCTGAAAAAGTGAATGCTGGTTTTGATAGAAAGGTGTCAGAATACACAGTGCATTGCTGTTTGTTGCGTATGGGGCTGCTTAGCTGTAGATTGGCCAGAGCACCCATACTAACCCGTGTCCACAGTCAAAAGCACCTACAGTGGGCACATGAGCAATGGAAGAAGGTGGCCTGGTCTGATGAATTCAAGAATGGTTTGAAGAACACAACAACAAATTTGAGTTTTGAGGTTTTGACTTGCCCTTCAAATTCTCCAGATCTCAGTCTAATCGCACAACTGTGAGATGTGTTGGAAAAATAAGTCCAATCCATGAAGGCCCCATCCTGCAACTTACAGGACCTAAAGGATCTGTTGCTGATGGCTTGGTGCCAGATACCACAGAATACCTACAGAGTTCTAGTGGAGGCCATGACTCGTACTTCATTACATCATCACCATGTTCAAACCCATTTCGCCAACAGATTTCTTCAGAAGCATATAGGATGAGGCAGTCATACCAATGTCTATATCTCACAGAACGCTGCTCTACTTTCCTCTGCTTAATGGCTACTTCTTCCTTTCAGATCTCCTCCAGCATGCAAGTCCTGTGTTCCCCGGTCACAGCAGCTTGATGCTTCTTTGAGGACGAAGATCTTTATCTTAAGCTCCCTCCTGGCGGTTCCTCCATCCCTCCTCTGCACTCGGTGCATCCCCGCGTGGGGATGCCCGGAACAGCAGCTTAGTACTCCATTATCTGTTCCTACTTTCCAAAGACTCCTCCCTGGAAGCATGTGACCCCAGCTTCTATGGGAGGCATGCTCCCTGCCAATACAGAAAGATAATTGGTCAGGTCTTCTCACATGAGCTCAGCTTTCTCCTTCGCCATCGTCGTTGTCGTCTTCTTCTTCTTCTTCCTTCTTCTGTTCTTCCGATGTTGACACGACACTCTCTCCCGCTATAATGCCGTGGACACGGTGTGCAGCGACTTATATTGCACAAGGGGCAGAGTCTCCAGGTGATGTCACATGGTGACCCCGCCCCTTATGACGGCACAGTCCCAGCAGACTTCCTTCTCTAGTCCCGTCGTACCTGAAGTCACGTTCAAAATTAACAGACTTTAGTCCGTGTGTGGGCAAGTCAGTTCGTTTGGAAAGTCCAACGGACCTCTGCCAAAAGTCCGGCGGATTGTCCGCCGGACCTAATCCACCGGAAAGTCCGTTCATGTGTGGTTGTGTGTGCGCAAGTCTGCTCATTCGGAAAGTCCTGCGGACCTCCACTGTAAAGTCTGGCGGATTGTCCGCTGGAATGCGTATGCTGGATAGTCCGATCGTGTATACGCAGCAATAGAGATCCTAAGTAAAATGTTCTCCATAAGAAGCCTAATGCCACGTACACACGACCGGACTTTCCGTCAGAAAAGGTCCAACGGAATCATTTCATCGGATATTCCGATCGTGTGTGGGCTTCATCTGACTTGTTTTTTTCAAAAAGTCTGACGGACCTAGAAATAGAACATGTTTTAAATCTTTCCGACGGAATCAATTCCTATCGAGAAAACTGTTCGTCTGTATGCTAGTCCGACGGACCAAATACGGCGCAAGGGCAGCTATTGGCTACTGGCTATTGAACTTTCTTTTCTAGTCCCGTTGTACGTCATCACGTTGGAAACAAGCCGACTTTGGTGTGATCGTGTGTAGGCAAGTACATTCGGTCGGAACTCCGTCGGAAACTCAGTCGGAAAGACCGTCAGAGTTTATTCTAACGGAAAGTCTGGTCATGTGTACGCGGCATAAAAAGGGAATATAACGCTATAGAAGCATTAAATTCTTCTTTATTGCCAGTGTTGTAATATACACAGTGTACAGGACGCCGTGGCTGGGTCCTGGAAGGACACTATATTTCCCCTCTGTTTGGGTTGTAGTCTTTTTAAATAAATAAAATTGATTAACCCACCTGTTAAGGGAGTACCTTTAAAAAAACAAGACAGGAAGTGGTAGGTGTGTGGAGGAGTGGAGAACACATGGTGGATGGTGTTTGGTGTTTGTTTTGGGTTGCAGCAACTGAAGTGGACAGCAGTGTCCTGTTTGGAAGGCTCCTGGCAGGGGAAGTTGCCTGCCATCAAGATCAAGCTCTGTTTCTGATAAGGACAGCTATTGTGGACTTTGCAAGTCGGTGAGACTACAAACCTTTTTCCTTTTGTTTTTGGCTGCTGTAAGCTATTTAAGTTAATAAACCCTTTGTTGTATGAAAAGCCTGTGTCCTGCGATCTACCTGGTCCCCCGAACATTACAAGTGGTGCTCGAATGCGGGCGGGACAAAGTAACAGGCGTTTTCTTGCTATTTGTTATTTTTTATTTTTTGCATTGGATCTGAACTGACATTTAAAGGGACAGTACAGTGAATTTATGTCCTGGGTTAAAGCTGCACAACTGTTGAAAGCTGAAACAATGGAGGAGCTAATTAAACAGCTGTCCTTAGCTAATATACAAGCGCAGACTCGCCATGAGGAAGCTAATCAGCGCTTAGCAACCCAGCTGGAGGTACAAAAAACGCACCACAACGAGTTGGTGGCCCAGTTAGCAGCCCAGCTAGCGACCCAACAAGAGGTTATGCAGGCTCAGATGGCGGCCTTAAAAGAAGCAGTGCAGCAGCTTTCTCAGAGCCTTGAACAAGTGGCCGTTGCCCCTGGCAACCAGGTGACCATAAGGGCAAGCCATTTCTTGCAGAAGTTGTCCCTGAGTGATGACGTAGAGGCGTTTCTGGCAACATTTGAGAGGACGGCAGAGAGAGAAGGGTGGCCCCAGGACCAGTGGGCCGGCTTAATTGCTCCTTTCCTCACCGGAGATTCTCAAAAAGCCTATTTTGACCTACCACCAGAAGATGCTAAAAATTATCAAAAACTAAAGGCAGAAATACTGGCTCGGTTGGGGGTGACTACGGCCGTTCGGGCCCAACGAGTGCACCAATGGAAGTATCATTCAAACCGGCCACCGCGATCTCAAATGCATGACCTGGTGCACAGGGCTGCTGATAGGCCAGTACAACTGGCCCTGTTGTACCGGGCCCAACCAGCAGGGGGGCCCGGGCAACCGTAACAGAAAATGAATTAATGTAATGTAAAAAAAAAAAACCAAAAAACTCTTCCAGCCACCATGACCTAACATCGCCCTCCCCCGGCCACCTATCACGACTGCTTCACACACAATCCCCAACAGTCCCCAGCCCCCCCCCCCCCCCCCCCGCCCACCACACTTTTAATTTTTTTTTTTTAGGATGTAGGTGGCGGCAGGGAGAGGGGCTATTTCTCCTATTTTGGGCACGGAAGAATGTCAGAATGTCTCCTCCGCGCCCACTCCTCATGCTGGCTCCAGTCCCGGCCAGCGCATACTCTGTAGTGTCTTCCCTGGCGCTGCGGAGTGATTCCTCCCCCTCTGCTCTGTTCCTCACTCTGTCTGAGAGTAGAAGCAGTGAGGAGAGTGGCGGCGCCGGTGGGAGAAAAAAAAAAAAAGCAGCTGCCATCTGAATCAGATAGTTTGTGGACACTCCAGTCCAGGCAGCAGGATCAGGGAGAAAGTGACTCCTGGGACCCGTCTAACAGGTGTGTGCTTGCTTGGGGGGGATTCAAGATCTACTACTGCAGCAGCATCTATACATTACAGCATTGGTGGCATGGGTGGCACTGTCTCTGCAGGCAGCACATGCAGTATTGGCCATAACGCATGTGCTGCCTGCAGACAGTGCCACCCATGCCGTAATGTGCTGCAGACAGTTCTACCCATGACGCTATTGCCATAATGCATGTGCTGCCTGCTGAGAAAGTGTCACCCATGCTGACAATGGCATTATGCCATTGTCAGCATGGGTGGCACTGTCTGCAGCACAATATGGCATGGGTGGCACTGTCTGCAGCACAATATGGCATGGGGGGCACTGTCAGCAGGCAGCACATGCGTTATGGCATTAGTGTAATGGGTGGCACTGTCTGCAGCATAATATGGCATGGGTGGCACTGTCTGCAGGTAGCACATGCGTTATGGCCCATACTGCATGTGCTGCCTGCAGAGACAGTGTCACCCATGCCATCAATGCCGTAATGTGCTGCAGAGACAGTTTCAAGGCGGGGTCTGGGGAGGGGCCACGGGCGGAGCCAGGGGTGGAGCTGAAGGGGGCCCTGTCAGGTAGGCTGTACAGGGCCCCATGATTTCTATGAGCGGCCCTGCTGGTGCAACTAGTAAAAAAATGGCTGCAGCCCGAAGTGTTGTCTGGCCCCCAAATTGTGGAGCGGGTCGTGCTGGACCGATACTTAAGGTCACTGCCAGATGACCTTCAACGGTGGGTCAGCCATGGAGACCCCAAAACCACGAACTGCCTTGTTGAGATGGTGGAACGATATACGGTGGTGGAGGATCTGCTTGGCCCCACCAAGCGTCAAGGGCCCAGTCTGCCACGGCCCTTCCAACCAACTGCCGCCCTTCGAAAGGATGTCCCCAGGAGCCCTGGAACCAACACCCCGGAAGGCCAAGAGTCACACCCGTTACCCCCTCAGCGACCTGTTCCTGATCGGAGAGGAGGGGATGTACAATGTTGGCGATGTCATACCTGGGGCCATACCCGGGCCCATTGCCCATTGCAGGAGTGCGGGGTTCTTCGGAGGGGGTCTTTTTATGCTCATAAAGCGTGTACAACACACCTTGACCTTGGAGAGGGGAAGTTTGAGTGTGAAGTCCAAGTGAACCACCACCCTGCACAGGCTTTGCTGGACTCTGGAAGCATGATAACCCTGGTTCACCCTAGAGTAATTGGGAAGATCGGTCCGGTAAGCAAAAGGTTGCGGGTTGTGTACATTCATGGGGACACTAGAGAGTACCCTCTCATCTCGGTGTCCATCTCCACAGCATGTGGCACTGGTACTCAAGAGGTGGGGGTGGTAAAGAACTTGGTACATGACATTATCATAGGACGTGACTGTCCGTTATTTACAAAACTTTGGAGACAAGGAGAACTGTCTGAAAGGTCCAGAGACTGGGAAGAAACTAGTCCCTCTGTTCCTGTTGTTGAGGGTAATAACCCTGAGATGCCACATATTCGTAATATGGACCCAGTTGATAAAAACGCCAAGACTTTGGTTAATAATGATGAAAATAGTGCTGATACTGTTAAGGATGTCAATATGTGGGGTTCTCAGACCTACCTGAACACTGAGGGGGGGGGAACCTTCCCCGCTTCAGGTAATGCTGGGGGAAGAGGATGAGGAAATGGCCTCTACCCCTGACTTGCCAGATTTGGGTGTTCCCCAGGGGACATTTGGTACTGCCCAGATGCAGGACCCCACTTTGGCCAGGGCACGGGAACAGGTTGTAGTTATAAATGGGGAGCCCCAAGAGCCAGGCGCTAATGAGCGGTGGCCACATTTTTCAATATGTAATGAATTGCTTTATCGGGTTACTAAAGTGAGAGAAAATGTGGTAGAACAATTATTGGTACCCCAACAGTATAGACGCAAGGTCCTGGAACTGGCCCATGATGATGTTTTAGGGGGACACCTGGGAGTTGAAAAGACGGAGGCACGGATCGCCGACCGGTTTTACTGGCCAGGCTTGAAAGCAGAGGTAAGAAGATACTGTACCTCTTGTCCCACCTGTCAGTTGACCGCTCCGGCGACCCATTTCCGGAGCCCGTTGGTCCCTCTGCCCATAATTGAGGTCCCATTCAAGAGGATAGCCATGGATATAGTGGGTCCCTTGGTAAAGTCGGCTCAAGGTCATTCTTACATACTGGTGATCCTCGACTATGCCACTCGATATCCTGAGGCGCTACCCCTGCGGAATACCTCCTCTAAGGCTATTGCACGGGAGTTATTCCAGTTGTTTACACGGACAGGTTTTCCCAAGGAAATTCTCACAGACCAGGGCACCCCGTTTATGTCGAAGGTTATGGCTGATGTGTGCAAACTGTTCCGGATTAAACAGCTGCGCACATCGGTCTACCATCCCCAAACAGATGGATTGGTAGAACGTTTTAATAAGACCCTTAAGTCTATGCTCAAGAGAGTGGTACAAAGGGATGGGAAAGACTGGGACTGCCTGTTACCAGCCCTCCTGTTTGCTATCCGAGAAGTGCCCCAGGCCTCCACTGGGTTTTCGCCTTTTGAATTGGTATATGGACGGAGACCTTGTGGATTACTGGACTTTGTTAAAGAAGAATGGGAAAGTGAACCAATTCAGCATAAAAGTGTTCTTGAATATGTCTCTCAAATGCAGGAGAGGATCCGAACTGTGATGCCGCTAGTTAAGGAACATTTACAAAAAGCCCAGGAGGCTCAACGACGGGTCTATAATAGGGCAGCCAAAATTAGGAACTTCCAAGTGGGGGATCAAGTAGCAGTGTTGATTCCCACTGTGGAAAGTAAGTTCTTGGCCAGATGGCAAGGCCCTTTCGAGGTTGTAGAAAAAATGGGAGAGGTAAATTATAGAGTCCACCAGCCAGGCAAGAGGAAACCCTTTCAGATATATCATGTAAACTTGTTAAAGCCCTGGACAGACAGGGAACCAGTGACCTCCCTGGCTAGTACAAAACTTGAGCCTCGGGTTGGGGTGGAGAGTGTCCAAGTAGCCTGTCTAAAACCCAAAGTCAGCAGGCAAAGGAGTTCTTGCAGAGAAATAAAGAAAAATTTTCAGACTTGCCAGGGCTCACTAGTGTCATAGAGCATGATATTGTCACAGAACCAGGAGTCAAAGTTTTTGTCCGGCCCTACCGCATCCCAGAGGCTCAAAGGAAGGCCGTTTCAGAGGAAGTAAAAAAGATGTTAGACCTAGGGATTATTGAGGAATCGCAGAGTAAGTGGTCGAGCCCGATTGTGTTGGTACCGAAGCCCAACGGGACTCTGCGATTTTGCAATGATTTCCGGAAACTTAATGAAGTTTCCCGGTTTGATGCCTACCCCATGCCCCGGGTAGATGAGCTTATCGAGAGACTAGGTCCAGCCAGGTATATCACTACGTTAGACCTTACCAAGGGGTATTGGCAAATACCGTTGACTAAGGCCGCTAGAGAGAAAACAGCTTTTTCTACCCCAGAGGGGAGTTTTCAGTACAAAAGGATGCCTTTTGGATTGCAAACTGCTCCAGCCACGTTCCAGAGAGCAATGGATAGGATTTTACGACCTCACCGGAAGTATGCCTCAGTATACTTGGACGATATAGTCATTTTTAGCAAAGACTGGGAATCACATTTGCCCAAAGTGCAGGCAGTGCTGGACTCTCTTTGGAAGGAGGGGTTTACAATAAACCCTGAAAAATGTGCTTTGGGAATGGAGGAGGTGAAATACCTGGGTTATATCGTGGGTAGAGGGGTAGTGAAGCCGCAGGTCAACAAGATAGAGGCTATACAGAATTGGCCCCGCCCCCTCACAAAAAAGCAGGTACGTGCATTCCTGGGCATGGTGGGATACTACAGGAGGTTTGTACCCAACTTTGCCACGTTGGCGGCTCCGTTGACCGATCTGACTAAGGGTCGGAAATCGGTCATGGTGGAGTGGAATGCAGACGCTGAGAAGGCTTTTTTGGAGCTCAAGGCGGCGCTGTGCCAACACCCTGTCCTTGTAGCACCCAATTTTTCAAAAGAATTTGTTGTCCAGACTGATGCTTCCGATGTAGGATTGGGAGCGGTGTTGTCACAGGTTATTCATGGCGAGGAACACCCGATAGTCTTCCTCAGCAGGAAGTTAACACCAGCGGAGAAAAACTATGCCATAATTGAACGAGAGTGTCTGGCCATTAAGTGGGCTCTGGAATCCCTTAGATATTACCTTTTGGGAAGGAAGTTTAGGTTGATTTCTGACCATGCCCCTTTAACATGGCTGAGACAGGGAAAAGGGACTAATGCCAGGGTTACCCGGTGGTTCCTGGCACTCCAGGAATTTAAATTTGTAGTGGAGCATAGGCCCGGGAGACTGCATCAAAATGCAGATGCCCTCTCCCGAGTCCATTGTTTGAGCTCCACTGTTGCCTCCACCTCCTTGGCGTTGGGGCACAGGGGGGGGATATGTACAGGACGCCGTGGCTGGGTCCTGGAAGGACGCTATATTTCCCCTCTGTTTGGGTTGTGGTCTTTTTAAATGAATAAAATTGATTAACCCACCTGTTAAGGGAGTGCCTTTAAAAAAACAAGACAGGAAGTGGTAGGTGTGTGGAGGAGTGGAGAACACATGGTGGATGGTGTTTGGTGTTTGTTTTGGGTTGCAGCAACTGAAGTGGACAGCAATGTCCTGTTTGGAAGGCTCCTGGCAGGGGAAGTTGCCTGCCATCAAGATCAAGCTCTGTTTCTGATAAGGACAGCTATTCTGGACTTTGCAAGTCGGTGAGACTACAAACCTTTTTCCTTTTGTTTTTGGCTGCTGTAAGCTATTTAAGTTAATAAACCCTTTGTTGTATGAAAAGCCTGTGTCCTGCGATCTACCTGGTCCCCCGAACATTACAACAGATATACACACATAAACATGTGTAAACGTGCGTATGCACTTAAATTACTCCAGTCGAATGTAAAATTTAAAAAAATTTCTGTACTCATCACTTACGCATCTCTTTACGCAGCTGTTTGTATGGTTCCGCAGACAACAATGCATCTATATCTATATCAGTAAAAAACAAGGTGTTTTTTTATCCCGTGTGCAAGAGGCCTAAATGGTGTAAGAAATATTTCAAGTGTGGAAACGAGTGTATGAAAAGCACTGTAACTTGAATTGTATTCTCAAGTTGATGGGAAGCCAGTGATCAGGGCTGGATTTACATCTCAGGAGTCTATATGCAGAGGATTATGAATTGCCCATGAAACTTCAGTACCCTATATTTTTTATTGGTGATGCTTCAAAAGCCTCATCAGGTCATCAGTTTACTGTTGCGAAGGTCTTGTGCTATAATTATTGCTCTCTCTTTAGCGTGCTCGGTTATATGTAACATGTGTACCGTAATCAAGGTTTTCACATGTAGGTACCCCCGACACGTGCATTTACATTCACATGTGTGTATATGCTGGGGTGGAAGTTCATGTGCTTGGGTGTAACTTTATTTTTTTGCTTAAATTTTTTTTTTCAACAAAAAGGTCCCTGATGATTTTAGGCGACAGGTTTACTTTAATGAGACATCTCCTCTGGGCTCCACTGGATGTATTGCAATGCAATGCACCTTAAACTGCAATAGATCCTTTCCTGGCTCAGAGAAAGTGACAGGGTGACCCGGAAGTGACGTCATAGACGTCGCTTTCCGGGTCACCAACAAGTAGGGGAGGAGAGCAGATGTGCGTCGGCTCTCCCCCTTCCTATCCACCCACCGACACCCACCATATCTGCCCCTCCCAAGCCCACAAGGTGGGTGATGGGCAAGTGGAACCTGGAGTAATTGGCAGAGGCATGCTGCCTCTGATGGGTCTGCAAATGCGTCGTCCGATTGGTCTGCGTAACGTCAATCCAGCTGATATGTTGATCAGCAGGCGTGACGTCAACACAGCACATGCACAGATCATCGGAGGCAGTATCCGATCATCTGTTAAATGCCAAGGGAGAATGTAATTGTCAGATTCTGCCTCGCTATTTCTGGGCGGGTTGTGGGTGTGTTTTTATGTCCTTAGACATAGACAAAACCAGCCGTTTAACACACTCAAGCCGCCGTGCAACAGTGAGGCAGAATCTGACAATTTCATTCTTTCTCATTCTGCCTCCAATGATCTGCGCATGCGCCATGTTGACGTCACTCCAGCTGATCAACATAGCTGAATTGACATTGTGCAGACCCATCAGACGTAGCATGCGCAGACCCATCGGAGGCATTTTTGACGGAGGGCATATCTCGAAAAAACACTGGCACGTCAGCTGATCAACATATCAGCTGGAGTGATGTTGCGTATTGCGCAGACCCATCTGAGACCCATTTTTCGATGGAGGGCATTTCTCAATAAAATACCAGTACCGGGGGGTGTGTGGAAGCAGTCGTACGAAAGCGCAACCACCCGAATGCTTCTACCTGACGGGCAGGAATCTGCCTGTCCGTTTTACATCCAATCCTGGTGGCTGCAGCCACTGGATAGAAAGCCCGGAGCAAAAGAAAGAAGAAAAATAGGCGTAGGGCGGGCATGACATTGTTAGCAGGACGTTCAGAGCACACTGTAAGGGGGGGGGGGCGGTACTGAGGATCAGGCTGGGAGGGGAGGAGCAGAGGTAATGTGCAGAGGGGGCGGCTCCTCCCCTCCTCAGTCTGCTGGAGTGAACGAGCTTGGAAGCAATGGCTGCGGTGGAGGAGCTCTTCGCCAGGCTGAAGGCCAAATCGGCGTCCACGGGCCCAGGATGGCTCGAGGCGCGGCTGGCGGCGGCGCTAGGTGAGACTACCCCAGCGGCTGTGCGGACTGGCCGGGAGACTCGCCGGATCCCCCTCTCTCCCCCTCCCTGGGAATAGTGGAGCGCGTGGCAGGGATAGCAGGGCCCCATCAGGCCTGCCTGCGAAGCGAGCGGCGGGGCCTTCGGCGGGGGGCTCCAGTAAGCGCCCTTCTGGCTCTAGCCGTGTGGTGGGAGGCATTAGCAAGGCCAGGTCAGGAGGCCACAGACTGTGCGGGAGGCCCCAGCTCCAGGCATGGAGGCGGCGGGGGTGGGGCTTTCAAAGGGAACGTGGATAGGGGGGGGAAACACCGCGCTATATTAGAATAAAGGTGAAAAACACCACGCTATATTAGAATAAGAGTGAAAAACAGCTGCTAACACTTCGAACAAACAAAGCCCAAAAATATAAACAACAAAATAGTGTAGCGCTAATTTAAATCATGATATCTTCACTAAGGAAAATATCCAAATGTGAACAATCATAAGTGCTAAAAAAACAGGAAATAAAATCCTCTATAATGTGATTAATACACATAAAAATGGAGGACACGTGAAATATCCGGGTGAAAACAATCATAAATAAAAAGCAGAGAATAAAGTCCTCTATAATGTGACTAATACACGTGAGGTAAAATAGGAGACATTCTTCAAATGCAGTAGACGTATCACTGATCAGATGTGGCAAGGTGTATCAACTTGTCTGAAGTTCTAAAAAGTAGATGGAATACTCTTACCAGATGAGGTGGACTCCCCAGTCTTACAACAGTAGAGTCAGGAACGCTTGGGGTCTACACATGAGACCAGAGGGTAGATTGGAAGTAGTCAAACCGGATTCCCAGGAGACTCAAAATGGTGGAGCAGCCGTAGCGGGCATGCCCCTGTTGAAGACACTCTTTGTCGAAACGCGTCAGGATCGCATATAGCACCCCACATTGCTTTTACCATTTCTTTCGTTTTTGTGATCACTTGTCATAATTTATGTCCTTTTTTATGACTTTTTAATAAATACCTCATGAAAAAATTTTTTTGACCTGCACCATTTGGAGCTTTCTTTTTTCTTCATTACCATCCCTGTGAAAACCCCCTCTATATTTGGGGTTCGAAATTTGAATGGGCCACACCTGATCTGGACTTCTGGAGGGACCTCCTGAAAGACGCCCGCTACGGCTGCTCCACCATTTTGAGTCTCCTGGGAATCCGGTTTGACTACTTCCAATCTACCCTCTGGTCTCATGTGTAGACCCCAAACGTTCCTGACTCTACTGTCGTAAGACTGGGGAGTCCACCTCATCTGGTAAGAGTATTCCATCTACTTTTTAGAACTTCAGACAAGTTGATACACCTTGCCACATCTGATCAGTGATACGTCTACTGCATTTGAAGAATGTCTCCTATTTTACCTCACGTGTATTAGTCACATTATAGAGGACTTTATTCTCTGCTTTTTATTTATGATTGTTTTCACCCGGATATTTCACGTGTCCTCCATTTTTATGTGTATTAATCACATTATAGAGGATTTTATTTTCTGTTTTTTTAGCACTTATGATTGTTCACATTTGGATATTTTCCTTAGTGAAGATATCATGATTTAAATTAGCGCTACACTATTTTGTTGTTTTTGTTTTCAAAGGGAACACCCGGGAAGATGGCTGCTGGGCTCCAGGGACATGTGGCAAGTGGCCCCTCTGGGATGAAAGGACTGCAGAGGCTCCCTGCGGGGGGTCGCCGGGCTGCGGCTGACAGAGGAGAGATGACAGCATTGGGCAGTGGTCTATGATGGCACTGTGAGTGGGGGCAAGCGTGTCCCAGGCGGATCTGGTGCGCTGCAGAAGAATCGGAAGGTCCGCGGATTCCCGGCATCCAGTGACTCATCCGCTGGAGGGCAGTCGGAGCTGGCGGACGTGCGCTCGGAGGGGGAGCTGTCGCAGTCGGAGGACAATGGGCAGCAGGAGCTTCCAGCAGTGGACTCGGGACCTTTGGCTGGTGGGACTCCATCCAGGCAACGCGATGAGTCTACCAATGTTTTGTCTGCTCTTAATTGTACTGTGGGGGGTGATGCGGGGGTGGGGCAGGGCCGCAAGGAGAGGCCAGTTGTGGCTCCGGAGCCGGCGGCGCCTGCCGCCTCGGGGGTGGCTGAACAGGGGGCGGGAAAGACGCCCGCAGGGGGGGGTGACCACTGAGCCCGCTAAAAAACAGGACTTGGTCCGTTTGGCGGATGCGGCAAAATGTGAGGTGTATGTCTGCTTCGAGGGGCCCCTCGGGGCTCATCTGAAGCCGGAAGTCAGTGAGAAGATATCGAAAGGGGAATACGTCGAGATTTTTGCCCTTCTGCCGCTGGAGAAGTTTAATCTCGATAGGGTGAGGCCGGAAGACCACAAGAAGGAGGACGAGGAGAAGCGGAGGTATAGGCTCATTCCTCGGAAATTTACGAATTGGCTACAGGCGTTCGCCATTTTAGCTAGCGTGATAGGGGAAAGGAACCCGGAACACTGCTCGGCGCTGTTTTGCTACCTGGACGCCGTGGGAGAGGCCTACAGAGTCTACGGGTGAACGTCTTGGTTGCGTTGTGACGAGCAATTTCGACAGCGGAGGGCTATTCGCCCGTCCTTGAGATGGGATCATAAGGACATCAGTTTATGGATGCGCCTTATGACCTCGGCGAGGTCAACTAGCCAGTTTTTTCAAGGGGGGGCCGGTGGGTCCACTAACCCCGGACAATCGGCCACAAGAAAAAAAGGGCTGTGTTGGCAGTTCAACGAGGGCTCCTGCAAGTTCGGGGGGTCATGCAAGTACAGGCATGAGTGCTCTGGCTGTGGGGGGGGGGGCACCCCTTGTCCCGCTGCTTTAAACAGGGAAAAGGCAGGTCCGGCGATGCTGTTGGAAAAGGGGACAACGCCGGTGAGAGTGGGAAGGATGCTGCCTTAACTCGCTAGATATCCGGATCGGGAGGCTGCGCAGTTGCTGGCCTGGGGGTTTGAAGAGGGTTTTCGGATTCCGGCGCAGCTGGGTGAAGCACCCCCCTTGGCACGCAATCTGCATTCGACGATACAACACGCCAGGGTGGTATCAGACAAATTGCATAAGGAGGTGTCGTTGGGACGCATGGGGGGGCCCCTTTTCGGTAGCGCCCATTCTGAATTTGGTGGTGTCGCCTTTGGGTGTGGTGCTCAAAAAGGAGCCCAACAAATTCAGGCTAATTCATCATCTGTCGTATCCAAAGGGGGGATCGGTCATTGATCCCGCAATTTGCGCAGTGTCGTATACATCGTTCGATGCATCGTTTTTTTGGGTTAGGAAGTATGGGATGGGGGCGCTGATGGCAAAGACTGATATTGAATCGGTTTTCCGCCTGCTTCCCGTCCATCCTGAAAGCTTCTGGCTGCTGGGCTGTCAGTGGCAGGAGGAATTCTATGTCGATCGATGCTTGCCTATGGGCTGTTCCATCTCTTGTGTGCTGTTCGAAAGATTTAGTTCCTTTCTTGAGTGGGTTGTGCGGGACGTCGCGGGACTGAATTCGATAATACATTATTTGGACAACTTCCTCTGCGTGGGCCCGCCTGCTTCAGAGGTTTGCGCGATACTGTTGGCTACATTGGAGCATGTTCGCGAGAAGTTCGGAGTTCCCTTAGCGCCGGACAAGACGGAAGGACCACGTACGGTGTTGAGTTCCAGTCGTACGTCCGCCCGCATTTATTGGTTGTTTAACTTGAAAAGGGGATGTACGTGTGTGCTTATGCTGGCTTATGTTACATATTGATGTTTGTGGGTTGTATTTTCCTCTCTTCCTTTCTTGCAGGTGGACGCCAGGGGTTGGTGTGGATAGTTGGCCACTCGTACGTTTGTTGGGAGGCCAGACGGGGGGGGGTTGCTCGCCCGGACGGCCGCTAACTTGGGTTTTCCTGGCAAGATGCAGTTATCCGGTGGCTAGGTGTACCGGTTATGCTGTGGGGCAGGACGGTGGCGGAAGTTCATAGATTTACACGCTTGGACAGGCCTCCAGATGTGCTGGTACTGCACGTTGGTGGCAATGACTTGAGTGTGAAGACTATGCTGGATTTAGTGAAGGACATCAAACTTGATTTTTGGCAGCTCCGCCTTGCCTTCCCACGCATGATAATTGTGTGGTCTGACATGGTGGGTAGGACGTCCTGGAGGTTCGCAAGATCGGTGGAAAAAATTAACAGGGCCAGGAAGAAAGTTAATAAGGATGTCAGTGGTTTTGTGGTCCGGAACGGGGGGTTGACTATAAGGCACTTGGAATTGGAGGTGGACACTTGGTGCTACCTCAAACGGGACGGGGTGCACCTGAACGACGTAGGGACTGATTTATGGTCCCTGGGTATTCAGGATGGGATTCAGCGAGTCTTGAGGGTGTGGCAGGGCGTGCAAGGGTAAGATTTTGCCCTTGTGTGCTGTGGCATGTTGTTGGTCTGTGCGGATGAAGGATTTACCCCAGTGATGGAAGAGTGCGGGACCTATCGGTGGTATAGTTCCCGTCAGTGGTGGTACAGCTAACAGCAGTTTAGCTGAAGTTGATGATCAGGTGCACTGCGGTCAGTGTTTGGCCTCTGAGCTAGTTTGTCAGCTGGAGGTCTATTAGAGTTGGGTACCGCAGTGCCGTAATGGTTATGATGGTGGTTGGTGGGTTTATCCTAGCACAGATCAACGGAGGGAGTTCAATGGAGGAAGTGCCTTACTACCTGAGTTTAGATATGTTAATTTATCTTATTTATGTTAATTATTTTGAATATTTTTATAATAAAGATAATTGGCTGCTACGGCCATTTTTTACTCCAGATTGGTGTGGTCTCAGTTTCTGGGGTCTATGGGGGGGCGTAGCAGTTGGTAAAGATAGGTGATGGGGGGAGTAAGTCACATATGTTATACAATGGTCATGTGTGTAACACCCCACGCTGTCAGGTCTGTACAAAGTGCCTGTAGGCAATTGCTAATGTGTCTAGTGGAAAATCCGGCCCTGCCAGTGATAGAACTACCGTAAGTAAGCAGAAGATAAGTGGTGGGTTGTATAAAGAAGTCTTTCAGCATTCAAGATATTTTATTGAACTGTCAGGAGGAAGTTGCAGTTACCCAAAAGCAAAAAAAAACACACACTTCTCGAATCGTGGACAAAACAACTCAAATATGCCAGCTATGCAAAGTCACAGCTCTAAAGTGATAACAAGTACACCCTAAAACTTATCTAGCAAGAGGAGCGTGTAACATACAGTAAACAACATCAAGTTCGGACGTGTGACTCTGAGGAAGAGAAAATGTTTTATTTATTTTAGATGAGAGCGGAGGATTAAAGCGGCTGTAAACCTCAGAAATGAAAAATGAACAAAGCAGATCCATCTATTATTATTATTATACAGGTTTTATATAGCGCCAACAATTTGTGCAGTGCTTTACAACATGAGGGCAGACATTACAGTTACATTACAATTTGGTATAGGAGGAATCAGAGGGCCCTGCTCGTTAGAGTTTACAATCTAAAAAAGAAGGATCAATTGATACAAAAGGTAATAGCTGTGGGGAGATGAGCTGATGGGGGAAGTAAAACTGTATATTAGTTAGAAGCAGGATAGGCTTCTTTGAAGAGAAGGGTTTTCAGGGATCGCCTAGATTAGGGGACAGTCAGACAGATCGGGGTAGGGAGTTCATCTAGTGTGTACTTGTCGAAATCCAGAGCGCTAAATGAATTTCTGTCTGCTTTATCGTTCCTCTGCTATCAGCATGAACAAGTTTTCCTGACACCAAAAAGAAAAAAGGTGACAGGGAAGGGAGCTCCATATGATTGATGAGTGAATATATTACAGCAGCACTTTCCCTCTAATGCCGTATACACACGAGCAGAATGTCTGACAGAAAAAGTCAGACGGGAGCTTTTCATCGTATATTCCAATCAGGCACTGATGTTGGACAAGAAGGCCTGGCTTGCAGTCTCTGTTCTAATTCATCCGATCGTGTGTATGCCCCATCTGACTTTTTACGTCGAAAATTCTGACGGACCTAGAAATAGAACATGGTCTAAATATTTCCGACGGAACCAATTCTTATCGGGAAAACCGCTCATCTGTAAGCTGTTCCGACGTACCAAAAACGACGCATGATCTGAAGCAAGTACGAGACGGAAGCTATTGGCTACTGACTATTGAACTTCCTTTTTCTAGTCCCGTTGTACGAGTTGTACGTCACCGTGTTCTTGCCGGTCAGACTGTGGTGTGATTGTGTGTACGCAAGACAGTTTCAGTGGAATTCTGTCGGAAATCCATCAGAAAAACCTTCAGGCCGCGTACACACGGGCGGACTGTTCGCCCAACTTTGTCCGCTGAACAGTGTTTGGGCGGACAGTCCGCTCGTGTGTGGGCTTTCAGCGGACAGTTTCAGCGGAAAGTTTGACGGACAAAGTCTTTCGGAAATTCCGAAAAACTGTCCGCTGAAACTTTGTTTGAGCGAACAGTCCGCCCGTGTGTAGGCTACTTTCGAAATGAGCAAACTGTTCCCGCTCGGAGGGAAGTCTGCACAATGGGGCGGTGTCACATGGTATATGTCACATGGGTTGGTCACATGGGTTGATGTCACATGGGGACTATGACATCGTAAGGGGCGGGGTCACCATGTGACATCAACCCATGTGACCAACCCATGTGACATATACCATGTGACACCGCCCCATTGTCACTATATAAGTGGCAGCGCAGGGCGGCTCTGGCATTCCGGCCGGAGAGAGCGTCGTGTCAACATCTCCTGGAGAAGAAGAAGAACAAGAAGAAGAAGAAGAACGGAAGGCGGCGACGGCGACAGCGGCGACAGAAGACCGGGCCACCGCCTGCAAAAGAGCTATAAGAAGGCGCGGTGGCCCGGCAGAAGAACGGAAGGCGGCGGCGACAGAAGACCGGGCCACCGCCTGCAAAAGAGCTACAAGAAGGCGCGGTGGCCCGGCAGAAGAACCGAAGAGGGGGACAAGACCCCCGAAGTCGGGAGAAGAGGCCGGCGGCGGGGAGGAAGAAAGCCGGACTCCTCCGCTAGTAAAAGAGCTACAAGAAGATAGCGGAGGAGTCCGGCGAGAAGACCCCCGAAGACGGAAGACCCCCGGAGCTGTGCAATAAAATATTTTTTCTCGTGTGTTGTGTTTTTTTTTTGGGTACTTTTATTTTACAGGTGAATGGGTAGGCTCCCGGATTCCGATAAGCCCCCCGCCCGCAGACCCCGACAACCAACGGCCAGGGTTGTCGGGAAGAGGCCCTTGCCCTTGTCCTCATCAACATGGGGACAAGGTGCTTTGGGGTGGGGGGGCCGCGCGGCCCCCCCTTCCCCAAGGCACCCCCCATGTTGAGGGCACGCGGCCTGGTACGGCTCAGGAGGGGGGGCGCGCTCGCTCGCCCCCCTTTCCTGGCCGGCCGGGTAGCGTGCTCGGACAAGGGTCTGTTGTGGACTTTGGGGGGACCCCCACGCCGATTTTTTTCGGCGTTGGGGTTCCCCTTTAAGTCCATTCCAGGCGGCGGAGCCCGCGACGTCTCCGTCGCGGGCCCCGCCTACCTGCACACGCGCTCGAAATGGGCGGACTTGCCTCCGCCTTACGTGGGCGAGTCCGTTCATTTCAAAAGTTGAGCGAACTGTTTGGCAAACAGTTCGCTGAAACAGTCCGCTCGTGTGTGGGCAAGTCCGCTCATGCAAATTTTGAGCGGACTGTTTGCCGAAACTGTTTGACGAACAAGGTTGGGCGAACAGTCCGCGCGTGTGTACGCGGCCTCAGTGTTTATTCCGACGGGAAAACCGGTCGTGTGTACGAGGCCTAACTGGTGAAACACTTATATATATAAAAAATGAATCAGCATATTATAAAAGCATAAAAAGAATAAAATATGTTACCGGTATATGTATAAATTAAAACACATTTCATGCAACACTCAATCGTGTGTATAAATATTAAGGTGCAAGAAAGTAAATAAAGAAAGTGCAAGTGTCCAATAGTGCCTGTGTGCCGCTGCTTCACAAATAATATACACTATATTGTCAAAAGTATTGCGACACCCGTCTTTACACGCACATGGACATTAATGGCATCCCAATCTTAGTCCATAGGGTTCAGTATTGAGTTGAATATATATATATACACAATGATAGTGGCGCATGCTTGAGAAAGGAGCACGCACATAGTGGGTTCTCCCCAGTGTGCATGCTCCGAAACGTGTTGCGAACGAGCACGGCGGTGACATCATTCCGAGCAGCGCTGCGGTTCAGCCTGTCCCAGCTTGCAGCTCAGAATCCGCTCTCTCCACCTGCAAACAGGATAGCCAGCACGAGTGGCGGCAGCAACCCAACAGACAGCACAGCAGAGCCCTCAGACACCGGATTGTAAAGCTGCACCCATGTTTTACCTATTAACATGTGAATTTTATTCTTTTTACCCCCTTTAGTATACACTGAGGTGGGTCACCAAAGCTTTAAACTGTTGCTTTCATAGTAGGCATTACCATCCAGGGACTTTACACTTCATACACCCACAGGGAGAGACTCAGGAGAAAGGGAACCATAGGAAACATCATAGCGTATCACCATTAATGTATTAAAAACCTGATATAATGCTTTGAAGATCTCACTACAAAACAACGCAGTGTCTGGTGTTAAAGTATTACTGAACCCACAGCAGTAAAATCTATTTCACACTGTGCAGGGACGGACCTGTCAGAGCACCGCTCTCCCCTATGGGGGATCGGATGAGGATGGACCGTGGAGTCCGTGGTCACCCGATCCGATCCTCAGACGGATGGAAAACATTAGAGACGATATAGATAATTAGGAGATAAATAAAGAGCAATACGTAAGTATGTCAAGTCACATATTGGTTGCATCGTAACTATTCACACAATATAAAAATGAGGAGGGGGGAGGAAGGCTTAATTATGTGCTTTCTGTACATTAGGAGACACTCTTGAATTAAATAGATGGGTCGGGTCCCCTGTTGCGCAGAATGATGAAGAAACATATAGGTCAGAAGGGCTAAGAGAGAAAGAAGAAGGGAGAACAATAAAGAAAAGGAAAGAAAGGGAACAAGAGGAGGACGTTGGGGACACCCAGGTCAGATGTCCAGGTGTTCGAAAGCCTATAGTAGTGTATAGCTTTCTGGGGACTTGGAGGCAGGAGCGTAATGTATCCATGGGGCCCAGGTTTTTGGAATGGAATTTTTCTTATGTGTATCTAAGAGAATGATAGTAAGCTTTTAGTTAATGAAGTAAACAAACTGTTGTTTCCGAGCTTCTGCAATAGTGTTTTGCTGCCAGTAAGACATATGTAGTCAATTTGAATTAGGATGTTGTGAGACCTGGGGGCTTCGGATGCAAAAGGACGTACCAAGGGTCCCTGGGAAAGGGGCAGGTTAGGAATGTTTGGAATAGTCTGTGGACCTTTGTCCAAAATCTGGTTAGCATGGACAGACCAGATGGTGATGAGACCAGAGTACCAGATAACCAGCAGCAAAGACATTATGTAAAATAGAAAAGAGTGGTATATTACAACAGGCCTTGATAAGAAAGAGAAGATGTGGACAGGTTGACTGTTACTTCTGTGTGCATCTGAATGCCTAATTTTCACTTCTAACTGGAGTTTGGGGACCTATAAGGTTTTTATTTGATACAATGTTTTATTAAATGCCCCAATTAGCATGGTTTTATTAGGTTGACTGACAGGCAAAATTTTGATTAAAAACATTTTATTTTAATTTTTTTGCCCTTTAAAATTGTATTAATAATTAATATTAAAGTGGAACTAAACTATCTTAACCCCTTCATGACTAATGCCACGTACACACAACCAGACTTTTTCACAGCAAAGGTCAGACGGAACAAAGAAGACGACGGAAGAGACGCTATCAAAAGAGCGGCAAAAGAGCAGAAGATAGCGGAGAAGCCCGGGAGAAGAATCAGAGAGCGGGAGAAGAGGCTGGAGGGCGGGAGAAGAAACGGAGACCGGGAGAGAAGGCCGGAGAGCGGGAGAAGAGGCCAGAGAGAGCGGAGGAGTTGGAAGAGACCCCCGAAGTTGGAAGAGATCCCGGAACTGCCTAATAAACTACTTTAAAAACCCATCTAGTGTGTTTTTTTATTGACTTTCTTTCCCCCAGGTGAATGGGTAGGGGTACGATATACCCCAAACTTATTTACATAGGTTAGGGGGCCGGGATCTGGGTACCCTCTTATTAAAGGGGGCTCCCAGATTCCGATGAGCCCCCCACCCACAGACCCCGACAACCAACGGCCAGGGTTGTCGGGAAGAGGCCCTTGTCCTCATCAACAAGGTGCTTTGGGGTGGGGGGCCCACAGAGTGCCCCCCTTCCCCAAAGCACCCACCCCCCATGTTGAGGGCATGCGGCCTGGTGTTTTTCAGGAGTGGGGATGCTCGCTCGTCCCCACCCCCTTTCCTGACCGGCCGGGCTGTGCAGATAAGGGTGTGGTATGGACCTTGGGGGGACCCCCACGCCGTTTTTCGCCATAGCGGGTTCCCCTTAAAATCCATACCAAGCGACGGGGCTCGCAAGGTGTCAATCTCGCAGATAAAAGCGCCGAGATTGACTTCCTTTTCCCGTCGTAACTCATCACATTCAAAATGAAGGGACTTTAGTCCGTGTGTGGGCAAGCCTGTTAATTTGAAAGTCCATCATCACTCCGTTGAAAGTCCCTCGGGAAGACCGGCGGACCTAGTCTGCCGGAAAGTAGTTGTGTGTGGGCAAGTACGTTCGTTTGGAAAGTCCGTCGGGAACTCTGCCGGAAGTCCGGCGGGAAGTCTGTCAGACCTAGTTTGCTGGAAAGTCCGGTCGTGCGTACAGGGCATAAGCCTTTTGTCCCATACACACGGTCGGAAATTCCGAGGGAAAAAGTCAGATCGGATTATGTTGTCAGAAAATCCAATCGTGTGCGGGCTCTATCGGACTTTTTCTGTCGGAATTTCCGACGCAAAAAGTTTGAGAGCTGGATCTAAAATTTTCTGACAACAAAATCCGATCGGACTTTTTCCGATCGTGTGTAGAGAATTCCGACGCACAAAGTGCCACACATGCTCAGAAAAAATTTGGAGACATAAGCTATTGGCCTCTACGTAGTCCCGTCACACGTTTTGTACATCACCTTGTTCCAAACGATCATCTTTTCCGACAACTTTGTGCGACCTTGTGCATGCAAAACTAGTTTCGGCCAAAATCCGTCTGATAAAAATCAGACGGATTTTGTGGTCGGAATGTCCGACCATGTGTATGGGGCATTATTCTGCCATTTGTTGCTTACACGTTTAAAACTGTATTTTGTGCTAGAAAATTACTTTGAATGCCAAACATTATATATATAATTTTTAGCAGAGACCCTAGAGAATAAAATGGCGACCGTTGCAATATTTATGTCACATCGTATTTGGGCAGTGGTCTTTCAAACGCAATTTTTTGGGATAAAAGACACTTTCATGAATTTAAAAAAAAAACTGTAAAGTTAGCCCAATTTTTTTGTATAATGTGAAAGATGATGTTACGCCGAATAAATAAATACCTAACATGTCATGCTTTCAAAATTGCGCACACTTGTAGAATGTCAACAGACTATGGTACTTAAAAATGTCTATAGGCGGCGCTTTCAAAATTTCTACAAGTTACCAGTCTATTTTTTTTTTTTGCTGTCACAAGAAATGTTAACATCCCTTATGACAGTAATATGCAGTACTCTTTATGGAGAGACCTGGGGTCTATAAGACCCCAAATCTTTTTTTTTTGCACTTAAAAGCATTCAAAACGCCAAGTTTGGCTATTTTTTAACTGTCATTTTTTTTTTTAATTGACACCTTTAAGTTTTCAGTTCGGATCTTCGGCCAATCAACGAATGTGCTGGCTGGTCCCTCTGGCCTCCCAGGGGGACGGGAGAGCCCGGGCAAGCAGTGGAAGGTGGCGGGAAGAGGGATTGTCCACTCCCGCACCTTGGGATAACAGCCAAGTGGCTGCTATCTGCATCAGTTGATATCCCAAGAAAGCTGACCGGATTCTCTAAAAAACAGTACCGGGGTGATACCTGCAGTTGCAGGCATCACCCTGGTACAACCCCTTCAAGCCGAGGCCGCATATTTGCATACAGTAAGTGCGAAGGGGTTAATCAACCTTACCTATTGTTATTCTTTATGCTGCTAGCATTAGTAAATAGATAGGAAGGTACATTATGTTTACTTGTTTAAACTTTTTTTCACATTTCTTCAGTCGCTTTCTGGTTTCTGGCCTAGGCCGAACTAATGTACATCCCAGGAGCCTTTGTGGGCATTTTGTTCTATGATCTGGAGGAGGGGAGGAGCTTTCTCAGAAAACCCAACTGCCTGCATGGCTAAGGGCAGATAGATTTCAGGAAGTAAATGCCACATGGATCATCTGCCCTTACTCAAGATGGCCATAGGCAGAATTGCTAGGGGGTGTTTTTCAAAGTGGTTTATAAACAAATCAAAGCATGGAGACATGGATGAATGGGTGAGTTTGCTTTGAATATTACAAATTCATGAAATAGATTTTTATAGTTTGTGGTTTTCAGATACAGCAGTTCAATTCTGCTTTAAAGCCAACTCCCGGAAGTAGAAAAACCCTTGCATCTTTTTTTTGTTTTGTTTTGTTTTTTTAAAAAGCTTAAAAAGGGAGAGGAGTTATATTTTCTCAGCATGGGCCATTGTACCTGTGGGTAGGGGCAGCGTGGTGTGGCGGCAGAGAACGCTTGGAGTCCAGATGCAGAAAACAGAAGTTTATTGAAATTAAATTTCAGCAATTCACAACAAGCTCAGCCGGAAGGCAGCCCGACCGGAAGTAATCACAGGATGCAACAGTGATGAGTAGTAGCAGTAGGTCTCAGGTGTGCCGACAACGTCTTTTTTTTTTTTTGAGGGGTGCAATGCGGCCTGGCCAGTTCATACCCATGTGGGGAGGCTTCCAGAAAGGATGGCGTGTCCCTACTATTTCCCTACTCATCTGGAACCTCTCCCTGACACTAAGCACTGTCCCTGACAGACAGGTGATCTGTCCCTACCATAGCCACATGTGAAATGCTCACCAAACCCGGGAGCCAGAGTTTTAAATAGACCCTTCCTGTCCCAAGATGGCCACCAGAGTCACATGGGGAGCCAGCATCCAATGGGATAGCTGCCCCCTGTGACCCAGGAAACCATAGAAGAATTCAATACCTCTTGACTTCCTCTCCTTCTTCAATGTTGCTGCTGTTGAGCTCTGCCTACAGTGGAGAAAGCAGCCTGCACCTGCCTACATGCCAAGGAAGGTTAACCCGCAGACTGACTGCAGGAACAAGTTCAGGCTCTAAAACGTAAAGCCACACAACCGCAGCATGCTTTACCACAGGAAATTGTCCCTACAAATTTTTGGAAATGTTGGCAACTTGTTGTAGTTAGGATAACAGTCCATGCCTGCTCAACAATACTAAACCACAATAGTAACCATTATATAGGCACAACCACTTCCACCACCATAACTTTTTGATTCCATAGAAACCAACTGGTAGCAACTCAACCTCACTCTGATATGTTTGGTGTGTAAGCGTAAGTCCAGCCAAATATTTTCTTCTTAGCTTTGGATGGAGTGGGGAAGGATTAGAACCCTTGTCAGGAGAGGTTTACCCTCACTCCCTATCCTGTTAATGTTTTACAAGAAATGGTGAGGAGAAATCTTCAACAGCAACACAAACCGAAAAGAAAACACTTAGGCCGCGTACACACGGGCGGATTGTCTGGCCAACTAAGTTCGTCAGACAATCCGACAGACAGTCTGTCCTACTTTTGAATGAACGGACTTGACCACACACGATGAACAGACAGTCCGCTGAAAGCTTGCGTGATGACGTGTACAGCACGTACGACGGGACTAGAAATACGACGTCCAATACACTGCAATGCAACCTTCGGCCGTGTAAATCCTTTCTGAGCATCCGCCATACTTAGTCCGTCCAACTTGCCTACTCACGAGCGGACTGTCCGCTGAAACCAAGTTTGGACGGACTGTATTACGGAAATTCCGAAAGACTTAGTCCGCCAGACTGTCCGCTGAAAAAGTCAGCTGAAGCCCACACACGAGCGGATTGTCCGCTGAAACACGTTTCAGCGGACTAAGTTGGACAGACAGTCCGCCCGTGTGTACGCAGCCTAAGTAGACCCGTGTCAGCAAGATCCTGCATAAAAACTTCAGTAAATTTATTACATCGGTGCACAAGAGTCCTATTTTAGTTCTTGCTGCGGATTTTCACTCCCTTCCTTATCTGGAAAAAAATGTTGTTGCTGGGATTTAGAGAGATGATCCATACACACTATCAGATTTTCTGCTGATTTTTTTCTTTCAGGTTTACCAAAAGCATGTAGTGCAAGGGCCTGCCTGATTGCATACAAATTGAAACTCCTAAGGTTTGACCTCATATTATATGGTTTTGGAAAATCTGAAGGAAAAACTCAGCAGAAAACTGAAAGTGTGTATGGGGCTTTAGAGTTTTTGCCTTGACGTAAACTTTAATGGATGGTAGGTTCCATTCCACTGCTGGGGGTCATTGCTACATTTTGGAAGCAACTCTAGCTCTGGAAGGCCACATCACTACAGGGCTTATGTTTTAAAAATTACCAAAATGTCCAACCATTAAAAATCTCTGTCTCATTTTAAAACCATGGATTGTAGAAAGTTGGAAGATATTTGGTTGCTATGGGCAGCAAGAAATGTATTTGTTATTTCATATTTCAAACATAAGGCTCTATTTAGAATGATACAGAGGTGTGTCCTCCGCTAGAACAGCACCACCTCCAAGTGTCAATGGCAGCTCTAAAATTAGAGCTTCAGTTGTAACAGATTGCAGCTAATGTGGCAAGTTTGCTTAGAGCTGAAGTTTAAAGAGGGAGTCCATCCGAAAAAAAAATATTAAAAGCCAGCAGCTACAAATGCTACAGCTGCTGACTTTTAATAAATGGACACTTACCTGTCCTGGAGTCCAGCGATGTCGGCAGCTGAGGCCAATCAATCGCTCAGCTCTCGGCTGCTGACACCACCATTCTCATTAAGGGAATCAGGAAGTGAAGTGTTGCGGCTTCACTTCCCAGTTCCCTAATGCGCATGCGCAAGTTGCGCAGCACAGTGAGAATGCTCCGCGCTGTCTCTGGGATCCTAGGCAGACAGCGCGGCGGGACAGGAAGAGCCACAGACTTCCGTGGGAGTCTATGCCTGGAAGTCTTTGCAAATACCTGTCTTAGACAGGTATCTGCACCCCCCTCCCCCCTGAAAGGTTGCAACTGTGACACCAGAGGGGGGGGGGGGGGGGTTGCGATGAGCAGAAGTTCCACTTTAGGGTGGAATTCCGCTTTAATCTGCTCACACTTTGCCCTCCCTTGTTCTTCTCTACCCCTTCTTCCACATGCTAATTACATTTGTAAATACAATGATTCTGGTTTCATTATGTAGGTAATTTTAGGCCCCACTGTGCTTCTCTATGCAAAGCAGGAACATCAGCGCTAGTGGGTGGGATTGGCAGGGTGCTGTACATTGCTTCCTGAAAACATCACTCATCACTAGATAGATTACCCTCTATCTATTTGAGGGCTCGGTCTGAGCAGCTCCCCTCCCTACTGAAGAAGCCCTTTGAGAGGGCGCTATATGTCTAGGAGGGAGGAGCTGAGCTTGTGATGTCACTCTGTCACTGTGGGCATTGTAGAGAGGGGTGAGCCAGCTGATGTAATCTATACAAGTGCTTTTACATGCCTTTTTTGTAATTGGGTTCTATTGTGGGCATTTAATAAAGGTGTTATGTGGGAAAGCACTATGTATTTGCCTTTCTGTTATATGTAATTCGTCTTTGGATTTTGAGTATATGAGAAAGTGTGAACCAAGTGGAATCCTTGGAGAAAGGAGCTCATCCCAGGGGATCCAGATGATTACCAAGAGATGAGCCTGATGTTTATTGTTTGAGGTGTGCAGGTCTTTCACCTGGTGTATTGAGATTCACTTATCACTGGAGTAAAGCGTTTATAGAAGTTCACCGTTTTTATTTATTTATTTTCTTTTGGATTTTAATAGACTATACATTTTTGAGAGGCTGAATTTTTACAATATTATTTGCATTTATATACAGTATATGATTAATGGATTCTCATTAACTTTGACACATATTGTAGATACTATATTTACTGAGTTGTGCTGCACTATATAGGTTTAATGATATAAAATGAAAGCTGCATGTTCATTGACACAAGACTAAAGCCTGCTGACACTGGAAATGCAATAGTGTACAATAACACATTGGAAATCATCAGTGTTCATGTTCATCCATTCAGTCAAAAAAGTGAGATCTAGTTTCTGATTTCTTGCTACAAGTTAGCACACTTTGCACATTCTTCTATGCCAAGCAGGGCCTCAGTCAGATCGAGTCTGTGCAAGCTTTGCTTACCCACCCCCATCTCACCCCATCAGAGAATGTGGACAGGTGGCAAGCAAACTCTGTAAAGTCAGCAGTGTTCCTGAGTCACCATCCCATACCCCTTCAGCAGCCAGCATCTCTCCCTGCCAGGCAAAAGTGTTAAAAGTCAGCTTGCCTTAGGCTCCTCATGAACTCTGACATGTCAATACGAGGAGGAGCCTACGAGGACAAGGACATCACACAGCCATCTTCTGAGCTGCATCAGAGGTCTGTTTGTTTGAGGGAGGGAGAAAATGCACTGGAGATATGGGGGGGGGGGGGGGGGAGACATAGTAAGAAACATATGTACTGGGGATGAGAGTGGTGGATTTTAGTGGTGAGGGAGTTGCGCTAGGGGGGATTTGTGGCTGTGGGGAAATTTGGGGAGCAAGATGTGTGCTATTTGGGATGATTGGGGGGGGGGATTGGGCTAGGAGAGAAAATAGGGGGATTTGTGCTGGGGGGTAGATTTGTGCTCGGAGGGGAAATCGGAGAGATAGGGGATTTGTGCTAAGATGGGTGATTTTGTTAAAAGAGGGGAGATTTGGGGAAGGAGAGGATTTGAGCAGGGGGGGGGGGGGATTTACGCTAGGTGGGGGTATTTGTGGCCTTTGTGCTGGAGGGGAAATTTGTGCTCATTAGGAAATGTTGGGGGCAAGGTTTGTGCTAGTTGGGAGGATTGGGGGGACTTGTGCTAGGAGAGGAAATTGTGGGATCTGTGCTAGGGGGGTAGATTTGTGCTAGGAAGGGATATTTGAGGGGTAGGGGATTTGTGCTAAGATGGGTGATTTTTTTTTGGGGGGGGGGTGGTATTTGTTCTAGGAAGGGAGATTTGGGGAAGGAGATGGAAATGAGGGGAGGGGATTTGTGCTGGGAGGGGGGATTTCTGAAGGGAGGTTGCACTGGGAGGAGAGGTAATTTTTGTTTGGGGAGAATTGGGCTTGCATAGGGAATATATGCTTAGGAGGTTAGGGTGCAGATTAGTGCTTGACTATTTTGGTGGGGTTTGTGGACACATAGTTCTCGTACATCTTGAGGGGGGTGAAGCATCTTTGCCCTGGGTGCTAGCTGATCTTGCACTGATCCCATGCTTCATAATTCACAGAGGCGTGGTGTCTGATCTATATCTTTATCTATTTACAGTTCCATTTCATAATGTTTCCATATATGTTTCATCACAGATTCTTCCTCTTAATGTGCTGCAGATGCTCAACCCAATCTCCACTCAGATCTCTTCAGATTCAAATGGATGATAGCTCTCTCCACATGTAGAGATAAAATCAAAGAAAAGCCTCCAATAGTGTAGAAACCTCTTGGGTATGAGTTTTAATGAAAAAGTAATGTGCTTACATCACAGATAAAAACCAATCACCTTTGGTATATGTTAGTTACATGCTGGGTGCTTGCGTGCTGCGTCTCCAACCCCCCCCCGTATGGGAATTTGTTTTTTTGCACACTTTTTTTGGTTTAGGAATTGACTTTATTGAAGGTGTAATCACACTGCAGCTATGGATGCTATCTAATTTCTCAATTCAAGACAAATCGATTTGAAATCTATTTTTGTAGCATCTCCAAACACACAAGTGCAGGATGATTATGCCTCTACATTTAAAGATTTGTCATATGCACTTGAAAAATCAATCAGAACCTGGTGGGACATTTCTACTTTGGAAATGTAAAATGTATTTGAAGGAGAAGATTATTAGCCGGGGACTACGATAGGAAAAAAAGGAGGAGGGGTTGGAGATGCAGCAAGCAGGGCCTCATATCTGAATGGAGATTGGGTTGATCATCGGCATAAAGCTTGAAGTGATTTAATCACACATGCGATTGAAATCTACAATCTGGTGAGCCTCATTCTATAAGGGTGTGGACTGGCACTTGAGCACTTTGGTGAAGGCTCTACGGTGCAGTGACATTATTCTAATGACACTGGCAGGTAAGGGGTTAACATCAGGGGCGATCAAGGGACTAATTGTGTTCCCTCAGTGTGTTTCTAACTGTGTGGGGGGATGGGCTGCCTGGGACAACACACAGATCTGTCTTCCTGCATAGCAGAAGGACAGGATCTCAGTGTAATCCCCTGTCAGAACAGAGATCTACCTTGTTGTTTACTTTGTCTCTGAGTACACCTACGCCGATTCGTGCAGCCGAGCCAGCTTGCCGCAGTATAACTTTGGCAGCTAGTCGGAAACTCCTCTCCCCCCAGACTGGCAATGTTGCTGTCCGCTGTGCCTGCTTTTCTCACTCCTCCAGAGTTGTGTCTCACTAATACAGGAGGTGGGTTACTAGCTAGATCAACAGGTGAAAATAGAGGGGGGAAAAGCCAAAGAAAGGAAAACTATGCAGCCGCCACATCTAATGATTGGTAAGCTGCAATATATTACTTGTTTTGAGCATGAGGACTATTACGATGATCACTTGTATGCTGTTCTTTTATCTTGTGGACTCTTGGGGTATCTCTTCCCAGTGGGAGCACATCTTTGTCAACTGGAGTAGGAAAACAGTATGTCTTCTGGAGTGTCAGAGAAATAGGCGTATCCCTATGCGCAACCCCACAAGGTACGGTCGTGTTAACGCGCGTCAGCGCACTCAGAGGCGCAATGTGATTCCAAAACGAACGCCCGATGTTACGTCTGAGCAAGCGCGCGTACGCGATGGTGGTACGAACGCATAACGTTACAACGTCGTAGGCGTACGAACGCTATGGCCTGCACATGACGTGACCTAGGTGCCTTACCTATTTAAACATTCACCTGACAGTGCTGGATTATTGTCAGCTTCTCCTGTATACCTGTGTCCGTGATTTCTGCTGTCTGATCTCCCGTGTACCGACCCAGCTTGTTTGACCTGCTCCTGTTGTTCTCCTGGCTCTTACTTCTGGCTTGTACCCGACATCACTTGTCTGCTCCCTGCATCCAACCCCGGCTTGGCTTGGACTCCCATACTCCGGTCTTTAGCTCAGGACCCGTAGCTCCGACCTCAGGACTGATCTACTGTGTTTGACCCCCGGCCTGGCTTTGACCCTGCTATTGGACTTTCGTTCATTCTTCTCTTGGACTTTCCAAGCACGGTTGCCCCCAGAGTCCTCTTCAACTCAGCTCCTGTCATCTGCTGCTACTACCAGGCAACCTGTGCTACTGTGGGCACTGCATCCCTGTGTCATCTTCAGGGTTGTGCTGCACTCGGCCGCAAGGGGAGCCCTCTCAGCATCTCGGCCTCCCTCCAGACTTTGACAGTAGGAATCTGTTCTTTATCATTAGGTATTTGGTTGCTTTCGATAAATGCTGCTGGAGAAACTTCTTTAGTATCTTTGATACCTGATGATTTCAATTAAGAATATCCAGTTCCTGGAAACTCTGGTTGCAAATCTAGGGATGTCCTGTAATCTTTTAAGTAAAGCAAGTTTGATCACTTTAGGACTGTAAATTTGCTCTAATCTCTACTTTAGGCAAATAAAGCCATCTAGTTTATGCATGTGAAAGTTATAAATCTCCTATAACACAGTCTGACTACTGGCTTACATTTTATTGGCAAGCTCTTGAAAAGTGTGATGCTAAGGTCTTGGACCTTTACCTCTGAAAATGGATCTCCAGCACCAGTGGTTTTCTGGAAGATTGTCAAACTTTATAAGGTGGGTAATAATAAGTTCTCTGTGGGTTATGTAGTCTTAACATTAAGTTCTTTCTAGACTTGTGTTAAGTTCTCTTTTGCTGTTACTGAAGGTCACTGTGTCTAATACTAGATATTTAGGTGTTGGTGGACAAAATAGAATAGACGATCAGTTCAATCTGGTAGTGTGAGTCTCAAAAACAATGTAAGGAGGTTTTCAGGTGATTTGGTGCGCTGGACTCAAGACAGTCCATGATTGCATATAAGCTTCTGCATAGAATGTCCATAACTTGGGAGGTGGATAATGTCCAATGCACTAGGATGATCTGCGTGGTTGATTACTGCAGCTTCTTCTGCTGGTGAATATCCTGTGAGTTGGTGTACAGTATTTAAAGCATTCTGTGCAATCGTGTTGACATTGCTCTGGCTTAGGATAAATTGCAAGTTCCATCTTGGAGGGTCATTGAGTTTGTTACCCTCAGCTATGGCTGCTGCTGCTTCTTCCTTTTCTTTCTGATGGACTTCCAAATCCGCCTCTGCTTTGGCCTGCATTGCCTTTGCCTCTGCCTGAGCTTAGGCTAGTTCTGTTTGGACTTGGGCCTGTGTGGCTTGTGCAACATACATTACCGACTTGTGTCTGGGCCTGTGCCTCAGTGAGTTATACCTTAATGCATGGGCGTCCACAGCAAGGGGCAAGGGGGTCAAGTGCCCCCCCTGGAATCCCCAAGGTGTTGCCGCCGCCGCCGCCATGCTGCATTTTTTTTTCTGAGTCCGCTTGCGGCTGCATCATCCGCTCTGAGCTCTCTCCTCTGGATCACAGCGCTGGCTCTGTGTTCGGCGGCCACTCTGTAACACAGTCCCGCCCCCCAGACCTGCTCCTGTGATAGTAGAGAGAATCACGTTCCGCCTATCACATGAGCCGGTCTGGGAGGGCCTGGACTGTGTTACAGAGCGGCCGCCGAACACAGCCATCCAGCGCTGTGATCCAGAGGAGTAGATGCCCATTCGTGCCAGTGCCTGGATAGGAGGATCGAGGGGGGGGCTGCAGTGCTCTCCTCCACCACCATACTCTCCTGCCCCCCCCAGTGCTCTCCTCCACCACCGCACTCTCCTGCCCCCCCCAGTGCTCTCCTCCACCACCGCACTCTCTGCCCCCCCCAGTGCTCTCCTCCACCACTGCACTCTCCTCCCCCCCGTGCTCTCCTCCACCACCACACTCTCCTGCCCCCCAGTGCTCTCCTCCACCACCACACTCTCCTCCCCCTGTGCTCTCCTCCACCACCGCACTCTCCTGCCCCCCCCAGTGCTCTCCTCCACCACCGCACTGTCCTGCCCCCCCCCAGTGCTCTCCTCCACCACCGCACGCTCCTGCCCCCCCAGTGCTCTCCTCACCGCCACACTCTCCTGCCACCCCCCCCCCCCCAGTGGTCTCCTCCACCACCACACTCTCCTGCCACCCCCTCCAGTGCTCTCCTCCACCACCACACACTCCTCCCACCCCCCACAGTGCTCTCCACCACCACCACACTCTCCTGCCCCTCCCGTGCTCTCCTCCACCACCGCACTCTCCTGCCCCCCCCCAGTTCTCTCCTCCATCGCCATACTCTCCTGCCCCCCCCCCCCGTGGTCTCCTCCACCACCACACTCTCCTGCCACCCCCACCAGTGCTCTCCACCACCCTCTCCTGTCCCCCCCACAGTGCTCTTCTCCACCACCACACTCTCCTGCCCCCCAGTACTCTCCTCCACCACCGCACTCTCCTGCCCCCCAGTGCTCTCCTCCACCACCACACTCTCCTCCCCCTGTGCTCTCCTCCACCACCGCACTCTCCTGCCCCCCCAGTGCTCTCCTCCACCACCGCACTGTCCTGCCCCCCCCAGTGCTCTCCTCCACCACCGCACGCTCCTGCCCCCCCAGTGCTCTCCTCCACCGCCACACTCTCCTGCCACCCCCCCCCCAGTGGTCTCCTCCACCACCACACTCTCCTGCCACCCCCTCCAGTGCTCTCCTCCACCACCACACTCTCCTCCCACCCCCCACAGTGCTCTCCACCACCACCACACTCTCCTGCCCCCTCCCGTGCTCTCCTCCACCACCGCACTCTCCTGCCCCCCCCAGTTCTCTCCTCCATCGCCACACTCTCCTGCCCCTCCCCGTGGTCTCCTCCACCACCACACTCTCATGCCACCCCCACCAGTGCTCTCCACCACCCTCTCCTGTCCCCCCCACAGTGCTCTCTCCACCACCACACTCTCCTGCCCCCCAGTGCTCTCCTCCACCACCGCACTCTCCTCCCCCCCGTGCTCTCCTCCACCACCGCACTCTCCTGCCCCCCCCCCATGCTCTCCTCCACCACCGCACTCTCCTGCCCCCCCAGTGCTCTTCTCCACCACCGCACGCTCCTGCCCCCCCCCCCCAGTGCTCTCCTCCACCACCGCACTCTCCTGCCCCCCCCCCCAGTGCTCTCCTCCACCACCGCACTTTCCTGCCCCCCCTAGTGCTCTACTCCACCACCACACTCTCCCTGCCACCCCCCCCCCAGTGGTCTCCTCCACCACCACACTCTCCTGCCACCCCCTCCAGTGCTCTCCTCCACCACCACACTCACACTCTCCTCCCCCCCCACAGTGCTCTCCACCACCACCACACTCTCCTGCCCCCCCCGTGCTCTCCTCCACCACTCACTCTCCTGCCCCCCCTAGTTCTCTCCTCCATCGCCACACTCTCCTGCCCCCCCAGTGGTCTCCTCCACCACCACACTCTCCTGCCTCCCCCACCAGTGCTCTCCACCACACTCTCCTGCCCCCCCCCCCCCCACAGTGCTCTCCTCCACCACCACACTCTCCTGCCCCCCCCCCCCAGTTTCCTCCTCCCCTGTTCTTGCTGCTCTCCCCATCCTTCTCTAGCCACCATCCCAGTGCTCTCCCCCCCAGTGCTCTCCCCCCTGTTCCCCCCCCAGTGCTCTCCCCCCGTTCCCCCCAGTGCTCTCCACTCCGCCCAGTGCTCCCCCTGTTCTCCCCCCCCACAGTGCTCTCCACTACCCCCAGTCCTCTCCCCTCCGTGCTCTCCCCCGTGCTCTCCCCCTGTTCTTTCCCCCAGTGCTCTCCACTCCCTCCAGTGCTCCCCCCCGGTGCCCTCCACTCCCCCCAGTGCTCTCCCCCGTTCTTTCCCCCCCAGTGCTCTCCCCTCAGTGCTCTCCCCCCTGTTCTTTCTCCCCCCAGTGCTCTTCAGCTCTCCCCATCACTCTCCAGCCCCCACCCCAGTGCTCTCCAGCCCCCCATTCTCCCCACCCCTGTTCTTTCTGCCCCCTGGTGCTCTCCAGCCCCCCCCCCAGTGCTCTCTACCCTCCGTGCTCTCCACCCCTGTTCTTTTTGGCTCCCCCCAGCACTCTCCACTCCCCACCCCTGTACTCTCCACTCCCCCTGCATTTTGCCCCCACCCATGTGCTCTCCACCCCCCATAGTGCTCTCCAGTCCCCCGTGCTTTCCACCCCCGTTCTTTCTGGCCCCCACTGGTGCTTCCAAGCTCCCCCCCATTGCTCTCCACTCCCCCTGCTCTTTGTACCCCCCCAGTACTCTCCAGCCCCCGTGCTCTCCACCCCTGTTTTTCTGCCCCCCAGTGCTCTTCACCACCCCACACTCTTAGCCCCCCCAGTGCTCTCCACCACCCCACACTCTTAGCCCCCCCAGTGCTCTCAGCCTACCGTGCTCTCTACCCCTGTTCTTGTTGCCCCCCCAGTACTCTCAAGTCCCCCCCCGCGCTCTCCGCTCCCCACCCCTGTGATCTCCACTCCCCCTCGCTCTTTGCCCCCACCCATGTGTTCTCCAACCCCGCCAGTACTCTTTGCTCCCCCTTCTCTCCAACTCCCACTCAGTGCTCTCCACTTTCCCAGGACCAGAGGGCAGGCTGACTGGGGCTGGAAAATGAGGACGGCTGAAGGTGCAGGTGGCCAGGGACCACTCCATCTCACAGCAGACAGATCCTCTGGAAGGAGCACCGTCCCCATCCAAAACGAGAACAGACCCTGCCTGCTGCTGGCCGTCATGGATATCCTGCTGGCATGCAAGGTACTGTACCGAGCATCAACAACACACCTTCCCACAGACAGGGACTGCAGACTGGGACATGGGGCACAGGAGGGGCTGCAATGATGTGCACAGTGAGATTGCATTCACGGCACAGTAAAGCTGCATTTGATGGCCACAGTGAGGCTGCATTTGATGGACACAGTGAGGCTGCATTTGATGGACACAGTGAGGCTGCATTTGGTGGACACAGTGAGGCTGCATTTGGTGGGCATAGTAAGGCTGCATTTGGTGGGCGCAGTGAGGCTGAATTTGAGGGGCTCTGGTGAGGCTGCATTGAGCTTTTGCATCAAGTCTGCAGTCTCTGAGGGAGTCTGGAGAGGAGCATGGGCGTCCGCAGAACTTTTTCCAAGGGGGGGCATCATTTCAAGGCCACTCATGCTCCGCCCCTTTTCGACAATCTCATGAAAATCTTTACACTGGTAATACATGTGTGTTATATAACAGATAATTCATCTTCACTTTGTATTGGAAGTGACTCTGGCGGCTGTGTTCCATGCCCATATAGCCTAGAGAATGTACATCTTTTTACATTGCAATACATCTGTTGTGGCCATATTTTGATCTCATACTGTCACTGTATAGGCTGTTTTCATAAAGATAAAAATATGGCAACAACAGATGTATTGCAATGTAAAAAGATGTACATTCTCTAGGCTATATGGACATGGTACGCAGCCACCTGAGTAACCTTGCGGACGCCCATGCTTTCAAAAACAGCCCTGGAAAAAATTTCATACCAGCCTCACAGCATTATTATACCAGCCCAACAGCATAACGTCATTATTTTCTTGTTCATGAAAGGGAAAAACCATGCATTTTAAAGCACATTTGATGAAGAGAGTATTAGATATAGATATTAAATCACATAGGGCTTTTTATATATATATATTCAAATTCCAGTTAATAGTGGTAAGTGATCAATTATCAAGGGGACCCAGAAACTCAGAACGTGGGGGGGGAACCACCTTCTGCAGTAAGAATACTCTAAGGTAAGGGGGGTGGGTTACTAATATAAGGAGGAAACCCTTTATATCAGTGCCCCTTACATTATCGTATTCACTCCCCCCTTACATCAGTGACCCCCGACTGGCCTGGCGGTGCTTTCACTGACCTCCTCTCAGGTGCACTGTGCAGGGCTCAGTCAGTCGGCTCCAGCTTGGAGGTTTTATCCTATAGTCTCCTATCCACAGTCCACACAAGTTTGACTTCTCCCATGACCCCCATCCCGGCGGTGCTCCCACTTTTGACTCCTCTCCAGACTCCCTCAGAGACTTCAGACATGCTACAGGAGATGGACAGAGACTGCAGACTTGATGCAAGAGCTCAATGCAGCCTCACCAGTGCCCATCAAATTCAGCCTCACTGTGCCCACCAAATGCAGCCTCACTGTGCCCATCAAATGCAGCCTCACTGTGCCCATCAAATGCAGCCTCACTGTGCCCATCAAATGCAGCCTCACGGTGCCCTTCAAATGCAGCCTCACGGTGCCCTTCAAATGCAGCCTCACGGTGCCCTTCAAATGCAGCCTCACTGTGTCCATCAAATGCAGCCTCACCGTGTCTATAAAATGCAGCTTTACTGTGCCGTGAATGCAGTCTCACTGTGCACATCATTGCAGCCCCTCCTGTGCCCCATGTCCCAGTCTGCAGTCCTGTCTGTGGGAAGGTGTGTTGTTGATTGATGCTCGGTACAGTACCTTGCATGCCAGCAGGATATCCATGACGGCCAGCAGCAGGCAGGGTCTGTTCTCGTTTTGGATGGGGATGGTGCTCCTTCCAGAGGATCTGTCTGCTGTGAGATGGAGTGGTCCCTGGCCACCTGCACCTTCAGCCGTCCTCATTTTCTGGCCCCAGTCAGCCTGCCCTCTGGTCCTGGGGAAGTGGAGAGCACTGAGTGGGAGTTGGAGAGAAGGGGGAGCAAAGAGTACTGGCGGGGTTGGAGAACACATGGGTGGGGGCAAAAGAGTGAGGGGGAGTGGAGATCACAGGGGTGGGGAGCGGAGAGCGCTTGGGGGGGAACTTGAGAGCACTGGGGGGGCCAACAAGAACAGGGGTAGAGAGCACGGTAGGCTGAGAGCACTGGGGGGGGCTAAGAGTGTGGGGTGGTGAAGAGCACTGGGGGGGGCACAAAGAGCAGGGGTGAGTGGAGAGCAATGGGGGGGAGCTTGAGAGCACCAGTGGGGGCCAGAAAGAACAGGGGTGGAAAAGCACGGGGGACTGGAGAGCACTATGGGGGGTGGAGAGCACATGGGTGGGCGCAAAATGCAGGGGGAGAGGAGAGTACAGGGGTGGGGAGTGGAGGGTGCTAAGGGGGAGCCAAAAAGAACAGGGGTGGAGAGCACGGAGGGTAGAGAGCACTGGGGGGGGGGCTGGAGAGCACCAGGGGGCAGATAGAACAGGGGTGGGGAGTAAGGAGGGCTGGAGAGCACTGGGGTGGGGGCTAGAGAGTGAGGGGGAGAGCTGAAGAGCACTGGGGGGGGAAGAACAGGGGGGGAGCATTGGGGGAGGGGAGAGCACTGGAGGGGAAAGAACAGGGGGAGAGAGGAGAGCACTGGGGAAGAGCACTGGGGGGAGTGGAGGGCATGGGGGGGAGAGCACTGGGGGGAACAGGGGCAGAGAGCACTGGGGGGGAAAGCACTGGGATGGTGGCTAGAGAAGGATGGGGAGAGAGCAGCAAGAACAGGGGAGGAGAAAACTGGGGGGGGGGCAGGAGAGTGTGGTGGTGGTGGAGGAGAGCACTGTGGGGGGGGGGGCACTGGAGGGGGTGGCAGGAGAGTGTGGTGGTGATGGAGACCACTGGGGGGGGCAGGAGAGTGTGGCGGTGGAGAAGAGCACTGGGGGGAGGCAGGAGAGTGTGGTGGTGGAGGAGAGCACTGGAGGGGGTGGCAGGAGAGTGTGGTGGGGGAGGAGAGCACTGGAGGGGGTGGCAGGAGAGTGTGGTGGTAGAGGAGACCACTGGGGGGGGGCAGGAGAGTGCGGTGGTGGAGAAGAGCACTGGGGGGAGGCAGGAGAGTGTGGTGGTGGAGGAGAGCACTGGAGGGGGTGGCAGGAGAGTGTGGTGGTGGAGGAGAGCACTGGAGGGGGTGGCAGGAGAGTGTGGTGTTAGAGGAGACCACTGGGGGGGGGCAGGAGAGTGCGGTGGTGGAGAAGAGCACTGGGGGGGCAGGAGAGTGCGGTGGTGGAAGAGAAGAGCACTGGGGGGGGGCAGGAGAGTGCGGTGGTGGAAGAGAGCACAGCGGTGGAAGAGAGCATGCGGGGCAGGAGAGTGCGGTGGTGGAGGAGAGCACTGGGGGGGGCAGGAGAGTGCGGTGGTGGAGGAGAGCACTGGGGGGGCAGGAGAGTGCGGTGGTGGAAGAGAAGAGCACTGGGGGGGCAGGAGAGTGCGGTGGTGGAGGAGAGCATGGGGGGGCAGGAGAGTGCAGTGGTGGAGGAGAGCACTGGGGGGGCAGGAGAGTGCGGTGGTGGAAGAAAAGAGCACTGGGGGGGCAGGAGAGTGCGGTGGTGGAAGAGAGCACGGGGGGGCAGGAGAGTGCGGTGGTGGAAGAGAGCACTGGGGGGGGGGCAGGAGAGTGTGGTGGTGGAGGAGAGCAAGGGGGGCAGGAGAGTGCGGTGGTGGAGGAGAGCACGGGGGGGGCAGGAGAGTGTGGTGGTGGAGGAGAGCACGGGGGGAGGAGAGCACTGGGGGGGCAGGAGAGTGCGGTGGTGGAAGAGAAGAGCACTGGGGGGGGGGGCAGGAGAGTGCGGTGGTGGAGGAGAGCATGGGGGGGGGGGGCAGGAGAGTGCAGTGGTGGAGGAGAGCACTGGGGGGGGCAGGAGAGTGCGGTGGTGGAAGAAAAGAGCACTGGGGGGGCAGGAGAGTGCGGTGGTGGAAGAGAGCACTGGGGGGGCAGGAGAGTGCGGTGGTGGAAGAGAGCACGGGGGGGCAGGAGAGTGCGGTGGTGGAAGAGAGCACGGGGGGGCAGGAGAGTGTGGTGGTGGAGGAGAGCACGGGGGCAGGAGAGTGCGGTGGTGGAGGAGAGGAGCACTGGGGGGGGCAGGAGAGTGCGGTGGTGGAGGAGAGCACTGGAGGGGTCAGGAGAGTGCGGTGGTGGAAGAGAGCACGGGGGGCAGGAGAGTGCGGTGGTGGAGGAGAGGAGCACTGGGGGGGGCAGGAGAGTGCGGTGGTGGAGGAGCGCACTGGGGGGGGGGCAGGAGAGTGCAGTGGTGGAAGAGAGCACTGGGGGGGTGGTCAGGAGAGTGTGGTGGTGGAGGAGAGCACGGGGGTCAGGAGAGTGCGGTGGTGGAAGAGAAGAGCAGGGGGGGGGCAGGAGAGTGCGGTGGTGGAGGAGAGCACTGGGGGGGGGGGGGTCAGGAGAGTGTGGTGGTGGAGGAGAGCACGGGGGTCAGGAGAGTGCGGTGGTGGAAGAGAAGAGCGGGGGGGGGGGCAGGAGAGTGCGGTGGTGGAGGAGAGCACTGCAGCCCCCCTCCCCCCCTCGATCCTCCTATCCAGGCACTGTAGCACGGATGGGCATCTACTCCTGTGTATCACAGCGCTGGATGGCTGTGTTCGGCGGCCGCTCTGTAACACAGTCCCGCCTCCCCCAGACCGGCTCATGTGATAGGCGGAACGTTGATTCTCTCTACTATCACACGAGATGATAAAATAATGCAGCATGGCGGCGGCAGTGGCAACACCTCGGGGATTCCAGGGGGGGCACTTGACCCCCCTTGCCCCCTGCTGCGGACGCCCATGGAGAGGAATCAAGAGTGGGAGCGCTGGGGGCTGAGCGCTGTCACATGGGTTGATGTCACATGGGTTGGTCGCCATGTGACATCAACCCATGTGACCAACCCATGTGACATCAACCCATGTGACACCGCCCCATTGTCCCTATATAAGTGGCAGCGCAGCACGTCCCTGGCATTCCGGCCTGGGAGATCGTCGAGGCAACATCTCCTGGAGAAGAAGGAGAAGAAGAAGAAGAAGAAGAACGGGCGGCGGCGGCGGCGGCGGCGGCAGCAGCAGAAGACCGGGCCACCGCCTCTAAAAGAGCTATAAGAAGGCGCGGTGGCCCGGCAGAAGAACCGAAGAGGGGGACAAGACCCCCGAAGTCGGGAGAAGAGGCCGGCGGCGAGGAAGAAAGCCGGACTCCTCCGCTAGCAAAAGAGCTACAAGAAGATAGCGGAGGAGTCCGGCGAGAAGACCCCCGAAGACGGAAGACCCCCGGAGCTGTGCAATAAAATATTTTAACCCTGTGTTGTGTTTTTTTTTGTACTTTTTTTCACAGGTGAATGGGTAGGGGTACATTGTACCCCATACTCATTCACATAGGGTGGGGGGCCGGTATCCGGGGCCCCCTTATTAAAGGGGGCTCCCGGATTCCGATAAGCCCCCCGCCCGCAGACCCCGACAACCAACGGCCAGGGTTGTCGGGAAGAGGCCCTTGTCCTCATCAACATGGGGACAAGGTGCTTTGGGGTGGGGGGGGCCGCACGCCCCCCCTCCCCCAAGGCACCCCCCCATGTTGAGGGCACTGGTACGGCTCAGGAGGGGGGGGCCGCCCGCTCGTCCCCACCCCCTTTCCTGGCCGGCCGGGTAGCGTGCTCGGATAAGGGTCTGGTGTGGATCTGGGGGGGACCCCCACGCCGTTTTTTCGGCGTAGGGGGTTCCCCTTGGAATCCATACCAGACCTAAGGGCCTGGTATGCTCTCGGAGGGGGAACCCACGTCAAATTTTTTTTCAGAAATTTGGCGTGGAGTTCCCCCTTCAGAGCTCATTCTCTGATTGGCCACGGCAAAAGTCGCCTGGCCTGGGGAAACCTTTCTGGCTGTGAAAGCTTTTTGCATTCATTCAGCTAAATGCACGAACATTCTCCACAAAGTAGAGGCTAGAAAGCCTTTATGCGGTGACTCACCTCTCACTGTCTGGCAGCTCCGTTCGGGCTAAGGAACGGAGCTGCCTACGTCACTTCCGGGTTTCGTGAAGCAGCCGAAAGCCGGAAGTGACTGCCTGTCTAAGAATGACAATGCTCCCGCCCGTAGAATCACAGTGATTTTACGGGCGGAAGCTAGTCGGCGTTCTGCAGTGTGCCGCAAGGCGGGTTTTTAACCCGCAAATGAAGCGCCATGGATGCAATCTTGTGATTGCATGGACGTGGCGCTTCTCATAGTACACTGTGACCGGCGCCACAGTACACTGTGTTAAATTGTTAAATGACATTTTTTATTTTTTTTTTTAATGTCTTAAAGGGCCGTTTTTTTTTTTAACTTTTTTTTTTTTTTTTACACCTAGGGAGAGGGGGGGCGGCGCCCGGGCGCCCCCTATGGGCGGGCCGCCACTGTATATATGTATATATAAAGCCCTATGTGATTTCATATCTATATCTAATACTCTCTTCATCAAATGTGCTTTAAAATGCATGGTTTTTCCCTTTCATGAACAAGAAAATAATGACGTTATGCTGTTGGGCTGGTATAATAATGCTGTGAGGCTGGTATGAAATTTTTTCCAGGGCTGGTTTTTGAAAGCATGGGCGTCCGCAAGGTTACTGAGGTGGCTGCGTACCATGTCCATATAGCCTAGAGAATGTACATCTTTTTACATTGCAATACATCTGTTGTTGCCATATTTTTTATCTTGATGAAAACAGCCTATACAGTGACAGTATGGGATCAAAATATGGCCACAACAGATGTATTGCAATGTAAAAAAGATGTACATTCTCTAGGCTATATGGGCATGGAACACAGCCGCCAGAGTAACTTCCAATACAAAGTGAAGATGAATTATCTGTTATATAACACATATGTATTACCAGTGGAAAGATTTTCATGAGATTGTCGAAAAGGGGCGGAGCATGAGTGGCCTTGAAAAGATGCCCCCCCTTGGAAAAAGTTCTGCGGACGCCCATGCCTTAATGGCTTTTTCCTTCTTTATGAAAATTTGGTGCATGCTAGTCAGTGGGTTAGAGATTATTGATGTTAGTAGGACTTGACCAACAATTGCTGTGGGTGGGACCTTAATAATCTATAAGGCACTTTAGGGTGTTTTGAAGAAGTAAAGCGACATGATAACATTTCATGTACTTGTTAAATCTTGTTGTCTATTAGTGACTTGGCCCAAAAATGCAATGTGCCTTTTCTTATTAGTGGCAGGGAAGCTCTTTAGCTCTTGCAGAGACTCTTCTGTATTAATAGATTTCATACAGTAAGTGCTTTATAGCTCTGCAAGTGCACTGCTTAGTTGGTCTGCATTATTACATGTTTCATTGGCAGCAGTTATGAATTGTACAGAAAAATTCAAACAAATAAGATAAATCATCATTCATTTCTGTATTGTGCGCCTCATAAATTTCTTTAAAGTGGAGCTCCACCCAAAAGGGGAAGCTCTGCTTATCTGACTTCTCCACCCCCCCCCCCCCCCCTTCGCTGCCACATTCCACATTCGGCACCTTTGGGGTAAGGGGTACCTGTCAAAACCAGGCAAGCTCACCCAGAAGTTTGGCCCCCCTCCACCGCACCTGGGCTATTCACAAAATGCAACGCACTTCGTGCATACGCAATAGGGAACTGGCTGTGAAGCCGCAAGTTTTCACTGCTGGTTTCCCTTAGTCAAGCTAACGGCAACAGCACCCAAGAACCGATTGAAAAATCGGCTTTGGTGAGACACCACTGAATTTGTGAACAGGTAAGTACCCTGACATTATGTGTCAGCAGCTACAGCCTGGAGCTCCTTGTTAAGTATATAGTTATGCCGTATACACACGACTGGACTTTTCTACAGCAAAATTCAGACGGAACGAATCTGTCGGACAATTCGTATGTGGGCTTTAGAAATAGAACATGTTTCAAATCTTTCCGCCGGAAACAGTTCCTATCGAGAAAACTGCTCATCTGTAGGCAGGTCTGACGGACCAACAATGACGCAAGAGCAGCTATTGGCTACTGGCTATTGAACTTCCTTTTTCTAGTCCCGTCGTTACTTCATTGTGTTACATGATCGGACTTTGGTGTGATCGCATCTAGGCAAGTCCGTTTCAGCGGAACTCCGTTGGAACTCCAACGAAAAGTCAGTCGAAAAGTCCATCAGAGTTCATTCCGATGGAAAGTCCGGAAGTGTGTACACGGCATAAGACTTAAATTATAACTAAAAGTAAAAAAAACTTTTGTTGAGATAGATTAGTATACCTGTCAAGTTTTTGTTGCTAACTCTGCCCAGTGAAAGCAAATGAAAATCCCAAATTTTGGTTTGTCCCTGAGACTGTAAAAGAGGGGGACTCTTCCAATGGGGTCACTGATTTCCCAAGAGATTTCCCTAACTTGCAGGGATTTCCTCTCATTTGCTGTTTCGGCTGTGGGACAGGAAGTGAAGCTAAATCTCCCCAATGGAACACAGGTGGCAAAAAAAAAAACTGACAGGGTTATAACCCTCCATTACTCTATTAAAAAAATAATAATTATAGTTTAACTTTGCATTTGGGGTCTAGCATATACAGTATCTTTACCTGTTGTAAATCAACTTTATCTGAAAGGTCTATTGCTAGTGGATGTACAGATTCTTGCTGAGACGTGTTGATGTCAGTTATAAATAGTGTAGCTATATCTGTGTGCAGACATAAGTTATGCAGAAATCAGGTGTTTGTACAGAAATCAGAGTCTATCACAGCACAACAATTCCTGCAGCAGGGATTATATTGATCAAAAAAACTGTTGTAGGGGCTGCTAAGTAATGTCCCAGCCCTGCATTCAATCCTTAGATGCTCCAAGAATACATGTATTTGTATTTTTATTAGGGAAATGTAACTTGGATGGGGTAAGGGAAGTATGGGGTATCCATTGAAGATAGTGGAAATTTGCTTGGGATTAACTATATACACTCCTGTATATACACGCCAATCTTCCTGCAGCACATCTCTTACTGCAGACTATCACTCCTCAGCTCCTCCAGCACTTTACATGCTTGACATTTCAGGTACAACTAGCACCTTGTGGTTAGGCTTGACACTGGCTCAACCAGGCCTTAGCAACTGCCTTTTGCAGGCAGGGACCGCTGGCCCCTATAGTGTAGCAATAAAAAGTTCCTGGTGCTAGCTGTCCTGACTTCGGCTACTGAGCCCAGGAACCCATCTTCAGTCCCTGCCAGCCCTCTTGGCTGCAGCTGTCCATCTCCACTCCCCATGACACCACAGTCCACTCTGCTGGCTCTGCACCCATCCCAGACTGCACCCATCCCAGACTGCTCCCAGTTCTCTCAGGGGTGCCTCTCCAGTCCTCCAGCATGTCTCTTGGCTGCGAGCAGTTATTCCTCTCTCTGGAGAGGTGACTTGCCCGGCAATGCTCTCTCCTGCTGTCCTCTCTTGCTCCTCCTGTGCCTCCTGTCCAGGACACCTCCACAATTTCTTGTGTGCCCCGTCTGCACCCAAGCCCAGGCCCAAGGTCACCCCCCCCCCCCCCCCTCCGACTGAGGAGCTCCCTCAAAGGACCCGACAACGTAGCATTCCATCTCCAAAGCTCTGAACAACTCCACCTCCTCCCCAGCTGGGCTGACCCTGGGTATTTAAGAAGGCCTAGCCCCTGCCAATCCAGATTAGAGATTGGTCAGAGCTCCTCAGAATACCCCAGGCAGCTCCGTCTCTCCTCTCCTCCTCTCTTTCCAGAATCTTCTAGAAAGAAGAGTGAGAAAAAATCCTCACTCTACCACCTACCTACACAGAGAATGCTACACAGTTCTTTAGCCTGAAAAGTGATTCAATATACAGAAAAGCTCCAAAGGATTCACAGCTTTCCAAACTACAGAAAGCTTTCAGAGATTAAACATTTCAGGAAAATGAAGAGGACTGCAATCTGATTATAGTTGCCCCAGATGGATTTTGTATGTGTTTTGTGAGGCCTAGTTAAACCTTTACAGGGATAAAGCAGAGTGTGTAGAAGGCTTTTGAAATCTGTCTTCTTAATTTTTAAAATGCAGACAAATGCAATGACATGCAGTGGATATAAAAAGTCTACACACCCCTGTTAAAATGTGAAGATAAATAATTTCTGAACATTTTCCACCTTTAATGTGACCTATGAACTGTTAGGCCGCGTACACACGGGCGGACTATCCGTCCAACTAAGTCCGTCAGATAATCCGACAGACAGTCCGTCCTACTTTTGAATGAACGGACTTGACCACACACGACGAACAGACAGTCCGCTGAAAGCTTGCGCGATGACGTGTACGGCACGTACGACGGGACTAGAAATACGACGTCCAATACACTGCAATGCAACCTTCGGCCGTGTAAATCCTTTCTGAGCATGCGCCATACTTAGTCCGTCGAACTAGCCTACTCACGAGCGGACTGTCCGCTGAAACCAAGTTTGGACGGACAATATTACGGAAATTCCGAAAGACTTAGTCCGCCAGACTGTCCGCTGAAAAAGTCCGCTGAAGCCCACACACGAGCGGATTGTCCGCTGAAACACGTTTCAGCGGACCAAGTCCGTCAGACAGTCCGCCCGTGTGTACGCGGCCTTAGGGGTGATGAATATAATCATAGCATCAATCCATCGCGATTCAGCTGTCCACATTTCTGCGTTGATGCTACAACCGGCCTAATCGATTGGCGGATGACGTCATCCCGACTTGCCATGCCTCTCCTGGGAGAGCACTCCCAGTGTACAGGTGTTAAACTAACTGTCTTATTGAATCCTGTCTTACAGTACATTAAGTTCTCCACCATACATAGCTACATATTTTTTAAAAAGCATGGACAGTGGGGCACTTAATGTACTGTAAGACAGGATTCAATAAGACAGTTAGTTTAGCACCTGTAAGAGTACATATGAGTTTGTACTCTACTTACAACTCGTACTGGCTCTGTGCTGGATGCATTGCCTGTACCCTGTAGTGCACTGGATTAGTGTGCTTTTTAAGAAAGTGAGATTCTCTTTTTATTTAATAATATATGTTTATACAGAAAGCACTATGACATCCCCAACCCTGGACTTCAGGAGAAGACCATCACACCCCAAAACTGCCATATACACAGCACTGGGGATCCTCCACCTATGATATTCCTCACCTGCAGGACTCCATGATGACCATCTTAACATCCTTCCTTTGATTCTTCCATCCCTCCACCTCTCCAACCCCCCCCCACCCCCCCCCCCCCCCACCCCCTCACCACAACCATTTTTATCTTTGAACTCTTCCATCCTTCTGTTCCTATCCATGGATTCCTCCATCTTCATTCCCAGACTGTTCCATCTTTCAGTTCTTATCTCCAGAATCCGCCAGCCTTTCTTTCTCTATCCCGGGATTCCTCCATCTCCATCCTTTTCCATCCTTCAGTTCCTATCTCCAGACTCCTCCAGCCTTCCATTCTCTATCCATGGATTCCTCCATCCCCAGAATCATCCATCCTTCCTTTCTTATTCATGGATTCTTTCATCCTTCAGTTCCTACCCCTCCCTCATATCCTGGACTCTTCTATGTACTGCTACATGCAGGAAGTGTCCTTTTTTTAAAGCAGATAAAATGAAAATAATGGAGTTCTTCTTAATGTTTGAATTTTTTTTGATGGAAACAATTGGCAGTAATTGTGATGCATTGCGGAATTGAATCAAATTGAAATGTTGACCAGATAATCGTAATCAAATTGCATTGTGAGACCAGTGAAGCTGCGCACCTCTATAAACTGTACAACTCTCTAGAACAACAGACTGAAATCTTTTAGGTGGAGGAAAGGAGGGCATCTCCTGTGCATAGCCCTCTTCAGATTGCCCCACAGATTCAAGTCTCGGCTCGGGCTAGGCCATTCAAAAACTTTATTCTTCTTCTGGTGAAGCCATTCCTTTGTTGATTTGGATGTTTTCTTTGGGTCGTTGTCATGCTGAAAGATGAAGTTCCTCTTCATATTCAGCTTTCTAGCAGAAGCCTGAAGGTTTCATGCCAATATTGAATGGTATTTGGAACCGTTCATAATTTCCTCTACCTTGATAAGGCCCCTTTTCCAGCTGAAGAAAAACAGCCCCAAAGCATGATGCTGCCACCACCATGCTTCACTCTAGGTATGGTGTTCTTTTGGTGATGTCCAGTGTTGTTTTTTCGCCAAACATATCTTTTGAAATTATGGCCAAAAAGTTCAACCTTGGTTTCATCAGACCAAAATACATTTTCCCACATTCAGATGACTTTGTGCAAAATATATCTGGGCTTGTATGTTTTTCTTTGTAAGAAGAGGCTTCCGTCTTACCACTCTTCCCCATAACCCAGACATATGAAGAATACGGAAGATTGTTATCACATGTACCACACAGCCAGTACTTGCCAGATATTCCTGCAGCTCCTTTAATGTTGCTTTAGGCCTCTTGGCAGCCTCCCTGACCAGTTTTCTTCTCGTCTTTTCATCAATTTTGTAGGGACGTCCAGTTTTTGGTAATGTCACTGTTGTGCCATATTTTCCCCACTTGATGATGACTCAAGATGACAGAGTCATGCCACAACAGAGTATAAAAGAGAAGAGAGGTCCCTCTAAGTTTAGCAATATGGTTACATTTAATGAAGGTACAACATTTAGTAACATATTGCTACACTTAAAGACGCCTCTCTTCTCTTTTATACTCTGTAGCTCTGCTGGATTTTGTTTCTAATCCCCTTGTGGAGCCTTCCATGTGTGGATGAATATTTTATGGTTATACAACCTGGTCACATTGCTAGAAATTTTTTATATGGACTATAACCTGAAGGATCTATGAATAAATGGCTGTGGAACAAATCATTTGAGTTTCCATTATTTCTTATGAGGAAATTTGCTTTGATATACAAGTGCTTAGGAATACAAGCATGTTTCTGGAACGAATTATGCTCCAAATCTGCCACAGTATGAGCAGAGACTTACATGAGTGTCCTAATCAGGGGAGCGGTGTCAATGACTTCCGCATCACCTGGCCCGATGTCAATTAAGGGTATAAGCACACAACCCACACATGCCTGCGCACGCGGCTAAAGGAAGGGGCCATCAGCCCATCAAGTGGGGATTATACACTCTTCACCCTAAATGGAAGTACAGCCTGGTGGAGCCTCCACACATCCCACATCAACGCACGTGCCTGCCCAGATGACCCGGGGATGTGGCCAATGGTTCATAGAGCAGAGATATAGATATGTGTTCCATGGTATATCTAACGTCTTGAAAATTCTTTTATTTATTTATGTATTTCAGGTACTTATATAGCGCCGTCAATTTACACAGCGCTTTACATATACAGTGTACATTCACATCAGTCCCTGCCCTCAAGGAGCTTACAACCTAAGGTCCCTACCAACATTCATACATACTACTTTTGTACCCTTCTCCTGACTGATACCGTTTAACAATGACATCCCACTGATGCTTTGGAAGCTCTTCGTGGCTTTTTCTGTAGGGTGCCACTAAGAAAATGTCAGGAAAGACCTACTAGAACAGCTCTACATTATTTGGGGTTAATCAGAGGCACTTTAAATGATGGCAGGTGTGTACTGATTCCTATTTAACATGAGTTTGAATGTGATTGCTTAATTCTGAACACAGCTACATCCCCAGTCATAAGAGGGTGTGCACACACATTACAAGCACATTATTTTTGTTTTCTATTTTTACTTCCCCCTCTAAAAAAAAGTTTATAGGTCACATCAAAGATGGAAAGAGTTCTGAAATGATTTATTTTTGTCTCATTTTTTTACATCACAGAAACCTGACATTTTAACAGGGGTGTGTAGACTTTTTATATCTATTGTACATCCTTAGACCCAGTCTGTGTGGACAGTATGGTCACTTGTTAACTTTACGGAATCCACACATACCTTAATGCCCCGTACAAACGCGTGGAATGTCCAACTGAAAAAGTCAGACGGAAGCTTTTCATCGTATATTCCGATGCCTCATCTGATTTTTTTTTTTCTGAAAAATTCTGATGGACCTAGAAATAGAACAAGTTCTAAATATTTCTGACGTAACCGATTCCTATTGGGAAAACCGCTCATCTGTATGCTGTTACGACGGACCAAAAATTATGCATTCTCTGAAGCAAGTACGAGATGGAAATTATTGGCTACTGGCTATTGAACTCCTTTTTCTAGTCCCGCCATACGTGTTGTATATCACCGCGTTCTTGACAGTCGGACTTTGGTGTGATCATGTGTACGCAAGACAGTTTCAGTGGAATTCCGTCGTAACTCTGTCGGGAAAAACCTTCAGAGTTTATTCCGACGATAAAACCGGTCGTGTGTACAGAGCATTACTCTTCAGTAAGACAGGGGTGTTGGCTATAACACAATGACTTCCATAAGCCTGTATCTGCTTAGAAAGTGGAACTAACAACTGAGGAGCACAGAGTAGCTGGGACTGTCTAACTAAAGACTGTACTAGCTTGCACCAAACATAAAGTGGAGAACAGGAGAACATAAGAAATGTAATAAACCAAATAAATGTTGCTGTGGCAGCACAAACTGGTTTCTGTAACTAACTGAATAAGTGTTAGCAGTAGTAAAGTTTAATTTGCAAGACACCTATGTAAAATGACCTAAATCTACTAGTAAATCTAACATTCTCTCCACAGGTCAACATTGAAGGGTGTCTATGTTGCTCCTCCATAGAGTAGAGGAGCGAATGTAATCACCTGGTGTGTTACTGGCCAGATCACCAGGTGTAAAAAAATAAGCCAAAAAATCAAATAAATTGAATACAGCTGCCACATCTAAGGATTGGTAAACTGTAATATATTAGATTTTATGTTAGAGTTTTGTTTTTGGATTACAGAACTTTAAAAGTTTGTTTAACCCTTTGTGATCATAGACAAAAGGCAAAGTGGGGTCCTAGTATTTTAGCACCTCAATAGCTGCTTGGAGGACAAATTATCATGATAATCATCATGATGGGAATGCCCCCTGTCTTAACAAACTGGTGTGTGCTATTATCAAGCAAGTGAGTATTTTGACCAAATCATCATTTTTGTCCAACTCCAAGCTGTAAAAACTTGAATGCTTATTTGATTTAAGTTTATCAGGTGATGGGTATTTGTGTAATGGGGCGCCACCAAGGTGGTGGTGTGGGGACTGGTATGGGCTGGTATTATTAAAAATGAGCTAGTTGGACCTTTTCGGGTTGAGGATGGACTCAAAATCAACTCCCAAACTTACTGTCAGGTTTTATAAGACACTTTCTTCAAACAGTGGTACAGGAAAAAAATCTGCATCTTTCAAGAAGACCATGATATTTATGCAGGACAATGCTCCATCACATGCATCAAAGTAGTCCACTGCATTACTAGCCAGTAAAGGCCTTCAAGATGAAAGAATAATGACATGGCCCCCTTCCTCGTCTGAACTAAACCCTATTGAGAACGCGTGGGCCCTTCGAGATTTACAGTGAAGGAAAAACAGTACACCTCTATGAACAGTGTCTGAGAGGCTGTGGTTGCTGCTGCACAAAAATTACTCCATGAATTGAAGGCTCATTATTGTTATCGAAAAGAGGGGGGGGGGGGGGCTATATTGGTCACTGATTGTTTTTTTTAAATGTAAGAAATGTTTATTTGTAACTTTGCTTGTTTATTATTCTCATTTTAACAGACGGAAAAAAACAAGTGAGATGGGAAGATTTTCCTTTTTCATTTAGTTGCATAATAATTCTACACACTAATAGTTGCCTAATAATTGTGCACACATAGATATTCTCCTAAGAAAGCCAAAACATCACTTTTATTTCTTTATATATATATATATATATATATATATATATATATATATATATATATAAAGGTTTGAGGTTTATTAACATTTTGGATTGACCGAGAACACGGTCGTTGTTCAGTAATGAAATTAATCCTCAAAAATACAACTTGCCTAATAATTGTGCACACAGTGTACTTAAAGTGGTTGTACACCATGTACAACCACTTTTACCTACCTTATATTAAGGCTTACCTGTAGGTGCTTGAAATATATCCTAAACCTCCACGGTTTAGGAGATATTTACTAAAAAGCCACGCTCCAATGACTACGGCGCATGCACCAATGTCATAGACGCATGCGCCCTTTAGAAACGGCACATCGTGCCATTTATAATGGAGTCATGACTTGACTGGAGGCTCCTGCCAGTAACGTGACTCCGGCCAGCCACAGAGCCAGAGTTTGCAGTCCCGGAAGGAAGAGGGACAAAGATGGATGCTCCCTGCTATCGGGGACAACGGACACATCGCAGGCTTCGGTGTCATGTAAGTGACACATAATGGGCTACTATGCGATGCATAGTAGCCCATTATGTTTTACCTTTGCAGGGAAATAAAGAGGAAGTAAAACCCATAAGGGTTTACTTCCTCTTTAATACAATAGGAGCCATTTAACCTACTGTAAGTTGCAGCTGGTGAGTTCTTCTTTTGGGGGGGTGCCAAACAAACAACACCCCCCCCGGTGGTGCAGCACTGACAGGCACACCTCCCCCCCCAGTGGGAGCGGTCCGGCACTTACCCTCTCCTGGAGTGCAGGCAGTGGCGGCTTCGGTGTCCGCTCCGCTTTGGCCAATCGGGAAACAGGTTTCATGACCTGCCTTCTGATTGGTGGGAAGGAACTTTAGTGTAAAAATAGCTAAAATTTGGTATGGTCACACCACAGCCTGGGATTGGAGCCCAATGATCTGCTCTCCAAGGCCACCCTTTTTTGAAGCCTATTAGAGCCTCTGGCTCTAATTAGGTGCTTCAAAAGAACACCCACCCCACATTGCAATCCATAGCCGGTGCTCTGATATGTAGGTCAGGGGGCCAGGCGTATAGACAGGCCGCAACAGTATGCAGTGGACGGGCCACCATTGCCTACTGGTTAAAATTTACAGAAAAGAATAACTCTTCAAACATCTAATCTTTTCATGTCCAATGGGCTTGCAAGGCACATCAGGGTGGCCTGACTAATAAGAATAAACAGAAAAATGTTCTGCTTTTTCTGGAAGCATAGTAATACATGCATGCAAAGTACAATTTTGTTGTGATTCTTTTATGAGTCATTCTACATTTTAGGTTTTGTGGACATTTATTCACTACTTAGCTGTTTTATGAGTCATTTTAAGAATTGTGGTATTCTTTTTATGTTCCAGTAGCCCAGTAGAAAAGTACAGTCTGTCAAAATCAAAAACCTCTAAGGCCGGTAATACATTAGGTAGTATTTAAGCCAATGTGAAACAAGTATTACTTGTGACATCTGAATGGTGTATGGGACATAACCTGATTTCCATTGCAGGATTGGTCAAAAGATTTTCTAGTGTACTGACACCTCCTATTATATATTGTGACTGCTTTATTAAGTAGCAACTTCTTCAGCAACAAGTTAGCCACTCATTGTACCCAAGGCACAAATAATAAACTCTCTTCACCCCCTAGGACATGCAGCCAACCAAAGCAGAAATTGCAACAAGATATGAAAAATATATTGCTGTTCAAGCAAGTTACTTTCCTAAAAAGTGTTTGGGGACCCGGGTCCTGCCCCAGGGGACATGTATCAATGCAAAAAAAAGTTTTAAAAACTGCAGTTTTTTCGGGAGCAGTGATTTTAATAATGATTAAAGTAAAACAATAAAAGTGTAATATTCCTTTAAATTTCGTACTTGGGGGGTGTCTAGAGTATGGCTGTGAAGGGGCGCATGTTTCCCGTGCTTAGAACTGTCCCTGCACAAAGTGTCATTTCTGCAGGAAAAAAAGTCCTTTAAAATCACTCGCGGCTATAATGAATGGCTCCCATAATACAGAGAACACTCATTGAAAGTCATTGATAAAAAAAAAGTGTGGGGTTTCCCCAAATTCAGTTACCAGGCCCTTCAGGCCTGATATGGATATTAAGAAGAAACCTGCGTCAATGTAAAAAAAAAAAATGACGTGGGATTCCCCCTAAATATCCATAACAGACCCTTCAGGTCAGGTAATGGATATTACGGGGAACCCCGCGTCAAATTAAAAAAAAATTGACGTGGGGGTCCCCCTAAAATTCCATACCAGACCCTTTATCCGAGCACGCAACCTGGCAGGCCGCAGGAAAAGAGGGGGGGACGAGAGAGTGCCCCCCCCCTCCTGAACCATACCAGGCCACATGCCCTCAACATTGGGAGGATGCTTTGGGGTCCCCCCCAAAGCACCATGTCCCCATGTTGATGGGGACAAGGGCCTCATCTCCACAACCCTGGCCGGTGGTTGTAGGGGTCTGCGGGCGGGGGGCTTATCAGAATCTGGAAGCCCCCTTTAACAAGGGGACCCCCAGATGCCAGCCCCCCCTGTTTGAAATGGTAAGGGAGTACAAAAGTACCCCTACCATTTCACAAAGAAAGTGTAAAAAATTGTTAAATAAGACAAACACACTTTTGAAAAAGTCCTTTATTAAAAAAAAAAAAAAAAAAGATTCCAGCAGTGGCAATCCACTCTTGCTATCCAGCGACGGATTATCATCTCTCCAGCGATGGCTGATCTGATCCAGCGCAGTGCATCCATCCATCTTCTGTCTCCATGGAGGAGACACTGCGGAATCCCGGCGGCCTGACGTTTCTTATATGCGGAGGGCGGGGCCACCCGTCACCGGCCCCAGCCCCCTCTGACACGAATGGGGAAGCAGGGCTTCCCCAATGACGTATGGGTGACCCCACCCCCCTCTGATGTAACGCATCCGTTACATCAGAGGGGGACGGGGCTACCCGCACGTCACAGGGGAAGCCCGTGTTTCCCCTTGCGTCAGAGGGGGGTGGGGTCAGGTGACGGGTGGCCCCACCCTCCGCTTATAAGAAACGTCAGGCCGTCGGGATCCCGCAGTGTCTCCTCCGTGGAGACAGAAGATGGATGGATTCGCTGCGCTGGATCAGATCAGCCATCGCTGGACCCCGGAGAGATGATCGTCCGTCGCTGGATAGCAAGAGTGGATTGCCACTGCTGGAATCTTTTTTTATTTTTTTTATTTTTAATAAAGGAATTTTTCAAAAGTGTGTTTGCCTTATTTAACTATTTTTTTACCCTTCCTTTGTGAAATGGTAGGGGTACTTTTGTACCCCCTTACCATTTCAAACAGGGGGCAGGATCTGAGGGTCCCCTTGTTAAAGGGGGCTTCCAGATTCTGATAAGCCCCCCGCCCGCAGACCCCTACAACCACCGGCCAGGGTTGTGGGGATGAGGCCCTTGTCCTATCAACATGGGGACATGGTGCTTTGAGGTGTCACAGACCCCCAAAACATCTTCCCAATGTTGAGGGCATGTGGCCTGGTACGGTTCCCCCCCCCCTCTTTTCCTGCGGCATGCCAGGTTGCGTGCTCGGATAAAGGGTCTGGTATGGATTTTTAGGGGAACCCCCTCGTCAATTTTTTTTTAAATTTGATGCAGGGTTCCCACATTTTTTTTTTATTTTTTTATTTTATCAATGACGTTCAATGAGTGTTCTCTGTATTATGGGAGCTGACAATTCATTATAGCCGCGAGTGATTTTAAAGGACTTTTTTTCCTGCAGAAATGACACTTTGTGCAGGGACAGTTCTAAGTACGGGAAACACGCGCCCCTTCACAGGCATACTATAGACACCCTCCATGTACGAAATTTAAAGGAATATTACACTTTTATTGTTTCACTTTAATCAAAATCACTGCTCCCGAAAAAACTGCAGTTTTTAAAACTTTTTTTTGCATTGATACATGTCCCCTGGGGCAGGACGCGGGTCCCCAAACACTATTTAGGACAGTAACTTGCATATTAGCCTTAAAAATTAGCACTTTAGAATATTTTCTCTCTGTCAAATCTTTTCTCTATATGTCGAAAATTTTCTCTCTGTCAAATATTTTCTCTATATAATCTTGGACTAATAGAGGTAAGGTTAGGCACATTCGACCACAGGTTCAATAGACACAGATTGTTATCGTCAGAGTCACGTTGAATCTCCTATTCTATATCGAACTGCTGTAACAACTAAAATAAAGCATTTATTTACGTTGGATCTTTTTCGTTTTTCGGATTCTGCACTTTTGTTATCGTTTGTCAAAACGAAAACGAAAATACCTGAAATTCGGACGAAAATGCATTCGGACGAAAACGAATGCACTGCATGTCTAGAAAATAGTATCAACAGATCATCTTTAGAACATCCCACATGGAATGCCACGAGCATGTTGGGATAAGGTTGACACATTTCAGAAGCATTGTTTTATTTAGCCTTAGTTTTCATAATATATTTTGTGATCCAAGAGAGGTCAAAGAGGTCGTGAAGAAGCGGTATTTCCCTGAAATGTATTGACCTTATCCCAGGATAATTGTTTTGTTTATCCTTCGTTTTCATTATATATTTTGTCATATGTGGATACAAGAGAGGACAAAGAGGTCTTGAAGAAGCGTTATTTCCGCGAAACACGGCAACCTTATCCCTGTATACTTGTGGCATTCCATGTGAGATGTCCTAGAGGTGATCTGTTGATACCATTCATTGACCTTATAGACATGGTATGTAATGTATTTTATAATATATGGACTTACCATGATTTTAAACTCTTTTTGTATACAATAAAAATTGAATGTTTTTAAAATAAGGTGTAATTACTTTTGGAGGTATATACAAAGGTATATACAAAGTCCCAAGCATACATTTTGTACTGTATTATGTAAATGTAGGGATACCTCCAGTATTGTGATACTAAAAAGGGGCCATTATTTATTTCCTTGTCAAAGGACGAGTAATGTCTTGCTGCCTGGCACTGACTCCAACCTTCTCTCCCTTGTAATGCTATGGAACCTTCTTTTAGGTGGTACTCGATCTGCTGTGTTCTTGACCGCTCCAGCCTTAATCTAAGAGCTTTGAACCAGAAAGTGCTTAGAGTTGAGTGCTTAAGGGAGGATCATTGTTCCACAGGGAGATTGGGAAGGTTTTTGTCTCCCCTCTTCTCTCCATCCTGATAGAGACAAGGCACAGCAAGTGGGGTCTCCTTTCAGATATTGCTGTCTCTCTTTGAAAATTTGGACAGAGCAGTTAAAATAGACTTAATGTAAATTTCAGTATGTATCAAAAAACATTTTTTTGAGGCCATGTGAACTTTAATGGTACTGCTATAGACACTATAACACAAACGTTTTAAAAGTGGAATTGCTTTATTACATCAATTATATAAAACACAACACTGTGCCAACAGGCAAATGCACTAACAAAGCTCTATCTTAACTGGGTCGCTACACATCAATACCATAGACCAGATGATACAGTCTATAACAGCCTTTATCAACCTTTTCAACACAGTGGAACCCTTGAAATAGTTCTCCAGTCTCAGGGAACCCTTGCTAAAAATGAGAAATCTACATCTCATGATACATTAGTGTGAAGAATGGTCCTTACACTTGTGGTCATTGGGAAGAATTACCTCCTTACAGATAGCTAAAAAGATTAATGGTGTCAGCAGGAACTTATCTGAAAGGCAGAAATGGCCCAATGCTAAAGGAACCCCCAGCAACCTCTAGAGGAACCCTAGGTTTCCACGGAACCCTGGTTGAGAATCACTGGTCTATAACAAGGAATTTATCAAGTTCTTCTCAACAAGTTTAGTGGTTCTATCCGCTTCGTCAGGAGTATTTTTTGCACAGCAAAATATCTATGAAAGATGAAGATAATAAATACACCATAATATGTTTACATAATAACAAAACATACATATAATCACCTTTCTAAATGTCAGCATGTGTTATTGAGCTCAGTGAACAAACAGGATTTTTACACCAATGGAGAAAAAGAGGAAAACAATATATCATTATTAAGAATAAGACAAACTGCCCTGGATTTGATTTGAGCTGGGTTTTTTGAACTACAAAGAAGTTCAGATGCCAAACCTGATTCCCACTGAAATCAAGGGGCGCTGAATTTTTCAAATCAAAAATGCACTTTCTGGCCATGGATTCCCAACAATGTAAGAATGGCACTGGTGAGGGCACAGGTTGTTAAGAACTCGGAGGTGCCTGCAACAGGCAACAGGAAGCTGCATGTGTATTAGCAAAAGTAATACCACTATTATGCATGATGTGTGGCTCCCACCTAATGAGTAAATGTTCAGGAATTAGTTTGAACACCCGAACATCCAAAGTTCAGTCCAAACATTGAGCTCATCCTTAATTTAAAGAGTAACTCCACTTTTTTGAGAAAAAAAACATTCCTCTCTGGGTGATCTATGTACATTATAAGCATTTTAACAAACTTTGTTGAAGATTCCTACCTTTTGTTATGCTGTATAAATCCCTGGGTATTTGTCTGTGTCTGTGTCGATGTGGAAAATGAATCTAATGGGAGTGGTTTCATAATTATCAGTCGGCTGCTGTACCTGCAGGGCACCAATGAGGAAAGCTGCTGGGCCTGCATCCCTTTAGATGTGATTTCCTATTGGGAGTATCTCACCAAAAATTACTTTTTTGTTGCAGATGATGCCTGAAATCTGACCTGTATCTTAGTGCAGACTTCTGGGAAAATCAGTGAGCCAATCACACAAGTAGGAAATTATGTTTCTGTGTACAGAACACCTTCAGGTTGCCATGTTGCATTGCATTTTACAGAAAATTACAGAGCTGCAGATTAAAAAAGAAAGGTAATTTTAAATGACATTCAATTGCATTCAATTACAATATGACTTGTGTCGCAATTGTATACGCTTAATTTTTTTTCTTTATTTTCTATTTTATTCCCCACTATTTTTAACTCTCCAAAGTGGAGTTACCCTTTAAGATTGATTATTTACCTACATTTAAAACCCAACTATACCGATGAAAAATTAAAATATGTACAAAAACCCTACACTTCCCATTTAATGTATGCTAAAGTTGTCTTTCAATTAATATTGTCAAATGTTCCTTTAGGATGCCTTGGACGCTGTTTAGCATGGCTCCTTCTTCTTGATAAAACAGGGCAAACATGCTCAATTATTGATACAAAACGCATGTATGTGCAAATGTTTGTTATAAAAAAGATGCAAGTGGTAAGTAGAAACCAGAGGACTGGAGGAAACCCATACTAACCTAAAGACGCAGTGGCTAGGGAATTGGTAGATACAGAACACTCTTACTGTGTTTCTAATTTCCTGTGGTGAATGTGTGACATGCATTTACATGTTTTGTTTCTATGCTGCTTTATCTACATATAAATCAACAAACTTTTACCTTCCCCTGCTTAAGTATCTATAGGACTAAATGACGGGCTTCATATAATTGTATTTGTTTGCTTTCGATTTTCTAATGCCTCTTCTGACGGGTTTGTAAGTATGTCAGTGCAAGGTTTGAGTTAAAGTGATACTAAACAGAGAAGGCTTATTTGCCATAATTCATTCACATACTGTAAATCATATACAGTATATCATGGTACCTTATTCCTGCAGCACTGTTGTGTGGTCACATGATCTTTGGCATCTGCAGGTAAAGATCCTTGGAAGGGACTTCTATTACTCTACTGATGTATACTCTCTACAGTGTGAGTGTCTGCTCACAGTCCTCACGTGACTAGAAAAAAAAAGTAAAAAAATGTTGAATTCAATTATAAATATCAAATAACTTATTTTATAGCACCCTATAAATCTTTATTGAACGTCAAATGTGTATTTTATGTGCATTCATATTTAGTAGACAGAGTGAAAGATGAGTGACTCTAGCTTTATTTTTATTAAAATGGCATCTGCATCCAAGGCTCTTTTTTTTTTACATTGCAAGTGTTAGCAATTACTTTAGATATATTAAATACTGATCTATAATAAAATTGATGCCACGTACACACGACCGGACTTTCCGGCAGACTGGGTCCGATGGTCTTCCCGACTGACTTTTGGTGGATTTCCGACAGACTTTTCGAACAAATAGACTTGGCCACACACGAACAGACTAAGTCGTTCGAAAGTCCGTTCGTTTTGAATGTGATGCTGTACGACGGGACTAGAAAAGGAAGTTCAATAGCCAGTAGCCAATAGCTTCCCTTGTGTCGTATTCGGTCCTTGGACCAGCATACAGACGAACGGTTTTCCCATAAGAATTGAGTCATTCGGACAGATTTGAAACATATTCTATTCCTAGGTCTGTCTGATTTTTTTAATGAAAAATGATCGGATTAGCCCACACACGATCGGATTGTCCGACTGACTGATTCCATTGGACCTAGTCTGCCGGGGAAAAAAAATGTGTTTTTTATTGAATGTAATCAATCAGCATACTATATCCCACCCCCACAGTGTTTATCAATAGGAAGACATGGAGGAGGAAGAAGGGAGGGGAGTGTAATTTACCACTCTGTATACGCCCACATGTGTCACATGGGCTGCACAGATGAGAGGGAATTGAAGGGAACCAAAATATGAACATGCTCAGTAGATGACAACAGCTGGTCTACACGTTCTCAGGTTGCAGTGGGGACACAGAGAAGATGGAAGGGACAGCTGAAGGCAGGATCAACCAGGCATATTTCACCCTACACAAAACTAATGCTTTAGTGGCTTTGTGGGTATGCACACCCTGTTATATAGTGTAGCATGTAATAAGAGGTTTTCATAGTCTGGGTTAATACTTTGATAAATAAATAGGTCACTTTTATTAACCACTTCCCGCCCAGCCTATAGCAGAATGACAGCCAGGCGGTGGTTCAGTTACCCTGACTGGGCGTCATATAACGGAGGCTCTTTACCACGTGATCAGCCATGTCCAATAATGGTTGATCACAATGTAAACAGGAAGAGCTGTTGATCGGCTTTTCCTCACTCGCATCTGACAGATGCAAGTAGAGGAGAGTCGATTGGCGGCTCTCCTGACGGGGGTCTGTGCTGATTGTTTACCAGCACAGCCCCCCTCAGATCCCACCCAGGACCACCATCATGCTGCCCAGGACCACCAGGATGGCCATCCTCACTGGACCACCAGGTATGCCCCCCCTAGACCACCAGGGAAATGCCAATCAGTGCCAAGGCAGCTGCCAATCAATGCCCAGGCAGCTTCCAATCAGTGCCCACTAAGAATGCCTAGCACTGCCAGTGCCACCAGGGATGCCTATCAGTGCTGCATATCAGTGGCCATCAGTGCCACATATCAATGCTCATCAGTGGCCAGCAGTGCCACCTATCACTGCCACCCATAAGTACCCATCTTTCCAGCCTTTCAGTGTCACCTATCAGTGCCCACCAGAGCCACCCATGAGTGCCCATCAGTGCCGCCTATCAATACCCATCAGTGCTGCATATCAGTGCCACCCATCAGTGGCGCATATCAGTGCCTGTCTCATTGCCCATCAGTGCTGCCTTATCAGTGCCCATCAGTGAAGAAGAAAACTTACTTATTTACAAAATTTTATAACAGAAACAAAAGCAAAACTTATTTTTTTCAAAATTTTCGGTCTTTTTTAATTTGTTTAGCAAAAACTAAAAACCACAGAGGTGATCAAATACCACCAAAAGAAAGCTCTTTGTGGGAACAAAATTATAAAAATTCTGTTGGGTACAGTGTAGCATGACCGCGCAATTGTCAAACAGTGACAGCGCAGAAAGCTGATAATTGGCTTGGGCAGGAAGGCATATAAGTGCCTGGTATTGAAGTGGTTAAATAAATAGGTCAAAAATAAAAAAGATCTGGCAACCTGATATCCTTTAACGTGAACCTTGCCATTCTCCATTTATGTAAAATATTGTCATGCTTCATCAGCTGTTTCAAAAGCACTCCTTCCTTACCCAAACACGCAATGATTAGATTAAATAGTACTATTACTGATATGCAAATATTGACCTTTTTGAACAGTCCTCATTAGTGATGGACGAACGTTTCGCCCGGCGGTCGTTTCGCGGCGAATTTCCGACTTTCGCCGTCCGCGGGTTCGAACGCCTTTTTCCGTCGTTCGCCCCGGCGGACTTACGTGTTTAATGTATACAAGAACTTTAACCTTTCGTGACACGTTTATCATGTGTTACAGGACAACCAATTGAGACATGACAGCTCATGGACACTTGGACATTCCCCCTAACCTATAAATACACCCGATCCGGTGGCCATTTTACATTCTTTCTTCTGTCACTGTAGGGAAAGGATCCTGTGTGGAGTAGGGACAGAGAAAACGCTAGCTATTTGGTACACAAAAGTTCTTTTCAGGACTGGTATAGGTGTTAGGTCAGCAGCCTGAGTTTCTTTTGTCAGTTTAGATAAAGGGACAGAGCGCTGTATGCTGCTATTTTAGGGACAGCTCAGCCAGATTAGTCTTTCTTCATCATCATCATCATCATCATCATTAGCTGTTACTATCAGGTCCACAAAAGAGCTATTCCAGCTAATCGTTCCAGCCTACTCTTTTTTGCCAATTTGTATAGGGACAGGCAGGAAGCAGTGTGTCAGGCAGTGAGGATAATTTTAAAGACTTGCTGTTACTATTAGTTCCACAAAGGTTCTTTTCAGGACTGGTATCAGTGGTACGGTAATAGGCTTGTACACGTATAATATTCTTTCTTCCAAATATAGAAAGAATATTATACTTGACTGCTGCCCTTCTGCTGCAGTCTGCTAATCATTCACAACTCACTTGTTCCACAAAGCTCTTTATCAGGACTGGTAACTTGGTCTGTCTAGGGTGCTACGGTACATAGGCTTGGGTGCGGTACAGTCTGCTATTCTGTAAGGACCGCTATCGGTCCACAATACATAGGGTTGCCGTGCACTACTGCTGACCGCTGCCCTATACTGCAGCAGTCCTTCAGCGGTATAGGGACTGACGCACAGTCTGCTAAACACTAATACACAACCTGCTTGGTCCACAAAAGTTCTTATAAGGACTGGTAACTTGGTATAGGGTGCTACGGTACATAGGCCTGAGTGCGTTACAGTCTGCTGTTCTGTAAGGACCGCTATCGGTCCACAATACATAGGGTTGACGTGCACTACTGCTGACCGCTGCCCTATACTGCAGCAGTCCTTCAGCGGTATAGGGACTGACGCACAGTCTGCTAAACACTAACACACAACCTGCTTGGTCCACAAAAGTTTTTATAAGGACTGGTAACTTGGTATAGGGTGCTACGGTACATAGGCCTGAGTGCAGTACAGTCTGCTGTTCTGTAAGGACTGCTATCGGTCCACAATACATAGGGTTGCCGTGCACTACTGCTGACCGCTGCCCTATACTGCAGCAGTCCTTCAGCGGTATAGGGACTGACGCACAGTCTGCTAAACACTAATACACAACCTGCTTGGTCCACAAAAGTTCTTATAAGGACTGGTAACTTGGTATAGGGTGCTACGGTACATAGGCCTGAGTGCAGTACAGTCTGCTGTTCTGTAAGGACCGCTATCGGTCCACAATACATAGGGTTGCCGTGCACTACTGCTGACCGCTGCCCTATACTGCAGCAGTCCTTCATTGGTATAGGGACTGACGTACAGTCTGCTAATCACTAACACACAACCTGCTTGGTCCACAAAAGTTCTTATAAGGACTGGTAACTTGGTATAGGGTGCTACGGTACATAGGCCTGAGTGCGTTACAGTCTGCTGTTCTGTAAGGACCGCTATCGGTCCACAATACATAGGGTTGCCGTGCACTACTGCTGACCGCTGCCCTATACTGCAGCAGTCCTTCAGCGGTATAGGGACTGACGCACAGTCTGCTAAACACTAACACACAACCTGCTTGGTCCACAAAAGTTTTTATAAGGACTGGTAACTTGGTATAGGGTGCTACGGTACATAGGCCTGAGTGCAGTACAGTCTGCTGTTCTGTAAGGACCGCTATCGGTCCACAATACATAGGGTTGCCGTGCACTACTGCTGACCGCTGCCCTATACTGCAGCAGTCCTTCATTGGTATAGGGACTGACGTACAGTCTGCTAATCACTAACACACAACCTGCTTGGTCCACAAAAGTTCTTATAAGGACTGGTAACTTGGTATAGGGTGCTACGGTACATAGGCCTGAGTGCGTTACAGTCTGCTGTTCTGTAAGGACCGCTATCGGTCCACAATACATAGGGTTGCCGTGCACTACTGCTGACCGCTGCCCTATACTGCAGCAGTCCTTCAGCGGTATAGGGACTGACGCACAGTCTGCTAAACACTAACACACAACCTGCTTGGTCCACAAAAGTTTTTATAAGGACTGGTAACTTGGTATAGGGTGCTACGGTACATAGGCCTGAGTGCAGTACAGTCTGCTGTTCTGTAAGGACCGCTATCGGTCCACAATACATAGGGTTGCCGTGCACTACTGCTGACCGCTGCCCTATACTGCAGCAGTCCTTCATTGGTATAGGGACTGACGTACAGTCTGCTAATCACTAACACACAACCTGCTTGGTCCACAAAAGTTCTTATAAGGACTGGTAACTTGGTATAGGGTGCTACGGTACATAGGCCTGAGTGCGTTACAGTCTGCTGTTCTGTAAGGACCGCTATCGGTCCACAATACATAGGGTTGCCGTGCACTACTGCTGACCGCTGCCCTATACTGCAGCAGTCCTTCAGCGGTATAGGGACTGACGCACAGTCTGCTAAACACTAACACACAACCTGCTTGGTCCACAAAAGTTTTTATAAGGACTGGTAACTTGGTATAGGGTGCTACGGTACATAGGCCTGAGTGCAGTACAGTCTGCTGTTCTGTAAGGACCGCTATCGGTCCACAATACATAGGGTTGACGTGCACTACTGCTGACCGCTGCCCTATACTGCAGCAGTCCTTCAGCGGTATAGGGACTAAGAGTTTTGTCACAGGGTGATTTAAAAAATGACAGGCAGAGGAAGAGGCAGGCCCTTCCGCAGGGGTGGTAGGGGTAGGGCAGGAGCAACAGCCTTGAGCCAAAGTGGGAAGTTGCAGAAGGTGCGTTCAATTACTTTAAAGGACGCACCAGACTTGGTTGAGTGGCTCACTCAGCCTTATTCTTCTGCACCCTCCTCATCCTCTCGATCTGCACCCTCTTCTTCACTCTCTGCTATGTGCACCCCCAAAGACACTACCACCAACAACACCACCACCACCACATACCTTCCGCTTGAGTGCAAATGGGGGCCTTCATGCTCCAGTGTTTTAATAGGGACCCCCGTATAAAAAGCATGAGGGTCAAGGACCAGTACTGGGTGGCAACGTACTTAGATCCCCGGTACAAACACAAAATGGCGGAAATGTTACCGCCGTCGCAGAGGGCTGTCAGAATGCAGCACTTCCAGGCCTTGCTTCGAGAAATGCTGCATTCTGCTTTTGCGTGCGCTGGCAGAGGAGCAATTCCCACTCCCAGAGAAGGATTTGCGGGTACCAATCCAACAGCGCCTGCAAGAAGAGGCCGGTTTGAAGATGTGTTGGTGACTTCGGATATGAGGTCATTCTTTCAGCCGACCCATCGACAGGTGTCATCCGGATCCAGCATCAGGGAACGCCTAGACCGTCAGGTGTCCGACTACATTGGGTTAACGGCCGATGTGGACGCTCTGAGGAGTGATGAACCCCTAGACTACTGGGTGGGCAGGCTTGACCTCTGGCCAGAGCTTGCCCAATTTGCAATCGAACTGTTGGCTTGCCCCTCATCCAGTGTCCTGTCCGAAAGGACGTTCAGCGCAGCAGGGGGGATTGTGACCGATAAGCGTACTCGCCTAGCTCACGACAGTGTTAACTACCTCACATTTCTAAAAATGAATGAGGCATGGATCTCGGAGGAATTCAACACATGTGATCAGTAGACCATGTATATGTCTATAAACAATTTTTGGAATCAAGCACACAGACCTTCTTAATTCATTTGGCTCACTTCCCTGACCCAAAAAAGCACACCGTACTATATGCCCCTACCCTCCTCTTTGAAGAGGTTGAGCGGTGTCATATTTCTACTGGGGCTGCTTATTATGAGGGGTTCCCACCATCCCTGTGCTGTGCTGACTTCCTCCTGGGTGTTCTTATTATGAGGGGCTCCCACCATCCCTGTGCTGTGCTGACTTCCTCCTGGGGGTTCTTATTATGAGGGGATCACACCATCCCTGTGCTGTGCTGACTTCCTCCTGGGGCTGCTTACGGTGCTGCTGTCAGCGCTGTATGTCACGGAGCTGCTGTCAGCGCTGTATGTCACGGAGCTGCTGTCAGCGCTGTATGTCACGGAGCTGCTGTCAGCGCTGTATGTCACGGAGCTGCTGTCAGCGCTGTATGTCACGGAGCTGCTGTCAGCGCTGTATGTCACGGAGCTGCTGTCAGCGCTGTATGTCACGGAGCTGCTGTCAGCGCTGTATGTCACGGAGCTGCTGTCAGCGCTGTATGTCACGGTGCTGCTGTCAGCGCTGTATGTCACGGAGCTGCTGTCAGCGCTGTATGTCACGGAGCTGCTGTCAGCGCTGTATGTCACGGAGCTGCTGTCAGCGCTGTATGTCACGGAGCTGCTGTCAGCGCTGTATGTCACGGAGCTGCTGTCAGCGCTGTATGTCACGGTGCTGCTGTCAGCGCTGTATGTCACGGAGCTGCTGTCAGCGCTGTATGTCACGGAGCTGCTGTCAGCGCTGTATGTCACGGAGCTGCTGTCAGCGCTGTATGTCACGGAGCTGCTGTCAGCGCTGTATGTCACGGAGCTGCTGTCAGCGCTGTATGTCACGGTGCTGATGTCAGTGCTCTGTATTACGGTGCTGCTGTCAGTGCTCTGTATCTCCTGCACCCTCTTGTTTGCCTACCCTGGTCCCTGACCTTCCCTCTCCTCCATTGCCTTCATTAGCTCCATAGTCCTGAATTGTCAGAACAATTTCCCAAATAAAAAAAAAATGCTTGTAGTTATCGATCCCAAATTCACCTCATACATGTATTATGCTATTGTCCAGGTGGTGGGACTACGTGCTACCCCCTAATAATTACCCCGTGGCCGCAAATTCGACCTAAAGGTTTGCGAAATTCGCCTCCCATTGAAGTCAATGGAGCCCGCGGCGAACGGTCGTTTTCGCGAACGTTTGTGTCCGTTCGCGTTTCGCGTTCGCGAAACGTCCCGTCGGAAGTTCGTCCATCACTAGTCCTCATCTCTATTTCTAACCACTCCCACTGGCCACTAATGTATGAAGAGAGAAGTGATAGACTTTTACAGAAGAGCAGAGGTGACATTGAAGCTGTGTTCCACAGCTCGGCTTCACCTTCTCTATACTGACAGAAGGAACCTGACGCCCCTATGCAGAGGAATAACAGGGTCAGTGGGAAAAGAAAGAGCTCAGTTTTTGTTCACTGATTAATCACTAATGCATTTGTTGAATAGCATTTGACAGTGTTTTTTGTAAACCTAACCAATGGAAAAGGTGGTTTTAAATTTTGGTTTACCCAAACAAAAGCAAAAAACATGTCATTCCCCAAGGCTACTTTCACACAGGGGCAGGAGGGCATTAGCAGCAAATTCTAGCTGCATTTTACCACCATAATAGCAGCGGGTTTTCAGATGCTAGCGGGGTGCCTTTAACCCCGCTAGCAGCTGAATAAAGGGTTAAAAGCACCTGCAAAGCGCCGCTGCGGAAGCACTTTGCAGGCACATTTGGCAGTGGCACCCGTTGATTCCATTGTCAGGGGCGGTGGACTGGTACAAGGTTTCCCCCATGAGGGTGGGACTTTAAAGGCATAGATTGTCAAACAATGTAATAAAAATATATAAAAAATAACTTTATTTAAACAATATATCAAAATTAGTGACGTAATGGCAGGGGCAGTGGAGGAGTAGTGCCCTCGCACCGCCCGAAAGATGCTGCTTGCAGGATTTTTTATGACCTCCTACAAGCTCACCGCCCCAGTGTGAAAGTAATTGGGCTTTCACACTGGGGATGCAGATGAGGCATATTTCAGGTGCTATTTTTAGCCCAAAAGCACCTGAAAAATGCCCCAGTGTGAATGGGGTCTTATGGAACTCCCTGGGCCAACCTTTCACTAAGTATTAGAAATAAAAAGTAGCTTAATATATGGAGGCTTCCTTCCAGTCCAATGGAGGAGTGCCATCCTGACCCATGAACCACTTTCCATTATATGTCTATTATTAAAACCCCCACGCCTCCTGCCGCCACCTTCCAGAAGCTCTTTTTGTCTGTCAAAGTCCAAATACCTAATCATTCTGGGTAGGGGGATCACGTGATTGTCTTCTCTTTAAACATGATGCAGTTATTAGGACTAAGTAGACAGTTATTGGGTCAACTCTCCCACAGAGAAGCAGAGACTTTGGCTGGCCATAGACTGTTCGAACCGTGCATGGGCAGGCTGAATGCACCAAGTTGATCGATCAACTTGGGTACAACCAGCTTGCCAGATTCACTTGCAATTATCGCTAGCCCCTGCTATAGCCACTAGCAATAACATACCTTCCAACTTTCTGAGATGGGAATGAGGGACACTTATCAGCAAAAGTATGCAGGCATAGAACATATCCCTGGCCATGCCCCCTTAAAGGAAAATTGTACAAAAAATACAAGATGGGTTAAACCCACAAGTGCTTTTTTACCACTACTATTCCTTTATATTGGCTTTTGGAATTTAGAAATGCAGCACTTTAAAAATCAGATGAAAGGTTTAGCGCTGGGAAACACTTTTTGATAGATAAAAATAGGATTTTTATATACAGCTTACCTGTAAAATCCTTTTCTTGAGAGTACATCACGGGACACAGGAGCTCATTACATGGGTTATATAGGCACCTCTGGTGATTGGACACTGGTTAACCCCAATTAAGGAGAATTCCTCCCCTATATAACCCCTCCCATATGGGAGGCACCTCAGTTTTGTAGCAAAGCAATAGGAAACCACGTAAAACCCAAGAGGGGCGGGAGCCCTGTGTCCCGTGATGTACTCTCAAGAAAAGATTTTACAGGTAAGCTGTATATAAAAATCCTATTTTCTTGATCATACATCATGGGACACAGGAGCTCATTACATAGTGGGATGTCCCAAAGCAATGCTCAGATTGAGGGGAGGGAGACACAGATCATAATTATAGACCGCCATGGGCCGGAGGACCTAAACTGCAGCCTGCAGTACACTGCACCCAAAGGCGGTATCCTCTTGCCCTCTGACATCCACCTGATAGAATCTGGTGAATGTGTGGACTGATGACCAAGTTGCAGCCTTACAGATCTGAGCCAGGAAGGCCTGGTGATGCACTGCCCAAGAAGCACTTACAGCCCTAGTAGAGTGCGTTTTCACTTGAAAAGGAGGGATTTTCCCTTTAACACTATAGGCCTGAGAAATAATCTGTCTAATCCACCTTGAGAGAGTGGATTTTGATGCCGCCTGGCCCTTCCTAAGGCCTTCCGGCAAAATAAATAAGCAATCAGTTTTCCTTATCTGAGCCGTTGCTTGAAGATAGATACTGATTGCCCTAACCACATCCAAAGTGTGCAAAGATTCTTCTTCTGCGGACTGTGGGTCTGAAAAAAAGGATGGTAGGATTACATCTTGATTCAAATGGAATCCCGAAACCACCTTAGGTAGAAAGGACCTGTTGGGGCGCATGACCACCCGGTCCTTATGAACAATTAGATACGGCTCTTTGCTGGAGAGAGCTGCTAGTTCTGACACTCTTCTAGCCGTGGATATGGCTACCAAGAAAACCAATTTTTTGGCCAAAAGAACCAATGAAGCCAGATGCAAAGGTTCAAAAGGTTGTCCCTGCAAAGCCGAGAGAACCAAATTTAGATCCCATGGGCATACCGGAGGTTTGACTGGCGGCCTTATCCGCATAGCCCCCTGGATGAAAGCCTGCACCAGGGAATGCGATGCAAGTGGCTTCTGAAAAAACACTGACAAGGCCGAAATCTGCCCCTTGATAGTGCTTACGGCCAAATTAATTTCTAGGCCTGACTGGAGGAAGGCCAAGAACCTGCTAATGACATACTTTCTAGGATGCCATTTCCTGAGTTCACACCAGGAAACATATGCCCTCCAGATTTTGTAGTAAATAAGCCTGGAGGCCAGCTTTCTGGCATTAACCAGAGTTAAAAGGACTGGCCCCGAAAGCCCACGGTCTCTCAGAATGTGAGTCTCAGCAGCCAAACTGTCAAATTCAGACTGTGTAAAGCAGGATGGTAAATCGGACCCTGTGAGAGCAGATCTGGCCGGAGAGGGAGGTTCCATGGCCTGCCTACGGCCAACTTCATGATCTCTGCATACCACGGTCGCCTGGGCCAAGCCGGGGCTACCAAAATAACCGATTTTGTCTCCCTCTTGACTCTTCCCAGGAACCGCGACATAAGTGGGCACGGGGGGAGGCATAAATCAGATTGTACTGATCCCAGGGAACTGTCAGGGCATCTGACCCCTGAGCAAGTGTATCTCTTGTTCTTGACACAAACTTGTCCAGTTTTCTGTTGAACCTGGACGAACAGATCCACGTCTGGAGTACCCCACCTGCGACATATGTCCAAAAACACGTCAGGGTGCAGAGCCCATTCTCCTGGGCACAACTGCTGGCGGCTCAAAAAATCCGCCTGCCAATTTTCCACTCCTGGAATGAAGACTGCAGAAAGGCATGGAACATGCTTTTCTGCCCAGACAAGTATGCGATTCACCTCTTTTTGCGCAACCAGACTCCTGGTACCGCCCTGGTGATTGATATAGGCCACTGCTGTGGCATTGTCGGACTGAACCCGAACAGGGAGACCACTTTATGAGAGCCATGTAAACTGCCTGGATCTCCAAGACATTTATGGGCAATAGCTTCTCGATCGCAGACCATCTCCCCTGCGAGCACGTCTCCTCTAACACTGCTCCCCAGCCTGTCAGGCTGGCATCTGTCGTAATAACCTTCCATGGAAGAGGAAGAAAAGTTTTGCCTTTCAGCAAATTCTCGGTTTGTAACCACCAGACGAGACTCTTGCGTGTCCCTGGGGATAGACGCATAGGAAAATCCAAGGATTGGGGCTTCCTGTTCCAAGTCGCAAGGATGCATCTTTGCAGAGGCCTTGAGTGGAACTGGGCAAATGGAACGGCCTCGAAGGAGGCGACCATTTTCCCCAACAGTCTCATGCACAAATGAATGGGGGAAGATTTCCTGCCCAGAATTAGGCGCACCAGATCCCCAATGGCCAAGGCTTTTGGCCTTGGAAGAAACACCTTGCCCTGAGCGGTGTCGATAAACATACCCAGGTATTCCAACCTGGTAGCAAGCTGTAGGGACGACTTTTCTAGGTTTATAATCCAACCTAGGCACTGCAGGTGTTCTAGCGTTCTGGAAACACTGTGGTTCAGGAACGCTACTGTTTTCTCCATGAGAAGCAAGTCGTCTAGATAAGCCATGATGGCTATACCCTGAGCTCTTAGGTTTGCCAAGAGAGGGTCCAGAATCTTTGCGAAGACTCGAGGGGCCGTAGCGAGCCCGAACGGCAAGGCCACCTTAGATACTTTTGGTGTGCAGGAAAAATTGGCACATGGAGATATGCCATAAATTCTCCCCCTTGCAGGGAGGAGACCACAGTGCGAATTGACTGCATTCGGAAGGATGCGTAAAAAACGGTTCAGATCCTTCAGATCCAGGATAGGTCTGACACTTCCATTTTGCTTTGGAACGGTGAAGAGATTCGAGTAAAACCCTGAACCCTGTTCTTTTGGGTCCACTTCTACTATCACCCCCTGGGATAGTAAGTGATCTAAGGCCAGAAATAGCGGTCTTTGCTTTACTGGGTCCCTGGGGATCCTAATGACCTTAGAAAGCGAGAAGGTAGAATCTCCTGAAACTCTAGCTTGTAGCCCAGAGATACTGAAGAGATCACCCACTTGTCCCGGATCTCTTCCCGCCAGGCTTCTGCAAACTGCCCAAGCCTTCCCCCCACTCGACCGAGTGGGGGCGCCCCTGCACAAGGAAATTTTTGGGCTCTGCTTGGCAGGCTTTCGCCCCCAAGTCTTTTTCTGCCCCTGGGCTCGGCCCTGAACCTTTCCTGTAGAGGAGGGTTGAGAAGGCTGTCGCCACTGCTTAGAGCTTGATGCTCCGGGAGAGAGAGAACGCCTAAAAGATGGACGTTTATTCCTTTTGACTGGAAGGAGAGTAGATTTACCCCCTGAAATTTTTTGGACGAATTTGTCTAATTCTTCTCCAAACAAACATTCCCCTTTAAACGGGAACCCAATCAAATGCTTCTTGCATGATAGCTCAGCTGCCCAATTCTTTAGCCATAGGGCCCTTCACATGTGTACCAACAGGCGAGACAAACGAGATGCTTGTTGGACAGAATCCAAAATCGCATCAATCATAAAACACAGAATTTGAGGTATTTCTGCATAATTCTCCACTTCCTCACTGGGAAGGAGGCCAAGCATCTGCTTAACCTGTTCCTTGAGGAACTGACACAACCCCACGGCTGCGACTGTAGGTTGCACTACAGCGCCAGTCATGGAAAAGGAGGCTTTTAATAATGTTTCCAACCTCTTATCAGTTGGATCTTTAAATACCTGAGCATTATCCAACGGACAGGTCAGGTTTTTATTCACTCAAGAAATAGCCGCATCGACAGATGGGACCCCCCCATTTCTTGGTGAAACTTTCCTCCAGAGGATAATGCATAGAAAACCTTTTAGGAGGAGCAAACAGTTTATCGGGATGTCCTCAATCCTCATACATCAATTTATCCATTAAGGGATGAATTGGAAAGGAAAAAGCAGCCTGTGGGATTTTCCTGACTACCAGGGAAGAAACAGAGGACGTAGCGACTTCAGCAGCAGGCATTCTGAATGTGGTATGCACCAATTCAGTATAATACTGTACCTGCTTTCTGAGCACCTGGGAGGAGGGGACTCTCTCCTCTTCCTCTGATTCCTCCGACTGCTCAAGATCCCTGTCCCAAGATAGAGATCTCTCCTCATTGTCAGAAGAATCATCTGAAAGAGGAATCTCAGCAGAGGGAGGGGATCTACCCATTTTCATGCTATCTTTCAGGGAAGCAGAAAAAAAATTAATGATTCTCCCTTCAAAACCCTCCAATGTAGCCCTAAGGAAGTCCTCAGTGATGTATACCGGGGCTGAGACATTAGGAGAGGCTGCAAAACCTGACAGGGGCACTGACTCATCCTGTGAGGCTGGCTCCAGTCTTGCAGGGGGGGATGGTAACTTACAGCCATTTTTAGAACCCCTGGACCTAGGCGGTGATTTACCAGTGCCCTTGTTACCGCCCCCTGAGACCCTCTTACGAGGAGACATAGTCCTAAGCTACAAAGCAGAGGTACTAATACAAAGTGCAATCACTGTTGTGCTAAAAGTCTCACAATAACATATATATATGCTTTATACTGCACAACCTGATGCTGAGTAGGTGTCTAAGGTTTGCCTGGATCCAATCCCCTGGGATGCTTACTGCCCACATCTCATGTGTCTCTCACTTACAGTCCCCTGACGCTCTGGGCTTTTAAAACTGCCGCCTGGCACCTGCGCAGTACAGCGCCGTGCACACCAACATGCACGGCTCACAACCACACTCCCCCCTCCTCCATTAGCCCGGGAGCGCGCACGGCCGCTGGAATCCAGGGGGGGAAAAGGAATCTCATCAGAGCTGCGTGGGACCCCCAGACTACGTGGGACCCCTGTATTACCTTATTGTGGCAGGGACTGCAGTGGAGATGTGAGACCTCTGGAGAACCAGGCTTCACTGAGCGTGTGTACTGAAAGGCATGTAAGTATGCATCAGGCTGCTCTTACTCCCTCTAGTGGTGGAAACCAGGTAAGACATACAACTACTCAAATGAAGAAATCCATCATATAATTATATATAGGATTAACTTCCCTTACCTGTCCTCGCCACAGGAATTGCTGAAAACAGACAGATTCCAGCCTTTACCCATCACGGCGGGCAGTGTTTGCCAACCTCCAGGTTTTTCTGGGGTTCTTTCTCAGAAGAACCTCCTACCTGGACCTTGTAAAAGACTCTGCCAGAAACTTTCGTGCAACATGTGTAAACAGTACACCAAGTCTGGTTTTCCCAGAGCCCAGTCTTCCAATAGGAGAGGACTTACAGGCCAAACCTCGTTTCTTCGGATGACGAGGCCCGGGTACCATACCATCTTGGGAGTCAAATATCGGCCCGAGATATGGATCCGGTTTATTGTAGCCCTTAGGCCCCCGCAGAGACCTGCACAGAGCTTTCTTCATAGCACATTTTTTACGTGACCAACCACCATAGACACTGGCGAAAAAAACTGAGGTGCCTCCCATATGGAAGGTGTTATATAGGGGAGGAATTCTCCTTAATTGGGGTTAACCAGTGTCCAATCACCAGAGGTGCCTATATAACCCACTATGTAATGAGCTCCTGTGTCCCGTGATGTATGATCAAGAAAAGTGCATTTTATATACATCTACGTATATAGATCAGACCAAAATGAGGGATAAATAAGGAGGAATAAGGGACAGAGGGGCATTGCTCTAAATCAGGGACAGTCCCTCGAAATCAGGGACAGTTGGGAGCTATGCAATAATCACTGTCTTCTCTAAAGCCATATATACACTATCAGTTTTTTCTGCTGAGTTTTTCCTTCAGATTTACCTAAACCATATAATATGAGGTCAAACCTTAGGAGTTTAAATTTGTATGCAATCAGGCAGGCCCTTGCACTACATGGTTTTGGTAAACCTGAAGGAAAAACTGAATATCTGATAGTGTGTATGGGGCATTACAATGGGATTAGACTTGTGGCCTCTGGAGGAGAGCAGGGCGGTGAGGGAGAGGTCCCATTCAGGGATTAAGAGGGAATAAATTCAGCTCAGCTAATTCCTCATCTCTGAGGTCCTCCATGCCCCTTAGTAATTTGCCCTTCTCTGCGCTCTTTCCAGTTCCAGGACGTCGTTTTCATGAATCAGCCTCCAAAGTTAAACTTCCTCTCTCTCTGAAGTTTTGTTGCTCATAGGCATAAATTGTGCAATACATGTACAAAAAATGTATTCCACATGCTCCTATTTATGTCTTGTGTTCTTTAACAGTTTACATGCTTGAGAGCTGCCCACAGCACTGGGGAATTTTTTCTCATAGAATGTGTTTTTTTGTCCTTGCAGCCTTTGTAAGAGACTAAATGGTCTGCACCTAATCAGAAAGCACAGTTGTGACATGTGGGCCTCTGTATACATCATGCTGTACCAAGGAAGAAGCTGCTCCCAAGAGCCACTCGTGTTATGGGAAAAATGAGAGACGGAGTCTGCCTTATGCCGCGTACACACGGGCGGACTGTATGGCGTACTTAGTCCGTCGAAACACATTTCAGCGGACAGTCCGCTCGTGTGTGGGCTTCAGCGGACTTTTTCAGCGTGCAGTCTGGCGTACTAAGTATTTCGGATTTTTCGAAATTCTGTCCGTCGTACTTTGGTTTCAGCGGACAATCCGCTCATCAGTAGGCTAGTTCGACGGACTAAGAATGGCGCATGCCCAGAAAGGATTTACATGGCGGAAGGGTGCTTTGCTGTGTATTGGACTTCCTATTTCTAGTCCCGTCGTACGTGCTGTACACGTCATCGCGCAAGCTTTCGACGGACTGTTTGTGCATCCGTGTGTGGTCAAGTCCGTTCAGTCGAAAGTATGACGGACTGTCCGTCGGATTGTATGACGGACTAAGTACGCCATACAGTCCGCCCGTGTGTACGCGGCATTAGGCTGAATGAGCAATCCATTTCCAATCTTACCCATGGCTACCTTTAGTGGTTCCTGGGAGCAAGCTTCATCCTCAACCCAGCAGGTTGGACATGCATTGAGGGGAAAGCACTTATCTCACCAAGTGAGTTTAATTACCACCTTAATCAGCCACACCTGTGTAATTAAAATGTGTTCGGTTTTTAAAGGGATGAGAGGGCAAGCCTGGTTGTGTCCCACTGACCAGTGTGTCTGACCACTAAGAGGGCATCCACTGATCCATGAGGAACAATTGATGTAAGGGGGCTCTGAAGGGGACAGTTGATGTAAAGGGTCACTCTGATGTGGATAGCTAATGTAAGGAGGTACTCTAATGCAGACAGTTGATACAAAGGGACACCCTGATATTGATGTAAGGGGACACTGTGATGGGGACATTTGGTACAAGGTAGCTTGCTGATGGGGACACCTGACATAAAGAGGGACTCTGAGGATTCCTGATCTAAGTGGGGGGCTCTTCTGATAGGGACACATGATATAAAGAGGTGCAGGTTCTCTGCATCTCTTTCACACTCTTGACATTATGTCCCCTGACTTTTTAAACTGCATCCCCAGATCAGATGGACTAGACCTGGCCATGCATAATGGGTCACATGGGACTCCCAATTTAAGGGATCACTGTGATTGGTTATCACAATGATCACATGGTCAGGAGCCCATCCTACTGGCATTTGACAGCACAGTCACAGTGCTGGGTGTGCATAATTGATTGGGTTCCCAACGCAAAACAGCAGTGCATATATGTGGCAGCATAGAATAAAGATCACCTTTGTTTTTCCACATAAAGTATATGCATACAGCCGGAAGAATAGAGTTAATTAGGGCATGCATGCCCATGAATTTTTTTTCATTTTTTACAGGCTGCAAATACAGGGACATCAAAATGCAGTTATCCTTTAAATGAAAGTACATTTTTATTAAAAATTTTATTTGTCCACCCGTCCCCTAATTGGCCTAGTACCCCTCCCATTACCCTCATCAGAGCTGCTTTCATATCTCAGCATTATGGGCAATGCCTCCTCTGGTGTTCACCTCCTCTAGGCAAAAACTGCAAGTCTACAGCATGAATATTCAGCCACAGTGACATCTGTGGTGGAATATTCTAAATATACTGCGTACCAGTAAATTTAGATGCCAAAATTTCCAATTAGAGTTACACTAGTGAAGAGGCCTACATGTTTCTGAGACTGACAGATGAGAGTGAAGAGGAAATGACCCAACTGTCATATTCACGCTCAGAATACGAACTAGTACACAGCAGCGGCACCCCTGACAGATAGCTCTGATGACAGAGTAGTGGTCCCTGCCAAGGTCAGGCATACCCGACCCCGTTCTTCTGCTGTTGTTGAGGTGCAAGAACCACAGGGCCCTCGTATCGAGCAGAGAGTCAGAACTAGTCCTTCTGGTGAACTGGCAAACACCAGCGGCCTAGTACATCCTGGTCGTACATCCAGCACTGCAGTAACACTTGGTGATGTGGCGAGTCCCATAAGTGCAGTTCAAGTTGGTGCGGTTGCTAGCACAAGGAGAGTCCCGCAGCCACCAAGAAGACAAAGACAGGCCCGACGAGCCCATAGTGCCCTTCCTGCTGCATTTGTCAATATGAATTGGGAGCCCACCACTTCTGCAGCACCCGTACTTCTCCCATTCACTGGCCAACCTGAAATTCAGGTGGAAACAGTTGATTTTACGTCACTTGATTTTTATTCACTGTTTTTCACGAAAGATCTCTATAGATCTGTTGTGGAGCAAAGCAATTTGTATGCTGGTTAATTCCACGCCGCTTATCCCCAGTTGGCCCTTGCCAGAGATTGGAGACCTATTACGGTCTCTGAATTTATGTCCTTCCTGGGCCTATCCCTCCTCATGGGCACAGTTAAAAAAAGTGAGTTGCGGTCATATTGGTCCACTGACCCAATTCACCATATGCCCGTGTTCTCTGCCTCCATGACCAGGACGCGATACGAGCAGATCTTGCGGTTCATGCATTTCAATGACAATTAACTCGGTCGTCCTCAGGGTGACCCTGGATACGATCGGCTCCACAAAATGAAGCTCCTCATAAACCACTTTAAACAGCAGTTTGCAGCCTTGTATACTCCCGATCATGTTGTCTGCGTTGATGAGTGCCTGATTAGATTTTCTGGCCGCTTGTCTATGAAACAGTATCTTCCCAGCAAGCGTGCAAGATATGGGGTCAAGATGTATAAGCTCTATGACAGGGCAACAGGCTATACATATAGTTTTATGGTTTACCAGAGAAGAGATAGGCACGTGGAGCCTGAGAACTGCCCAGACTACATGGGGAGCGCTGGTAAGACTGTGTGGGACTTGGTGTCACCCTTATTTGGAAAGGGGTACCACTTGTACGTGGACAATTGTTACAGAAGTGTGACACTTTTTAGTCACCTTTTTGATTGTGGAATTGGCGCATGTGGCACTGTGTGATCTAATTGCTGGGGCTTCCCTTCAACGGCTTGTAGAATCCCGATTTAGATGGGAGAGAGGGCCTGCTTGAAATGTAATAATGTGTTAGCAGTGAAGCGGAGGGATACACAGAATGTTTTCGTTCTGTCCTCCCTTCACACAGATACGACTGTCCAAATTCCTATGGCGACTGGTGTTGTGGAGATACCCCTCTCTGTCCACCAATACAACCTTAACATGGGAGGGATGGACCTCAACGACCAGTTGTTGGCACCTTACCTAATTGCCCTAAAGGCCAGACACTTCCCAATGCAAATGCAGTGAGCCTGCTGCTTGAGAGGCATTTTCCATATGTCCTCCCTGGTACGTGTCTACAGAAAACGTGGATTTAGGCATAACACGCGCTTTTATTGTCCCTCCTGTCCAGACACACCTGGTCTCTGCATCGGTGACTGTTTCAAACGCTACCACACACTAGTGGAGTATTAGCAGAGGGTACAGCATTGCACAGTCTAGGGCACACTTTCTCAGGGTCTCCAAAGATGAGATGGCCATCACATTTTGAGAGATCCTAATCTGGAACGTTTACAGTTTATATAAATGTGCAAAAAAAAAACACAAAAACACAAAAAAATAAGCCAAAAATAGTTGGTTTTATTTTTCTTCTCTCTCTTATGTTCGCTCTCTATTGTCCACTCTATTGTTCACACTCTATTGTTCTATATCTATTGTTACTGTATTTTAGATCGGTAATGTTTTATTTTTACTATGTTTTATTGTATTTGCTTTGCAGGTATGGTATGTCTAATGCCTCGTACACACGATCAAACGATCCCCCCGTGTGTGGGCCCAGCATCCTCTGGGACTGTGACGTCATAATGGACGGGGACATCATCCAGGATGTCCCTATATAAGTCGCTGCGCGCCGCGTCCCTGCCATTGTGACCGGAGGCAGGGACGAGGCAACATCTCCAGAAGAGAAGAAGAGAAGAACAGAAGACGGCGACGGCGACGGCGGCGACAGAAGACCGGGCCACCGCTTGTAAAAGAGCTAGAAGGAGGCGCGGTGGCCCAGCAAGAAGAACCGAAGAGAGGGGACAAGACCTCCGAAGAGGGGGACAAGACCCCCGAAGTCGGAAGAAGAGGGCGGCGGCGAAGAAGAAAGCTGGGCTCCTCCGCTAGTGAAAGAACTATCAAAAGAGCAGAAGATATCGGAGGAGTCCGGCGAGAAGACCCCCAAAGACGGAAGAAGACCCCTGGAGCTGTGCAATAAACTATTTTAACCCTTGTGTGTTGTGTTTTTTTTTTACTTTTTTTCACAGGTGAATGGGTAGGGGTACATTGTACCCCATACTCATTCAGATAGGGTGGGGGGCCGGGATCCCGGGCCCCCTTATTAAAGGGGGCTCCTGGATTCCGATAAGCCCTCTGCCCGCAGACCCCGACAACCAATGGCAAGGGTTGTCTGGAAGAGGCCCTTGTCCTCATCAACATGGGGACAAGGTGCTTTGGGGTGGGGGGGCCCACAGAGTGCCCCCTTCCCCAAAGCACCCACCCCCCCATGTTGAGGGCACGCGGCCTGGTACGGCTCGGGAGAAGGGGGCGCTCGCTTGTCCCCACCCCCTTTCCTGGCCGGCCGGGTAGCGTGCTCGGATAAGGGTCTGATATGTACCTGGGTGGGACCCCCACGCCGATTTTTCGGCGTAGGGGTTCCCCTTTAAGTTCATACCAGGTGACGGGGCCAGCGACGCCTCCTTCGCTGGCCTCGGCTACCTGGAGATGCGCTCAAAATAAGCGGACTTTCCTCCGCGTGTGTGGGCGAGTCCGTTCATTTCAAAAGTACGGCGGATAGTCCGGCAGACTTAGTACGCCATATTAGTCCACTGAAAAAGTTCCGTGTGTGGGCAAGTAGCTCGTTTGGAAAGTCCAGGGGAAAGTCCACCAGACTAAGTCCACCGGATAGTCTGCTACGTGTGTACGCGGCATTACTCTCATACCGTAATGTTACTTTGTTTTATTGTTAACCATCATTTGCTTAACAGGTACGCCATTCAGCTACAGCACGGGTTTATTTATTCTGACAGCAACAGCGTTTGCTCCCACGATACTTAAAGCCGTGACTCCATCGCTGTAGGAGGTGATTTCACCACCGCAATTAAAAAAAAGAGCAGATATGCCAAAGCACGAGGGCAGAGGTGGAGGAGCGATTTGCTCCTAAAATTAGGGGCGGATTGCCCCCATGCTTTGTCATATATATTTTTAAGCACAGATTGCGTTAAAAAATCAAGTTGTTTTATTGAGTTAATGTTTTATCGTTATCATTGTTTGCTTTTAAGGTATGCCATTCAGCTACAGCACCGATTTAGTTATCTTGACAGCAACAGTGTTTGGTCTTACAATATGTAAATCAATGACCCCAGGACTGTAGGATGTGATTTCACCACCATAGTTAAAAAAAATTGTGCATGTATGCCCATCATTAGAAGTGGGTGGATGAGAGGAGGTATTCTAATGGTGGGCATACCTAATGGTGGGCCACAAAATGTCAAGATAACACAAACCCTCCACCCCCAAATTACCAAATTTTGGAAAGTAGACACGCCAAACTATTTGTTGAGAGGCATGTTGTGTCCATGGAATATTTTAGATTTTGCCCCAAATTTCTGGAAAATTACAATTATTTATTTTTATTTTTTATTTTTTCACAAAGTTGTCACTAAATGATATATTGTTTAAACATGGCATGGTTATATGTGGAATTACACCCCAAATTCCATTCTGCTGCTTCTCCTGAGTATGGGCATACCACATGTGTGAGACTTTTTGGGAGCCTAGCCACGTACAGGACCCCAAAATCCAATCACTGCCTTCAGAATTTCTAAGGGTGTAAAACTGTGATTTTACTCCTCACTACCTATCGCAGTTACGGAGGTCATGAAATGCCCAGATAGCACAACCCACCCCCCCCCCCCCCCCAATGACCCCATTTTGGAAAGTAGATACCCCAAGGTATTTGCTAAGAGGCATGGCGAGTATTTTGCAGATCTCTTTTTTTTTTTAGAAAATGAAGAAAGAGATCTGCAAAATACTCAACATGCCTCTCAGCAAATAGCTGGGGTGTCTACTTTCCAAAATGAGGTCTTTTGGAGGGGTTTGCTATCTGGGCATTTCATGTCCTCCGAAACTGTGACAGGCAGTGAAGAGTGAAATAAAAAAATTATGCCCTTAGAAAGTCTGAAGGCGGTGTTTGGTTTTTTTGGGTTCCTGTACGCGGTTTGACTGATAAAAAGTCTCACACGTGTGGTATCCCCGTACTCTGGAGAAGCAGTAGAAAGTATTTTGGGATGTAATTCCACATATAACCATGCCATGTTTGAACAATATATCATTTAGTGTCAACTTTATGTAAAATAAATAAATAATTTTTCCGAAACTTGTGGATAAAAGCTATTTTCCTGGTGCCTTCATGGTAGCATATGCATGGATTGTGGGTATGCTGCCATGAATAGGCACCAAGAAACGAAAATTACAGAGGGGTAAGTATTCAAGTTTCCATTTTAGAGCAGTTGTTCTCAGCCTCAGTCCTCAAGTACTCCCAACAGGACATGTTTTGGGAATTTATCTTAGCTAAATAGCTGTCCAAAATACAAAGCCATTGACTGAAGGGGGGCTGATCTGATGGGAGAGGACTCTGATGTGAAGGGAGGACATCTGATGTGATTGGAGGATATCAGATGTGATAAGGGACCTCTGATGTGAAGAGGGCAGGACTCTGATGTGATGGGGGAACTCTGATGTGAAGGCAGGACTCTGATGTGATGGGGACCCCTGATGTGAAGGCAGGACTCTGATGTGATGAGGGAACCTCTTATGGGAAGGGAGGACTCTAATGTGATGTGAGGACCTCTGATGTGAAGGGGGACTTGATGCAAAGGGAGAACTATGATTTTTTTAACGTTTTTGATCCCATTGGAAAAAACAAAATGCTGAAAAACGTTAACTCTATAAAAACGCTATTGCAAAAATGCTGAAAAACATTGAAAAACTCACTTCAAAGCTATTGGCATTTTTATACCGGTATTATAACATCCAGTGTGCATGAGGCCTTACTGCACAAGGACTGCAAGAGGCAGATACTAGGACTATTCAGGTAATTACAATACTTGTATTTAAAAAAAAAAAAAAATTATGATGTATTAATGCAGTGTTTCTCAACCAGGGTGCTGCAACACCATGGAGTGCCATTGAGATTTCCTTGGGGAGCTGCAAGCATGAGACACAGTTTTCTGTAGATCAGAGATGGATAAGAGGACTCTGTGGTGATGGGGAGACTCTGATGTGGCGGGGGGACTCTATCATTGGGGTACACTGATGTGATGGGGACTGTCATATATAGGGGAACTCAATGTCACCAACTGTGATGGTAGCCTCTGATGTGAAGGGGGACTATTATATTATGTGGGGACTTCTGATGTGAAGGGGAGTTTCTGATAAAATGGGGGGGGGGGGGGGCTCTGATGTGAAGGGAAGACTCTAATATGAGGGGGGGGGTCTTTGATGTGAAGAGAGAAGTCTGATGTTATGGGAAGATCTCTGATGTGATGGGGGGGAACTCTGATGTAATGGGGGACGTCTGATGTAAAGAGTAGCTTCTGATGTGATGGGGGGACCTCTGATGTGAAACTCAAGGGGGGGGGGGGCTCTGGTGTGAAGGGAAGACTTTGATGTGATGGAAGGACCCCTGATGTGAAAGAGGGCTCTGAAGTGAAGGGAGGACTATAATGTAAAGGGAGGACCTCTGATGTGATGGAGGACCTCTGGTGTGAAGGGAAGACTCTGATGTATTGGGGGAAACTCTGATGAAAAAGGTGGCTCTGATGTGAAGGGAGGACTCTGATGTGAAGGGAGGACCTCTAATGTGAAGGGAGGACCTCTGATGTGAAGGGGGACTGTGATGTGATAGGGGGGTCATCTGATGTAAACGGGAAGGGGGACCCTGATGCAAATAGAGAACTACGATGTGATTGGAGGACCTCTGATGTAATGGGGGAAGCTCTTATGGGAAGGATGGCTCTGATGGGAAGGGGGGCCTCTGGTGTGAAGGGAGGACTCTGGTGTGAAGGGAGGACTCTGGTGTATTGGGGGAACCTCTGATGAGAAGGGTGGCTCCAATGTTAAGGGAGGACTCTGATGTAAAGGGGGGCTTTGATATAATGGGGGGACCTCTAATGTAATGGGGGAACCTCTGATGTGAAGGGAGGACCTCTGATGTGAAGGGGGGACTGTGATGTGATAGGGGGTCCTCTGATGTAAACGGGAAGGGGGACCCTGATGCAAACAGAGAACTACTATGTGATTGGAGGACCTCTGATGTAATGGGGGAACCTCTAATGTGAAAAAAGGACTCTGATCTCACACAGGACAACTCCGATGTGAAAGGGGAGCTCTGATGTGATGGGAGGACTCTGATGTGATAGGGAAGACCTCTGATGTGAAAGTCAAGGGGAGTGGTGCTGGCTTTGGTGTGAAGGGAGGACTATGATGTGAAGGGAGGACCTCTGATGTAATGGGGGACATCTTATGGGAAAGGTGGCTCTGATGTGAACAGGATGGGGGACCCTGATGCAAAGGGAGAACTATGATGTGATGGGAGGACGTCTGATGTAATGAGGGAACCTGTTATGGGAAGGGTGACTCTGACGTAAAGGGAGGGCCCTGATGTGATGGGGGGGCCTCTGATGTGAAGGGAAGACTCTAATATGAGGGGGGAGGGTCTTTGATGTGAAGAGAGGAGTCTGATGTTATGGGAAGATCTCTGATGTGATGGGGGGGAACTCTGATGTGATGGGGGACGTCTGATGTAAAGAGTGGCTTCTGATGTGATGGGGGGACCTCTGATGTGAAAGTCAAGGGGGGGGGGGGGGGACTCTGGTGTGAAGGGAAGACTTTGATGTGATGGGAGGACATCTGATGTGAAAGAGGGCTCTGAAGTGAAGGGAGGACTATAATGTAACGGGAGGACCTCTGATGTGATGGAGGACCTCTGGTGTGAAGGGAAGACTCTGATGTATTGGGGGAAACTCTGATGAGAAAGGTGGCTCTGATGTGAAGGGAGGACTCTGATGTGAAGGGAGGACTCTGATGTGAAGGGGGGTGGCTTTGATGTGATGGGGGGGGGGTGGCTTTGATGTGATGGGGGAACCTCTAATGGGAAGGGTGGCTCTGATGTGAAGGGAGGACCTCTGATGTGAAGGGAGGACCTCTGATGTGAAAGGGAGACTGTGATGTGATAGGGGGTCCTCTGATGTAAACGGGAAGGGGGACCCTGATGCAAACAGAGAACTACGATGTGATTGGAGGACCTCTGATGTAATGGGGGAACTTCTTATGGGAAGGATGGCTCTGATGTGAAGGGGGGACCTCTGATGTGAAGGGAGAACTCTGGTATGAAGGGAGGACTCTGCTGTGAAGGGAGGATTCTGGTGTGAAGAGATGACTCTGGTGTATTGGGGGAACCTCTGATGAGAAGTGTGGCTCCAAAGTTAAGGGAGGACTCTGATGTGAAACGGGGGCTTTGATGTGATGGGGGGACCTCTAATGTAATGGGGAACCTCTTATGGGAAGGGTGGCTCTGATGTGAAGGGAGGACCTCTGATGTGAAGGGAGAACCTCTGATGTGAAGGGGGGACTGTGATGTGATAGGGGGTCCTCTGATGTAAACGGGAAGGGGGACCCTGATGCAAACAGAGAACTACGATGTGATTGGAGGACCTCTGATGTAATGGGGGAACCTCTAATGTGAAAAAAGGACTCACACCAGAGAACTTTGATGTGAAGGGGAGCCCTGATGTGACGGGAGGACTCTGATGTGATAGGGAAGACCTTTGATGTAATGGGGGATGTCTTACGGGAAAGGTGGCTCTGATGTGAACAGGATGGGGGACCCTGATGCGAAGGGGGAACTATGATGTGATGGAAGGACTTCTGATGTAATGGGGGAACCTGTTATGGGAAGGGTGTCTCTGACGTGAAGGGAGGACCCTGATGTGATGGGGGGACCTCTGATGTGAACATGAAGCGGGACCCTGATGCGAAGGGAAAACTATTATGTGATGGGAGGATCTCTGGTGTAATGTTAACCTCTGATGTGAAAGAAGGACTCTGATCCGATGGGAGAGGACTGATTTGAAGTGAGGACTCTGATTTGAAGTGAGGACTCTGATTTGAAGTGAGGACTCTGATGTGATAAGGGACCTTTGATGTGAAGAGGGCAGGACTCTGATGTGAAGGCAGGACTCTGATGTGAAGGCAGGACTCTGATGTGAAGGCAGGACTCTGATGTGATGGGGGACCTCTGATGTGAATGGCAAGGGGGGGCTCTGATGCAAAGGGAAGACTGATGTGATGGGAGGACCTCTGATGTAATGGGGGAACCTCTTATGGGAAGGGAGGACTCTGATGTGATGGGGGACCTCGGATGTGATGGGGGACCTCGGATCTGATGGGGGGACCTCTATTGTGAAGAGAGGACTCTGATGTGATGGGAGGACTCTGATGTGATGGCGGGACCTCTGATGTGAACAGGAAGAAGGACCTGATGCGAAGGGAGAACTATGATGTGATGGAGGACCTCTGGTGTAATGGGGGACCTCTGATGTGAAAGAAGGACTCTGATCTGATGGGGGAGTCATCTGATGACTCTAATGTAACCAGGAAGGGGGGACTTTGATGTAATGGGTGGGTATGATATGAAGGAAGGGCTCTGATGTGATAGAAGGACTCTGATGTAATGGGGGACTATGATGTGAAGGAAGGGCTCTGATGTGATGGAAGGACTCTGATGTGATGGGGGGACCTCTGATGAGAAGTGGTGGGGGGGAACACTGATGTAAAGTTTCTTCAAGATGGTTGTATGCCTCATCCCAGACTCAGGTTTTCCCCTGATAACTTGCTTTTTAGACTGGGGTGCCTTGAGATTTTGCTTGCTTTTTAAAGGGTGCCACAATGAGAAACACTGTATTAATGAATGCAGAGCTATCTGAATTTGTGTCTTTTATATCTGCCGGGAGTTTAGCTTTAATGATGTTAATACCGATTACAATTTATGAACTTTTTATAAATCGTTTAGCTATGTTTCATGCTACTGCTTGTATAATTCATTTATGGATTTCCCCCTCCTCTTTTTCCTCTGGTGGTGTGCACGCCTCTCTTCCCTTCTCGCTCCTCTATCTCTTTGTATCCTGAGAGTGACCTCACTAATACACCCCCTAACTCAGCCACTTCCCCTACACTACACACAACTACTCAGCACTGTGTAGGGAGAAGAGTTCAGTCATTGCTGCTGGGAATCCTACAAAGGCAGAACGCTGGGGGGGACAGATAGTTATAAAAGGAAACTTAGCAGATCAGCAGGGGCTACATAGAGAACCTGAACCTGCACAGGGGTGTACGAACAATAGACCTGGTGACCGGAGAGACTCAGGACGGTTGCTGAAATGTGACAGATGAGGAAGGAAGTTGAAGATGGAGTAATAAACTGTAGGTACAGGAACATATGCACAGTCACCAAGATACCATATAGAGTAGAAATAGTTTAACGTTATTAACAGAAGTCTATACTATAAAGAGTGGACGGTATCAAGAGAAAGCTTTGGATAAAGAGATAAAGTTGAATACAGTGAGTTTCTACACCTTGGAGTGGACACAGGAGAGTGACCAACAATGGAATACTGGATAAAAATTGGACTTACTATGGCGATTATTGTGATATCAGGTAATGCTGTGTGGGTGATTGTACTGCTGATATCTGTATTCATGTGATGACCCTCTGAAAAGGTCCACGTTCTGGTCTCACAAGTGTCTTGTTGCCTCTGCTGTGGCTTTTTATGTTATACATCTCTTGGTTGGTCTCTGGTGGTGGTGGGACTACCACCACCTTTATTTACTACTTAGTGTACTCCTAATAGTTGTGCTGTCAATGTTACTGTTGTTGGTAGAAGTGTTATTGATAGCACTATTAAAGCCATTATTATCCTATTGGTACTGCTACAGCTAATACCATCAGGAGAGATGCTGCTATTGGCTGGATCACGTAGAATTCTCATCTCCATCAGGTACCCACATACATTGTTCATCATCAGCTATCAGGGGAACAGTCTCATCTCCATCAGATACCTGCAGATCTTATTGGTCATCAGCTATCAGGGGAACATTCTCTTCTCCCGTCAGGTACCCACAGACTTTGGTGGCCATCAGCAATCAGTGGAGCATTCTGTTCTCCTTCAGGTACCCACAGACTTTTAGATATCAGGGGAGCATTTTCATCCCAATCAGGTACCCACAGACATTGTTCACCATCAGCTATCAGGGAAACGCTTTCATCTCCATCAGATACCTACAGACCTTATTGGCCATCAGCTATCAGGAGAACATTCTCTTCTCCTTCAGGTACCCGCAGACTTTGGTGGTTATCAGGGGAACATTCTTATCTCCATTAGGTACACGCAGACATTGTTTACTATCAGCTATCAGGGGAACATTCTCATCTCCATCAGGTACCCACAGACATTGTTCACCAGCTATGAGGGGAACACTGTCTTCCCTTTCAGGTTCCCTCAGACATTACTGGCCATCAGCTATCAGGGAAACATTTTCATATCTTTCAGATATATCCTTATCTCCATCAGGTACCCACAGACATTGTTGGCCATCAGCTATCAGGGAAACATTTATATCCTCATCAGATACTCGCAGACATTATTGGCCAACACAGGGCCGTCTTTAAGGCAGGGCAAAAGGGGCAGCTGCCCTGGGCCCTGTCATTGTTGTGGGGCCCAAAACAGCTTCATCATACTTGCCAACTATCCAGGTTTAAATTCCCTTGTCCCTTGAAGTTTTATTCCTGTGCTGTGTTCTGATATCTGTGTGAAGTGCTGGTACTAATGCTGCCCAGCTCTGCCCTATTGTTGTGTGCAAGTGACTCACCTGCAGACCCTGTGTTTACATATAAATAACCGCCATTCATATGTAAATAGTGGCGACAATACTAAGTAAATAGCTGCGGCTGGCGGCATTGATATGTAAATAAAGGTGGCATGCCTATGTATATCATGCCCCCCTGCTGTGCGGAGGTGATGTGCTGTAACCTCTAGCAACCAATCAGTGAGCCCTAATGTGTGCTGTAACCTCTAGCAACTAATCAGTGAGCCCTAACATGTGCTGTAACCTTTAGCAACTAATCAGTGAGCCGTAACGTGTGCTGTAACCTCTAGCAACTAATCAGTGAGCCGTAATGTGTGCTGTAACCTCTAGCAACTAATCAGTGAGCCGTAATGTGTGCTGTAACCTCTAGCAACCAGTCAGTAAACAGTAATGATATGCTGTAACTGCTGGCAACCAATCGCAATTGCTGCCTGATCTGATACAGAAAACTGATTTTAGGTCTAGCTGCTATTGTATGTCTCAGAGCAGGTGGAGAGGGAAATTGCATGGGGGGGGGGCCCAAGAAAAATTTTGCCCAGGGCCCAATCTATATTAAAGACGGCCCTGGGCTAACAGCTATCAGGGGAACATTCTCATCTCCATCAGATACCCGCAGATCTTTTTGGCCATCAGGGGAACATCCTTTTCTCCTTCAGCTACTCATCTCCATCAGGTACCCACAGACATTGTTCATCATCAGCTATCAGGGGAACATTCTCATCTCCTTCAGGTTCCCGCAGACAATACTTGCCATCGGTTATCAGGGGAATATTCTCATATCCTTTAGGTACCTGCAGACATTTTTGACCGTGAGCTATCAGAAGAACATTCTTGTCTCCATCAGGTACTTGCAGACAATCAGCTATCAGGGGAACAATCAGATAGATTAGTTGGTCCAACCTTGTACATACTCTTCTGCAAGCCAAAAGACTAAACAGAAACACTTGGCTAAGTGAACTGTTACATTTTTGACAATGCACCAGTAGATATGGGCATCAGGTTGGTCAGGTCACACCTACCTGTTCAGCTGTCCTCCAGTGCCTATGAAGATCACTTAAATTACATTAAGTATGTCCATGCCAAGTCCATGCCACTGATACATATCAATAACACCATTATGATTACTCGTATTAATGGAACTTCTAAGTCTGCACTCACACCTTAGCAGAGTATATTCCCAATATTTGAGGAGTTTTCAAGCAATTTCCAGGCATATGACATGCTTCTTACAGGCACATTTGCATGAGTATGAGTCTTCAGGCATTTGTTTTCTGGATTGGGCAAGGAAAGGAGAGTAGTTCTATAGGAGAAGAGGACTTCATCAGGTGTAAAAACTCCAAATGGCAAAACCATGGGTATTATGCATTTACAGGCTTTCTTATTGAAGCCTATATAATAAAAAAAATGCCTGAATACACTTATGAAATAAAAAATATAAAATAAGCTCATGTACCTGTCTGCGCATAGGGCGTAATGTGTAGGATGACTGATGCCTGTTTACAAGTGTAAACAGGAACAATTTGAAAGAATAGAATTCTGCATAGTAAGGCTAAGTCAGGCATAGGGCAAGCAGAAGAACACACAAGTGTGAATGAGGGCCGATGCTTCACTTAAGCCAGCCCAAAATCTGACATGCTGGTTGTACCCAAGTCAATCAATAGATCGACTTGGGTACATTCAGCCTGCCCATAGACAGTTCAGATTTCATCCGGATCAGCAGGATCCGGCTGAGATTGAGCAGGCTGAATGTACTCAGGTCCGTCCATCGATCAATCTGAGTACAACCAGTCAGATTTTCGGTATTCAATTATTGTCAGCAGCAGTCCAGCCAATTGCCAGCAGAAAATCGCACCATCTATGGCCTGCCTAATACAGCTACTACTCCTCTCCCTTCTACTCCTGTCATTTTTATGTTTTATCAGTGCTGCTAACACTTTTTTCATTGTAAATAAAGTCCTGGGTACATGTTGTAAAGTATGTCCAGCAAATCAACATGAACCTAAACCGGTATTTGAAGGAGCATAAGTAATCCAAGACCTTATTGGCCAGCATTTTGTTGGATCGCAGCCCACATATGGCTTGTAGTATCCAAGTACCGATACTATTGCTACTGGTAAAACTAATACAAATGATTACAGTTGCCACCCAGGCCTTTTTTCTTAGAGGATAGGTTTAAGTACTCCCCCCTTCCAAGCACCCCCTTGTCTCCATTCCCTACCCACCTCCAAGCACAATCATGTGCAGCCAACAACTATAGATCTCCCCCAACAACAATTAATCCCCCAGCAACAATAGACCCCCCCAATATAACAATACAGTAGATCTCTCAGCTGCCAGAATCAGCAGACCCTTCCCTCAACAGTAGATCCTCCTCAGCAACAATTGAACCCTTAGCAAAATAAGATCCCCACCAGCAACATATGATCCTCGCCAGCAACAATAGAACCCCCAACAACAATAGAGCACCCGAGCAACAATAACCTCCCGCCAGTAAATAATACAGTAGATCTCCTGGTAGCCAGCATCAGTAGACCTCTATATATAAGACCGCGCCGCAAAAATAGATCTCCCACCAGTAAAAATAGACCTCCCAGCAACAAATGATCCTCCAGCGACAATCGATCCCCCCAGCAGTCAGCATCAATAGACTCCCTAGCACACGCTAGCACCCCATCAAGGGCTGAAGGTCCCCCCATGTTCCCCCTGAAAAAAAAAACCTGCTGCCACCAAAAAAGCTTTTGTTACTTCTGCTGTTCCTACTTGCAGATCTTAATACTACAACTACATCTGACAATGTTACTACTAACTCTGTAGGCTTTATTGTAATGATTGTCATTGTATGAATACCATTTCTTCTCCCACTGTTGGGATCACTATTTTTTTGTCCTGATAATTAATAATTCTGCTTTTACAGTGGTTACTGCTGGTGATTCCTTTGCTACTTCTATTGCTATTAATGTCACCTATTTCTATTTATATGTATGCCGGTATATTAAGAAGCATTTACAGACCAGACAATGAGGGCGCAGGTCAGGGTGTTTGCTGGGTCATGGCCAATTAAATCAGTCCTAAGTCTGTCATATTGCTCTAATTCAGTTTTAAAATATGTACTGCAGGCTGATTTTCTAACTCGCTGATCTAAATGATTTATATAAAGTTATTTTAAACTTAATATGTTAAGCGACTCAACCCCTCGTCGCTATAAACAAGGAAATCTCCCGATGCTTGTGTCTTTATTTAGCCTCTGCAACGCTGGCATGTCTGAGTGTGGTGAGATTGGTTTCAAAGGCATGCTTTGTGGCTGGGTGGAATCTATGATGTGTATGTGTATTTATGTATATCCCAGATTCAGACAGCCCCAATATAATACACTGTGCTTTGGGCCACATTCACACTTCTGCAAACATTTTGTTGCATGAGTGAATGTACAGTACACCAATGTACAGTGTATGTGCATTACAATGCCTTGCTATTTATTATCAGTTTCCCTTAAGTGCATATACAAGGACTAAACAAATGCACCTGAACCACATCACATGGAATAAATACAATACACTTTGCCTAGAGGCAGCTATGTTTTGACACATGAAGGTATGTTGAGGCCTCATTGAAAATGAATTGTCACAATCAACACAATGAATGTAAACATGTTGAAAAATGTTCATGCGATGCGACGTGCACAAGTGTGAATTGACCCTTGCAAACTACATTTCTCTCTCCCTTGAAGAAGCTCCCATTCATTAGGGCTCATGCACACCACCACAGGAAGAAAAAATGCCACTGTTAGGGGCATTTGGTGTTTTTTTTTTGTATGTCCATAAATGCAGCTGCATGTTATTTAATGTGGCCATGCACATACAGGTGTCTATAAGCATATCTGTGCAGTGTTCAGGGGCATAAAAAAGCTCCAAAGTTAAATTTGCAGAGGTGGGTCTGAGCATGATTTACACAAAAGTGTGTGTATTCACATACATTTTTTTCTAGTGGCCAGAATAAATTTAAATTCTAGTAGACACAATTATTTTATGCTTACAAACAGCATATGCCTGTAACGCACATAAATGCGCATAAAGGGGTAAAGATACAATAAAATGCAGTATAAATTCATATTCCCCAGTGCATGAGATATTCACAACAAACTCACCTATTGTTCCATGTATCCATGCTTTATTTTGTTGAGAAACACCCCCCTAGCATTTCTATCTGCTGCCATCTAGGGTAACGGCCAGTGTCGGCTGGTGCTCCATTTTTGGGGGGGGTAAACAAACCACCCGCTGCCCCCCCCCAGTTTAGTTGGTTGGTCACTCAGTCCACCATCAGTCAAACCCTCCCCCCACCCCATCGCTCTCTCGCTCATTCATTCGACCTCCCACCAGTCCCGCACTTACCCCATCTAGGTCGTGGGGAGCTTTGGGTCTCACCTGTAATCTCCTCCTCCTCCTCTTAAGACCCACTTCCTGATTGGCCATGGAGTAGAAGGAAGACAATAGTGAATATTAATTTGCTATTGTCACACAAGTGGGTGGGCTCAGTCTCTAATCATGTGCTTAAAAAAAAACATTAAAATCCATGCGCCTGGCACCCTGCATGTAGATTAGGAGCCAGGCACATGATTTAGGGGGACGATGCCCCTGCACCCCTAATGGAGCAGCCACCACTGGTAAAGACAGATGATTCATGTAGCATTTACTTCCTGAAATCCATCTGCCTTTAGCTTAGGCATGCAGGCAGAAGAGTGTGCTTAGCTGAGAATGTCCCTCCTCCCCTCCTTCAAGCAGGGGTACCCTCCTCATCTCCGGTGTCACATTTGACACCTTTCAGGGGGGAGGGGGTGCAGATACCTGTCCACGGGAGTCTATGCCTCTTCCTGTCCTGCTGCGCTGTCTGCTGGTCCCAGAGACAGCGCGGACCATTCTCATTGCGCTGCGTGACTCGCGCATGCGCAGTAGGGAACTGGGAAGTGCAGCCGCAACACTTCACTTCCTGATTCCCTCATCGAGAATGGCGCCGCCATCGCTGAACTCCAGGAAAGGTAAGTGTCCATTTATTAGTCAGCAGCTGCAGTATTTGTAGCTGCTGGCTTTTAATTAAAAAAAATGTAGGTGGACTCCCTCTTTCAGATGAAAGAAAAAAAAATTCATGATGACTTCTGGGATGTGTTATTATTTTGGCCTAGGCCAGAAACCAATGAAAAAGCAACTGAAGAAATGCAAATAAAGAAAATACAAGTGAAAATAATATACCTCCCTACCTATAGTCTCATGCCAGCAGCATAAGGATTAAAAAATAGTTAATGTCAATTGAGAGAATTTAGTTGTGCTTTAACATGGTGAGTCATCAGCTAACCATTTAATTCAACTCTTGGGTTGTGGGAGAAAACCAAAGGAACTGGAGATTGCCCAGCAAATCACAGGGAGAATATTTCATGCAGATAGAATAGCTATGCTGCCCATGGCATCCAATCAGTAATTTCCACCCATTGAACTGAGCTATAAACTCATAAAGATGGGATCAGATGCTGTAACTGCATACAAAACTCCTGCCATTATGGTAGTTTAGAACCATCTAACTCATTTTATTTGCCGTAGGTGATTCCTAACCACCTAACTGCAATCTGTACCCAGAGGATTATATGTGATGTTCTCCGGGGGTAACTTGCTTGGTAAAATAATTTTAATTGTGCTGATAATTCTCCCCAGCCAAAACCACTATCCCCATTCCCAAAGTTGCAAAAGTTCAATGCAAAGTTGAGAGGAGCTGTTGTGCCGTCTTGTGAGCAAAGACATGGTCTCACTAATCCGGTATGGGCATGGCTTGACCTTCTGAATTCTGAAGTCCAACAATCTGGCAAGAGTCTCTGATGCTTTTGGTGGTGGAAAGCGTGTCACAGAGGAGTCTCACTTTTGGAGCTGTAGCAAGGCTCTATGCCCTGGAGGACTTTGTTTTTGGATGTTTTTCCACTAAAAGTGTGGTGGAGTTTAGCTTTTGGAGGAAGCGCTGTCAGGGCTGGGCTCAGCCCTTCCTTCTCTGAGCTGGCCGCTCAGCTGTCGGCTAATTGCCAGCTCCCATCTCTATCCACAGTTACTCAGCTGTTGTTCGTATACTACTTGTCAGTCCTGCCTACTTAAGCTGTCCAGTCTAGAGGGTATTGGTCCACATTACAAGAAACATCTCCTGCGGTCCTGTTTAAAGAGTGGCTTTGCTGACATCCCTTCTGGCTCCAGATCCTGCTTGTTGTTCCACTACTTTGACCCTTGACTTCTGGCTTGTCTGACTATCCTTTCCGGTTACTGGGCTATGTTTTGACTACATTTGTTCTTTTTACTTTGATTATTAAACAAGTGCGATTTAGCTGTACTTCTGTCTCAGCCTGATTTCATGGTTTCTGACACGCTGCTTGTATTGTTGTGGTTGCGCAATACAATATTTCTGTCATTACCCTCATGCAATATAGTGTATATCACCCAATGTTCATATAACTGCCTTGTCTACTTGCTCTTTTTACAATTGCTTAATTGCGCAACCTTTGTACTTTCGGAAAAGTTTCAGTAAAAACAAATGAACAAGAACTGTACTTTTCTTGTGGATCATAGGCGTGCACTTACTTTTGCTCTCCTGTGATCCAAAGTCAGCTAATAGCAGGCTATTGCCTGCTGTTAGCTGACATTACAGAGCCGCTCCAGGATCTGGAAGTATCCTGACAAACCTCTCCAGCTCCGTGCTCACTGGCAGTGTCTGCTCTCTGCTCGAATGCAGACCAAGATCTGAGCGGTCAGTTCTTGGTCTTAGAGAGGACATGGGACATCTGCAGTATCACACCAATGCTACAGCATGGAGGTATGTGTGCTTGTTTTTTTTTTTTTTCTACACCTTTCTTTTAAGTTTAATTAAGTTGAGTAAACGGTTGTTTAACAGACACATAGTAATGTAGGCACTGATAGGTTTTTTATGGTAGGAAATATTGTATTATTGGTCAGTTTAATGGTGTTGACCTAGCTGGGAGACTGTTGATTGGCTCATTAACACCATTGTGTACTGTATCGTGTATGTCAGTAACCCGGTCATATGATGATATCCCAGCAAAGTCCTGGCTTGTGTCTCAATTGCTGCTGGCGCCACTGGAGTGTAAAATCAGCAAAATTACGAAAGCTTGATGAGACACAAACTGTAGCTTCAGCATGCACTGTATTCTAAATATTTAATGGACTAAATATTTTATCCATGGTGTTTCACAACTTGGCAGAAGTGTGTAACAAAGTTGCAGTTTTTGCCTCCTTTACTTATATTGTTTTTATCATTACTGTATGACCCTAAGGGCTTTTTAACACTGGCAGCTGGAGGTTGTAAAAACAGGCGGCTGAGTCCACCTGCTTCCCACCAGAATATGTAAACAGCGCTTAGAGGTTTCTCGTTGGGCACCTAAAATAATAGAATATGTCCAGGAATGTTCTGTATGTAGTAATAGATCTTTCTTGGACCAGAAAATGGAAAGTCTTTTTGTTTGTATTTCCTTAAACTAAAGTGACACTAAACTGATATCTTAATTCTCCAAAAATAATCCATCCAAATCCACTACTTAATGACCCAAAGTCTATTTCCATGAAATTGTTTTCTTACTGTGTTTTTAAAGCTCCTTGTAATTTTGTTTGTGAACAGTCAACTGGGATGTGAAATCCGTGCAGTGGCATTGCCCCAAACACACCATGGCTCTAGAACAGCCTTTCCCAATCAGGTTTTCTATCACTGTTCCTTGGAATCCTAGGGTTCCTCCAGAGATTGCTAGGAATTCTTTGGCCAATGACCAATTTCTGGAACAAATGTTATCAGCCAGGGTTCCATGGAATTCCAGGGCTCCTTCAGAAGTTGCTATTGGTTCTTTGGTCAGTGAGCAAATTCTTGTTCAGCCTTTCTCAATTGGGGTCCAATGTAATCCTAGGGTTCCTCCAAAAGTTGTTAGGACTTCTTTGCTCGGTGAGCAATTTCTGCCTCTCAGACATGACACCAATGACCCTTTCAGCTATCTTTAAAGGGGCAATCCTCTCAATGACCATTAATGTAAGGAGCAATCTTTCCACTGACCACCGTAATATTGTATCATGAGCTGCAGATAGAGTAATTATTGACAGGGGTTCCCTGAGACCTGAACATTTACTGGTTCCTCTAGGTTACAAAACATTGAAAAAGATCACTCTAGAACAGTGTTTCTTAACTTTTTTTTTTTAGTCAAGGCACCCTTTAAAACTATGCACAATCCTGAGGCACTGCATTCTACAATTTAAAAAAATGAATAGTTTTACATATCAAAGCATCATTCATTCATGCAGGACAGGCAACATTAGAGGGAATTTATTCTTCCAAAGCAAATACACCTTTGCACACTGGTACTGACTAGTATTCCAATGTTTCTCTTCTCCTGCAGTTTCTAACCCTCACTCAGCTAATGTGACTCTAGTGCTGGCAGAAGGAGACAGGAAAGTAGCAAACAAGGATGTTATGTAGGCACCCAAAGTCCCTTAGGGCCCTTTCACATGGGCTGTCCGATCATGTCCGCCTGTCAGTATTTCAGAATGACTCTCCATTCACCCCTATGGAGCGGGGATGTCAGCGATGACATGTCCACTGACAACCGGCGCAATCCAATCCTGCCCGCAAAATCCAGACAGATGGTGGTCCTATTTTTCATTCGTCTGATCAGATATGATCAGATGAAAATAGACAGAAGTGATCCTCCGCTGGGAAATCGGATTCCATCCAACGGAGGTGCCCATGTGAAAGGGGCCTTAGGGCGCCGACGACTGGAAGGTTGTAATAGTTCACAATGAAAACCTGTAGCTTTGTGTAACTAAAAGGCAGGCTTGATCCACCTGCTGGCTTGTGTACAATTTTTGGGCAACCTGGAGGCACCCTGGTTGAAAAAGGCTGCTCTAGAATAAGATAAGCTCTCCAAAAACAGAAAGTTGAAACAACAATTATAATAAACAGACTGTCTATAGCAGTCTTCTGTATATGTAGGTCCCTAAATATTATTTGGTTTTAATATAGTATTGATGGCACTGTTGAAGTAACACTGGTAGCACTGTGATTACTGTCTCATAGATGAAACCAATTGGATTTGGCTGTTTTCGGCAACACACAGGGGGTTATTTACGAAAGGAAAATTCACTTTGCACTGCAAATGCACTTAGAAGTAAAGTCGCTGTAGATTCGAGGGGGACATACAAGGAAAATTAAAAAAACAGCATTTTAGCGTGCACATGATTGGATGATAAAATCAGCAGAGCTTCCACTCATTTCAGATCTACCCGTTAGATTTAGAGCGACTGCACTTTCAAGTACACTTGCAGTGCAAAGTGGATTTGCCTTTTCGTAAATAACCCCCACAGTCTCCCTTACAGCTACCAATAAATATATAATTCATTTGTGAGAGGGTACAGCATGATGCGGCAAGAGTAACTCACACACAGTTTAGATGCAATAGAAAGAACTTTTATTGTAGTCAAAGTTTAACAGTTCACAACAAGCCCAGCAAAAGGTAGCCCAACCAGGAACACTCACGGATGAGCAGCTGATTGTAGAGAGTAGATCTCAGCTGAACTGACAGCGTCTGTCTTGAGGGGTGGAATGAAGGCCTCTTGAGCACCCTCCCAAGGGAAAGGGAGACTGATGGGGGCATGGCCAGGTGCCGGACAAGGGAAATGATTGGTTGAAACATGGGGGATGGGACGGGGAGGAGCTCAGGGAACGTGTGCCCCAGAGAATTCTGGGCCTTTCTTGGCTCTTTCGGAAGAGTCAGATGGAAGAGCTACCCACTCTCCCGTCCCTTTTTTCCTCTGGTATGTCACAGCTTGCTGCGGTTTCTTGACCTTGCTAGCATTTAAAGTTGCTGTAATGGGCAATGAAACATTGGAAGTAGGCTGTCTGTCTAACTCTTATGGTAAGAACAGGCCCCACTTCTCCCTTTTGGAATTAAGTGCCCACAGTTCAACTGTGACTGGCACTAGTTAAATACGTTCAAATATTATGTATTGGAATTTAATAAAGCTGTGGCCTTGCACTTTCCAACCTAATGGTTGTAAGTGTCTTATTTAATGGGGTAAAGGGCAACGGTGGTGGGAGATTTGATCCCCTTGTGTTACGTTCATTGGGACCTAGGCCCATTGCGCCTCAGCAGTCATGTGGCCTGACTGGTTCATGCCCATTGGGTGAGTTTCCAGACGTGGCAGATCCCTAGACTTTCCCTACTTGTCTGGTACCTTTTTCTGCGACTGTTACTGTACCTGATACATGAGAGACCTGTCCCACGCTTCCCATACACTAAATGAGCACTCAGGAGCTTAAATAGACTTTTCCTGACCCAAGATGGCCACCAGAGTTACATGGGCTGTCAGCATCCAACTGGATCACTGCCCCCGTGACCCAGAGACCCATAGAAGAACTATGTTCTTTTTGACTTTCTCTCCCCCTACATTGCTGCTGCGGTTGAGTGCCACCAGCAGTGGAGAAAATAGACTACACCTGCCTACACATTGACTTCCTTGACTGAATACCAATTATTGGACTGTTTGATAGACTCACATATTACAAAGTTTTGATAACTCTAAAAAATAATAATATCCTGTGTATGGCAAGTTTAAGAGGGCATTTCACTTACTTTGGAGAGATCTCCTCTCACTTCTTGCTGTGTTTTTAGGGTCACAGATGGAAAAAATCTCACAGGGTTCTTAACCATTCCTTACTTTATTGAAAGTGCTGGCTTTAGATAAACTTTAAGGAGAATATTTGGGTTTGCCCTTTCAGGACAACATATCAGGTTCTCTTGACAGGCCTCCCGCTACCTACTGATACTAACCTTTTGCTCCTTTGTTTGCTAGAGCCATGGGTATTATCCTTGTGTAAGCTCTGTGTGAGAGATTGGACAGGGAAAATTACTTACTCCACTCGACTACTGTACTTGACAGACCTGGTGACTGGATGCTCAGACCCCAGAATTGCATGCTGGAAGTAAAGCTGACCATAGCTGGATCAAAATTCGGCCACTTTAGCAGGAACTGACCGAATCTCAATTCATCTTTATCCACTCTCGAACATGACTGCTGGTAAATTTTTGTTCGATCAGTCAATCGGCTCCAGCACTAATCAATGTGTTCTGGCAGCAGAGGAGCCCCACTGTCAGAATACTTTAGCAGAGTGGAGAGGATTCCTCCATCCACCTTGATGTTTTCTTTCCGATCAGCCCATCTATGGCCAATTTAAGGAGGTTAGATGTTCACCATAGTCAGAATTTTCAGTTTTTTCCAAGCGGCAACAATTTTTCCTGAAGGGATAAGTAGATTGGTGGGGGGGGGGACCTGTAAGGAGACCCTGTCACTTTCTCTGGTTGGGTAAAGTGGCAGATTCTCTTATATACTGGGATTATTGATGGATTGATATGATGACTACCTACGTCACCTGACTCTCTGAGCCCCCCCATCCATCATCCCAGTAATTCCGACAGCATGATGCATGCACACATACAGAAGATCTTGTCTTTGTCCATATAGGTCAGGCGTGGCAAAGCTTTTCACAATGAAGAAAGTTCCAACTATGAACCGTGTAATTCTTCAAAATAGTTTAGAAATACACAGTTAGGTCAGTACAGCTTCACTTTAGAGAAGTAGCTTTCAATGACTGTGCTAGTCTGTCACTGATATGACCTTTGATTGGAAAATATATTATCACAGTATCTTTCTGAATAAAAGAGAAGTAGCTAATATTGTCTTTTTTTCATGGAAGGTTTGTTTTGAGTCACGTAGTCAGACACATATAATTACATCTCATATTATCATAATTGCATGTTAATTTGATTTATAAAATTATGAGAATTTTCTATTTTTTACCAGTATGAGAACTTTTCTTTTTCAATATGACTTGCGTAATGGGTATAGTATGAAGAGGAAGGGCAAGCTGGCCAATGTATGGTATCTTTTGTTTTGAGGAAGGGGACTTTATTACGTCATCTGTGTTCAGTTTGCAAAATTCTGTACTATACTGCTTTTTGTTTGAATTGTCTGTAGGACTGGGAAGTGAAAAAATGATCTACTAATTTGTAACTTTAAGATAATGTAACCAAATCAAATCAGCTAATTTTATAATTAAAGTACTGGTACATTTGGGCAAGGTAAAACCATTAGGCTCCATTCACACCCGAGCAATCTGCAGCGACAGCTGCTGCAGCTCGCTTTTCTTTAGCTTTTTTTTGTTTTTTAGTGGAGCATTTTTGTAGCGTTACCATTCATTTGAATGAGCCTCCCTCTGCTCCAAAGAAGCTCATGTATTAAATCTTGGCACACAGCCAGGAGCGTTTGCAGTTGCAATTTTTGCCATGATTGTAGCGCGATTTGTCACTTGACAATTGCGGAAAAAATCACCTGACGTTTTGGGTACCAGTAAGAAATAATAGCATCGCAAATGCGTTCTGCGTTTTGCCATGATTCTGGAATCAAGGACAAAATTGCGGCGATTCCGTCCGCGTTTCACACCTATGCAGTTTTAGTGCTTTTTGCATTTTGCAGATTTGTACCGCAGTCCATTTAACATGGTTTCCTATGGAACACGTTCTGCAGAGCAAATCTGCAAAATGCAAAAAGCACAAAAAATGCATAGGTGTGAATCCAGCCTTAGAGTGTGTTTTCATCAATACAAGAGTATCTTAAGCCTGATATATATTAAGCACTTCCGCTCTGGAAGATTTACCCCCCTTCCTAACAAGGCCATTCTTTTGCAATACTGCACTGCGTTACTTTAACTGACAATTGCGCTTTCATGCAACACTGTACCCAAATAAAATTTTAGTCCTTTTTTCCCACAAATAGAACTTTCTTTTGGTGGTATTTAATCACCTCTGTGTTTTTTTTTTTGTCTTTTGCGCTATAAACAAACGGCCATCAATTTTGAAGAAATAATAAAAAAGTATAACTTTCTCCTATAAAACATATTCAATAAAAGATTTAAAGAATCAAATGTATTCATTAATTTAGGCCTATATGTATTCTGTTACAAATATTTGGTAACAAAAATCCCAATAAGTGTATATTGATTGGTTTGTGCAAATGGTATAGCGTCTAAAAACGTATACGCTATACAGTCCGACTTATAGAGGGACTGTGATATTGTGGCTGACATATTGGACACTTATTGACACTTTTGAAACTTTTTTGGGGACCAGTGACAATACAGTGATCAGTGCTAAAAATATGCCCTGTCATAATGACACTGGCTGGGCTGGCTGGCAAGGTGTTAACATCATGGGTTAACTGTGTGCCTAACTGGTGTTTTTTCACTGGGTGGGAGATGCTTGTACTGGAGAAGGCATCAATCCAAGTCCCTGCATTGCAGGAACACAGGATCCATGCTTTCCTTACTGACAGATCGGCATTCTGCCTGTATACCAAACAGCAGGCATCGGTGGACATGTGGTCCGTGTGGCCCAATGTGTAGAATCACAGCAGGAGCAAGCCGCCGATACTCACGCCCGATACTCACGCCCGATACTCACGCCCGATACTCGGAAGTGCAGGATCATGTACATATACAGTTGTGCTCATAAGTTTACATACCCTGGCAGAATTTATGATTTCTTGGCCATTTTTCAGAGAATATGAATGATAACACAAAAACTTTTCTTTCACTCATGGTTAGTGTTTGGCTGAAGCCATGTATTATCAATAAACTGTGTTTACTCTTTTTAAATCATAATGACGACAGAAACTACCCAAATAACCCTGATCAAAAGTTTACATACCCCAGTTCTTAATACCGTGTATTGCCCCTTTAACATCAATGAACAGCTTGAAGTCTTTTGTGGCATTTGTGGATGAGGCTTTTTATCTACTCAGATGGTAGAGCTGCCCATTCCTCTTGGCAAAAAGCCTCCAGTTCCTGTAAATTCTTGGGCTGTCTTGCATGAACTGCACTTTTGAGATCTCCCCAGAGTGGCTCAATGATATGGAGGTCAGGAGACTGAGATGGCCACTCCAGAACCTTCACTTTATTTTGCTGTAGCCAATGACAGGTCAACTTGGCCTTGTGTTTTGGATCATTGTCAAGTTGGAATGTCCAAGTACGTACCATGAGCAACTTCCTGGCTGATGAATGCTAATGTTCCTCCAGTATTGTTTGATAACATCAGCGATCTACCTCCGTGTTTCACAGTAGGAATGGTGTACCTTTCATCACAGGCCTTGTTGACTCCTCTCCAAATGTAGCATTTATGGTTGTGGCCAAAAAGCTAAACTTTGGTCTCATCACTCCAAATGACTTTGTGTCAGAAGGTTTGAGGCTTGTTTTTGTGCTGTTTGGTGTATTGTAAGTGGGATACTTTGTGGCATTTGCGTAATAGCTTTTTTCTGGCAACTCGACCATGCAGCTCATCTTTTTTCAAGTCCTTAGTCCTTATTGTGCATCTTGAAACAGCCACACCACATGCTTTCAGAGAGTCCTGTATTTCACCTGAAGTTATTTGCGAGTTTTTCTTTGCATCCTGAACTATTTTCCTGGCAGTTGTGGCTGAAATTTTAGTTGGTCTACCTGACCATGGTTTGGTTTCAACAGAACCCCTCATTTTCCACTTCTTGATTATAGTTTGAACATTGTCATTCTCAATTGCTTGGATATCTTTTTATATCCCTTTCCTGTTTTATACAGTTCAACTACCTTTTCCCACGGATCCTTTGACAATTGTTTTGCTTTCCCCATGGCTCAGAATCCAGAAACTTCAGTGCAGCATTGGATGAAAGATGCAAGGGTCTGTCAGGAGTCCAGAAACTCACTGACCTTTTATACACACACTAATTACAAGCAAACAGATCACAGGTGAAGATGGTTACCTTTAATAGCCATTCAACCCCCTTTGTGTCATGTCAACTTGTGTGCATGTTATCAGATGAAAATCACCAAGGTATGTAAACTTTTGATCAGGGTCATTAAGGGTGGTTTCTGTTGTCATTATGATTTAAAAAGAGTAAACACAGTTGATTGATAATAAATGGCTTCAGCCAAACACTAACCACGAGTGAAAGAAAAGTTTTTGTGTTATTAATTGTAAGTAAACCTGTGCGGCGCGGCTGTCCTGTAGTAGTAAAACTGCTATAGGGCGGTAGAGAGAGAGAGAGATACCCCCATCGGCCACTTTATTAGATACACCTGTTCAATTGCATGGTAATACAAATTGGTAATCAGCCAATCACATGGCAACAACTCAATGCCACCACATCCCAAAGGTGCTCTATAGCAGTGGTTCTCAACCCTGTAGTCAAGTAACCCCAACAGGTCATGTTTGCAGGTTTTCCTTTATCTTACACAGGTGCTTTAAAGGAGTTGTAAATCCTCACAATTTTGTTCTGCAGCAGCCCCCCCAGAGCCCCCCCTTTTCTTATCTGATTGTTCCAGCAATGGGGATGAGCACTGAAGACCCCAGCTGCTGTCTCGGGTCTTCATTGGATAGATTGATAACAACAGGAGCCATTAGCTCCTGCTGCTGTCAGTCAAATTTAGTGGCACAGAAGTCGGGGCTAGGGCTGGTGCACGCTGTCTCTGACAAGTGCCCCCATGGAAAGCATCTCTCCTTGGGGGTACTCAAGAAGAGGAGGAACCAGAAGTTACCGCCGGGGGGACCCCAGAAAAGGGGGATCGGGGCCGCTCTGTGCAAAACCCTTACACAGAGGAGGTAAGTATAACATGTTTGTTATTTTTTTTTTTAAATGAAGCTTTACAATCACTTTAAATCAGAGTCAATGGCTGGGTATTTTGGACAGCTATTTTTTTTAAGAGAAATTCCCACAACATATGCCTGTTGGGGGGTACTTGAGGACATGGTTGAGAACGAATGCTCTATTAGATTGAGATCTGGTGACTGTGGAGGACGTTGGAGTACAGTGACCTCATTGTCATGTTCAAGAAACCAGTGGTGAGATGATTTGCTGGAAGGAGCCATCAGAATATGGGTTACCAAGCAATTTAACAGGTGTACCTAATAAAGTGGTCAGTAAATCAGAAAGTTTTAGTGTAATTTATCTAAAAGAAAATCTATCATTATATATTTTTTTCAGTTCTGTACCCTATGAGAAAAAGTACATAATTTGTCCTATGAAGCTAGGTGCTTCCTAACCCTAGCTTTGAGGTCCAACATGCCATCTCTCCCTCCTGTTAAGGCCGATCTGACAACGTCTTAGCCCTTGTACACACGGTCGGAGAATCCGTTGGAATGTGTCCTATCGGACCGTGTCGTCGGATAATCCGACTGTGTGTGGTATGCATCGGACTGATTCTGTCGGAATATCCGTCGGACCCAATTTTCCAACATGTTGGAAATATTTCCCGACCAACTGGGCCGATCGGACATACTCCGATCATGTGTAGAGAATTTTGATCGGACCAAGTGCCACGCATGCTCAGATCAAATTCCTACATCAAAGCTATTGGCTCCTAGCCTGAACGTAGTCCCATCGTAACGAAATTACGTCATCACGTTCTGAAAGATCGGATTTTTTGCCAACTTTGTCCGACCGTGTGTATGCAACAGTTTTGGACAAGATCCGATGGACAAAATCCGACGGGCAAAATCCGATGGATTTGGTTGTGGAAATCTCCGACCGTGTGTACAGGGGCTAAGAAGGAGATGGCTGCTTCATACTTGCAGATTTTCTATGAGGCCTCATAGCTAGGGTTAGGAAACACCTAGCAACATGGGGCAAAGTACTACTTATACTTTGTCCCATAGGAAACGGAGCAGTAATAAAAAATGAATCAGGATAAGTCTTCTCTAAATGAGGTTGCAGTTTCATTCCTATATATTTAATTGGGCCAGTTTTGCATGGTATTCCAAATGGATCAGTGCTTTTCTTTTCAATATGTTTCATTAATAACCTATTGGATGGGCTACTGAACCCTTTTTGGTTGATGATATAAAATGATGTAGCATTAATAAAATTAAGCAGGATAGTACAATATTACAACAGGTTATTTACAGAATGGTATCATGGGCTGTTAAACAACTAATGAAATTTAATGATCACAATTGTAAAGTTATGCAATGAGGCCGTGCTAAGTGAAGCATCACCTGAACATTAAATATTATACAGTTAGGTAAAAGGTAGCTTGAAAAGACCTGGGAAACTGATAAACAGCAACAGCTCCACTCAAATGCTAAAAGCTGCCAAAGCAAATAGGATCTTGGGTGTATACAAAAGAAAAAAAATAAGTTAAAATCAATACTTAAATTGTAAGGCTTGAAACTATTTTGTTTTGATTTGTTTTACAAAAAGACGACCTAACAGTTGGTTATCTAATTAACCACTTCAGCACCAGAAGATTTACCCCCTTCCTGACCAGGAAATTGCACTGTGTTAATTTAACTGACAATTTCGTAGCCGTGCGACGCTGTACACAAAAGAAATTGATGTTTTCCCCCCACAAATAGAGCTTTCTTTTGGTGGTATTTGATCACCTCTGCAGTTTTTTTTTTTGCGCTATAAACAAAAAAAGAGCAAAAAAATACATTTAAAAATAATATATATATATATATATATATATATATATATATATATATATATATATATATATATATATATTTTACAATATGTAAAAAATCTAATTTTTTCATAAAATTAGGCCATTATGTACAGTATCCTGCTACATAATTTTGGTAAAAAAAATCCAAATATGCGTATATTCGTAAGCTTGCGCAAAAGTTATTGCGTCTACAAACTATGGGATAGATTTATGGAATTTTTACTTTTTAAATTATTTTTTACTAGCAATGGCAGCGATTTTTTAGCAGGACTGAGACATTCTGGCAAACAAATCTGACACTAAGTGACACTTTTTGGGGACCAGTGACACTAATACAGTGATCATTGCTCACACAGTTGCACTGTCACTGTACTGATGACACTGGCAGGGAAGGGGTTAACATCAGGGGTGCTCAAAGGGTTAAGTGTGCTCCTAGGAAGTGCTTGCTAACTGTGTGGGGGGTGCTCTGACTGTGGGAATACAGAGATCCGTGTTCCTGCTTAGCAGAAACACAAGATCTCAATCTTCTTACCTGTCAGAATGATCTGTCTTGTTTACATAGGCAGACCATCGTTCTGCCTCTTTTGGGAATGATCGCGGGTGGCCGGCGGATATTGGGTCCATGGGAACTGCTGATTGGCTCCCCCTCTGTCCAATCAGTATGCCATCAGGGCTCCGGCGTGCGCGGGCTCTACTGCTAGAGGCTTTTGCACAAAATGACATACAGGTACGTTATTACACGCAATAGAGCCACTTTGCCGCAGTACATGTACGTTACGTGGTCGGCAAGTGGTTAACGCATATTAATATATCCAAGTTCAACATTAGCCACTTGCACTCTGGAAGATTTACCTCCTCCCCATGACTAGGCCATTTTGTGCAGTGCACCGCTGTGCTACTTTTTACTGACAATTGTGTAGTCATGCAAACTGTACCCAAATGAAATTTATATATACCGTATTTGCCGGCATATAAGGCGACTGGGCGTATAAGATGACCCCCTATTTTTCAAGTGAAAACATAGGTTTTGGGCAATACTCGCGGTATAAGACTACCCCCCTTCTAAGGCAACACCATTTAAAAAAAACATTAGAACCATTAAAAAACACAAAGCAAGAATGCCAACTACTCATCCGCCATGCTGTAATATGTCATAAAGTAAATCAAATAATAACACAAACAGAGATCTATTGAATGCCACAACTCTGGAAAGTAGAATTTTTCACTAACCAAACCTATACCACTTTTGGGTTACATTCTATGGGAATTGTCCACCAAAATGCATTTAATAAACCCTCTGTCATATGTCCCAGATTTACCTGTCCCTCTTGGGTGCCTGGGACCTCAAAAGGCAAACAGCAGGATGTATAGTAGTAAGAGATCAGTGAATGGATTTACCCAGGGAAGTATGGTGAGCGCTGTATTATTTTAACCACTTGCTTACTGGGCACTTAAACCCCCCTCAGTCCCAGACCAATTTTCAGCTTTCAGCGCTGATGCACTTTGAATGACAATTGCGCGGGCATACAACACTGTACCCAAATGAAATTTTTATCATTTTTTTCCCACAAATAGAGCTTTCTTTTGGTGGTATTTAGTTACAGCTCGGAGTTTTATTTTTTGCTAAACAAACAAAAAAAAATGCAAAAAAAAAATGCAAAAAAAAAATCATGTTTTAATAGTTTGTTATAAAATTTTGCAAACGGGTCATTTTTATCCTTCATTGAAGTGCGCTGATTAGGCGGCACTGATAGGCTGCATTGGTGGGCACTGATGGGCTGCATTGGTGGGCACTGATGGGCTGCATTGGTGGGCACTGATAGGCTGCACTGGTGGGCACTGATAGGCATAGTTAAGGCGGCACTAATAGGCACAGATAAGGCGGCACCGATGGGCACAGATAAGGCGGCACTGATGGGCAAAGATGGGCACAGATAAGATGGCACGGATGGGTGGCACGGATAAGTGGCACGGATGGGTGGCACGGATGGGCACTGATAGGTACCACAGATAGATGGGACTGATGGGCACTGATAGGTGGCACTGATAGGTGGCTCTGATAGGTGGCACTGCTGGGCACTGATGGGCGGCACTGCTGGGCACTGATGGGCGGCACTGCTGGGCACTGATGGGCGGCACTGGGGTGCAGCACCTTTGAGGCAGATTTTGGGTGGCACTGTGGGTGGCACTGCTGGGTGGCACTGTGGGTGGCACTGTGGGCACTGCTGGGTGGCACTGTGGGCACTGCTGGGTGGCACTGTGGGCACTATGGGCACTGCTGGGTGGCACTGACAGGGGGGCACTTACTTTATTTCAGGATGGCACTGCGGGTGGCAGGTGGGCACTGGCAGGGGCAGGTGTCCGTTTAAATTGCTGGCCGTGATCGGGACTGATGTCCCGAACACGGCCGCCGGCGATCGGCGTTTTTTTTTTCTCCTCGCGCTGTCAGCGCGAGGAGGAATACTAGCCGATTACCGGCTCCGTTTTATCACATGATCAGCTGTCATTGGCTGACAGCTGATCACGTGATAAGGGGTCGGGATCGACCCCTTACACGGATCGGTGATCAGGCGAGTCTCACGGACTCGCCGATCACAGAGCGCGCCGCGCGCGCCCCTCAGGGGGCGCGCAGGCCGCTCGTATCCGGGATGACGTCAATAGACGTAGTCCCGGAAATGTGGGTCCGCGCTATTGCCGTCATTTTGCAATAGCGCGGTACCCAAGTGGTTAATGTATTCAACGCCTGCTTGGATTGGCAGAGGCTGTAGCATCATCAGCCCTTGCCTCTCTCTCTCTCTCAAATCCAATCCAAGCAGGCTACTCTATGTAGCCTGCTCGGATTGACAGAGGTTGTTACTCCAATCCAAGCAGGCTCTGTATTCATTAATAGAATACATCGCTTGCTGGGATTTGCTCAACGGTGTATACTGTTTGTAGCTGAAGCCACATACAGTATTATCAGACATTTGGGGGCTGACATCCATTGGGCAGCATTGTATACCTGTATACCCGGCGTATAAGACGACCCCCGATTTTTGGGCATTTTTTTTAAGTGTAAAGGGTAGTCTTATACGCCAGAAAATACAGTGTGTGTGTGTGTGTGTGTGTATATATATATATATATATATATATATATATATATATATATATATATATATATATATACATTATCACACAAATAGAGCTTTCACTGACAATTTTGAAAAAAAACAAAAAAACAATATTTTGTACTTTCTGTTATAAAACATATCAGAATAAAAAAATAAAATCTTTAACTAGATTCTGGCCAAAATGTATTCTGCTACATGACTTTTGTAAAAAAAAAAAAATCCCGATAGGTGTATTTTGTGTGAAAGTTATAGCGTCTACAAATTATGGGATATATACAGAAATTTTTATTTATTTATGTTTTATTCTAGTAATGGCGGCGGTCAGTGACCTTTAACGGGACTGCCATACTGCAGCGGTCAATCTGATGCTAACTGACATGGGGGGAACAAACTGCCACTGACATCACCAGTGCCATTGTTACAGGGAATAGTGCTAAAAATATACACTGTCAATGTACTAATGAGACTAGGCAGGAAGGGGTTAACATCTAGGGCGATCAAGAGGTACCTAACATGTGTTCTTGTGCACTGTGCTGCTTTTACAGAGGATCTGGTTGTTTTCATTCCCTGCTTAGCAAGTATGAAAGTAAAAAAGTGAGTTTGTTACATGTGAAATAGTCAAACAGCTTTTAACCTTTGCCACTTTTGAAATGTTTAAATAAATATTGTTGTTACATAAAAAGGATTTCCAATGCACCATGAGTTAACTAAAGAAACAGCTTTAAAAGGGATTATTCACTGCTATGTGTCATCCACCTTTCCTTCTGATTGTAAATTACATATGGAGCCTGTAAGAATATTAATATATATTTTTTATACTTAGCTGCCAAAAAAATATATTTTTAAAAACTTTTACAGTTTTAGTTTCGACCATAACAAAAAAATAAACCATTCCAATTAAGTACTGAAGTAGAATGCCCTATAAAATGATATAAATGGCAAAACCAGTAATGGCAATTTTATAAGTTTGAAAGATTTTTTAGCCCATAGTATCTAAAGTTACAACTACCTTAAAGACAGCATTGGCCATAACTGCCAGGGGGGTTTTGCTTAAGTCTTTTACCCCTCAAATATGTGACTTTATAAATATGATGCTAATTGAGATGTATAGTTTTGATGGTGCCTAACATATTTTTTTTTTTATTGTTTTATCTTGATGAAATTCCAAATGACTACGCTCTGTCAATCTCTTCTCCCCATGCCCTCCCATCACTCATTCTCCCACCACTAGGGATGAGCTCGGTGTTCGATTCGAACGCATGTTCGATTTGAACATCGGCCGTTCGTCTGTTTGGCAAATTCAGAACTTTGTGGACCGTTCGCACCAAATTCGTGTGGCACGAAGGGCCCACAATGCACTATGCCATCGCAGTGCATTACTGGCTCATGATTGGCCAAGCATGCACTGTGACCCTGCATGCTTGGCCAATCACAGTGCCGGCAGCGAGGAGAGCCATAATTGCCACCGGCAGGATGCCTGTCGCCAATTATAGCTCAGGAGGTTTAGTACACGACCCACACTATATAAGGCCGCCAGCGTGGTGGCCTTGTGTAGTGTGCTGGAGTGCAGGGAAAGAGCAGGATAGGCAGGGACAGTGTGTTCTTTTCTCAGCCATCTGCAGAAGTTAGTGGGTGTTGTGTGCTTCCAGCGCAGTATACACCTGTATCTACCCTTTATTGCTGTTGTTCTCTAATACAGCCATCTGCAGGAGTTAGTGGGTGTTGTGTGCCTCCAGTACAGCACAGTATACACCTGCATCTACCCTTTATTGCTGGTGTTCTCTAATACAGGCATCTGCAGGAGTTAAAGTGAGTGTTGTGTGCCTCCAGCACAATATACACCTGAAGATACCCCTTATTGCTGGTGTTGTCTGTTGCATAGCTTGCATATTAGCCTTTAAAATAAGCACTTTTGATTTTCGAAGGTAGAAGTCCCATAGACTTTAATAGGGTTCTAAAGTTCGTACGAATTTTCAGTCCGTTCGAATGTTCTGGTGCAAACCGAACCGGGGGGTGTTTGGCTCATCCCTACCCACCACCCAGGCCCGGATTGGCCATAGGGCAAACCGGGCACTTGTCCGGTGGGCCGCGGCCGCCGGGGCTGCCAGGCTGCATGTCCTTGCGGGGCTCATCCAGCCTCTCCGTGGCCGCCTGCTCAGCCATCGGCGCCGGGGGGAGGAGCTAGAAGAGACCCCTTCGGCGGCCAGCGGCTGCGCGGCCGCCCGTATAGTTCAGCCGTCAGTGCCTGGGAGGAGCCAGAGCAGACACCTTCGGAAGTGCCAGAAAAACCGCGAGTTCAGCCCCCTTGTAAACTGCATAGGAGGAGCGGTGGGGACGGCTGCATATAGAAGAATAATTCTCTCCATCTTCCTCCTCCAGTAGCGGAATGCCTGCAAGAGGGAGAGGAGAAGCATTCAGAGACTGCAGGAGGAAGATGGAGATAATTATTCTACTATATGCAGCCGCCCCCACCGCTCCTCCTGTCCTGCTTCTCTCTGCTGCTTCCCCTGGTCTCTCCACCGCACCCATACTCTCTGCCACCCTGCCATGTTCTCTGCCATCCCCCCATGCTCCCTGCCATCCCCCCATGCTCTCCACCTCCCCCCCATGCTCTCTACCATCCCCCCATAGTTTCCACCTCCCCCCCATGCTCTCTGCATCCCCCCATGCTCTCTGCCATCCCCCCATGCCATCTGCCACCCCCCCATGGTCTCCACCTCCCCCTATGCTCTCCCCCCATGCTCTCTGCCATCCCCCCATGCTCTCCGCCATCCCCCCATGCTCTCCACCTCCCCCTATGCTCTCCACCTCCCCCCCATGCTCTCTGCCATCCCCCATAGTCTCCACCTCCCCCCATGCTCTCTGCCACCCCCCATGCTCTCTGCCACCCCCCGTGCTCCACCCCCCATGCTCTCTGCCACTCCCCATGCTCTCTGCCACCCCCCATGCTCTCCGCCATCCCCCCATGCTCTCCGCCATCCCCCCATGCTCTCCACCTCCCCCCATGCCATCTGCCACCCCCCATGCCATCTGCCACCCCCCATGCTCTCCACCTCCCCCCCATGCTCTCCACCTCCTCCCATGCTCTCTGCCATCCCCCATAGTCTCCGCCACCCCCTATACTCTCCACCTCCCCCCATGCTCTCCGCCATACTCCCATGCTCTCCACCTTCCCCTATGCTCTCCACCTCCCCCCATGCCATCTGCCATCCCCCCCATGCTCTCCACCCCCCCATGCTCTCCACGTCCCCCCCATGCTCTCTGCCATCCCCCCATAGTCTCCACCTCCCCCCATGTTCTCTGCCATCCCCCCATACTCTCCACCTCCACCCATGCTCTTTGCCATCCCCCCATGCCCTCCGCCACCCCCCCATGCTTTCCACCACCCCCCATGCTCTCCGCCTCCCCCATGCTCTCTGCCTCCCCCATGCTCTCCGCCTCCCCCCATGCTCTCCGCCTCCCCCCCATGCTCTCCGCCACCCCCCATGCTCTCCACCACCCCCCATGTCCTCCACTACCCCCATGCTCTCTGCCATCCCCCCATACTCTCTGCCACCCCCCCATACTCTCCACCTCCCCCCATGCTCTCTGTCATCCCCCCATACTATCTGCCGCCTCCCCCATACTCTCTGCCACCCCCCCATGCTCTCTGCCACCCCCATACTCTCCACCTCCCCCCATGCTCTCTGCCATCCCCCCATACTCTCCACCTCCCCCATGCTCTCTGTCATCCCCCCATGCTCTCTGCCTCTCCCATACTCTCTGCCACCCCACCCATACACTCCACCTCCCCCCATGCTCTCTGTCATCCCCTCATACTCTCTGCAGCCTCCCCCATACTCTCTGCCACCCCCCATGCTCTCTGCCGCCCCCATGCTCTCTGCCACCCCCATGCTCTCTGCCGCCCCCATGCTCTCTGCCGCCCCCATGCTCTCTGCCGCCCCCATGCTCTCCACCACCCCGTGCTCTCCGCCATGCCCCATGCTCTCCGCCAGCCTCCCTGTGCTCTCTGCCGCCCTCCCTGTGCTCTCTACCTCCCCACATGCTCTCCAATGCCCCACTGTGCTCTCCACCTCCCCCTATGCTCTATGCTGCCCCCCTGTGCTCTCCTCTTCCTCCCTGTGTTCTCTGCCTCTCCCCTGGTGGGTTCCCCCTCTCCCTCTCAGGGGATCTGTCAGGGAGGAGAGTGGGGAAGGGGGCGGTTAACATGTCATGGGCTGCTCAATGCAAAATGCCTGGGCCTATTTTTTGTCCCAGTCCGGGCCTGCCACCACCTATTGCCATTTCCCTGCCTCTGTACTATCCTGCATTGCTGTACTTCCAGTCTGGGTTTTTGCAAACTCTGGCAGCCCACCAAGGTTCCTTTGCTATTGTGACACAATGCCCTGGGCCCCCTGTTCTCAATTGATGCTTGTATTGCTTATCCAAAGTGTTTTCTAATGTTTACAACATACCTTTATTTTTACTTTTGCATATCACTTAAAGTGGATGTAAACCCTCTCCTGTACCCAGTGAAGTGAATAGCCTCAGATGATATACAGAGACTAAACAAATCCGCCTACATAAGTTTTACATGTACAGTATATCTGCAATATTTTCCATTCTATATTTTTTGGAAAGTGCAGATCATGTTGAAAATCTTGTTTCCTCATTCAACAGTGGGTGTGTAGTCTGGGTTTACACTGTGTGAGAGCTTATTGGAGGAAAGGCACACATCCCTCCTCCACAGTGACAGAGGAATGAAGAAACATGCAGAGCTGTTATCTGAATAGACCAGCTCTCTGATAATCTACCTGCAAGCGCCCTCCCCGAGACAAAATTTCAGCTGCTGTTATCTCCTGTGTCGAAGAACTTGTCAGAAGTGACTCTGCTGATAACAGTGGAACAAAGCCGCAGAAAGACATGGCACTTAGAGCTTCAACACTACAGTTTAACTGAACACCAACCCTAAAATTTTCCACTCGATGGGAACATTTTTCACTCAAATGAGGGCTGGTGAGCAGGGGGGATGACCACTGCCAGCATGCGGGGTTGAATGGTAGCCGTTCTCCCAGTGATCACTCCGGGAGAAGAGAGCATGGAGGAAGAGGATTGCCAGCTAGATCACAGAGTGGGCATAGTCCGCTGTAACAGCTTACATTACAACTGCTTCTATATATATATATATATATATATATATATATATATATATATATCTCAACGTATACAACACTTTCGTTTCCTGAAGGCTTGTCAGTTAATGGTGGTATTGATTAGGAGAATTCTTGGGACCAATACTCCACTTTTGATACAGCACTTTCTTTGCCAAGTTCTCTGGTGCTTCTACACTTCTGGTGATGGCTGACATCGAATCTGCCTTTCACTTCCTTCCTGTACACTGCGACTGTTCCATTCCAACAACATGGCATGCCCATCTTCTGTCCTTTTGGGCATTGAGATTGATATTGTGGGGAAGGTCAGCCGACTTCCTTGGGTTAGCTATCCCCTATTTTGTAGACGCTATATCTTTTGCGCAAATCAATAAACGCTTATTGCGTTATTATTTTTACCAAAAATATGTAAAATCTGCCTCAACTGAGGGAAAAAAAATGTTTTTTTAATGTATTTTTTGGGGATATTTAATATAGAAAAAAGTAAAAAAATAATGGCTAAATATGTTCACCTTGGCCTACAATTTGGTGTTGAGCAGGTGCTGGCTGCGGCGGGGCGCTTGTCAGTGGTACACTGACTTGCATGTGGCGGTTTTGACCTTGCCAGCAATTGATGTTGCTTTATGGACTATGTTAGTTAATTGCTTTATGGGCTATGTTAGTTAAATTCTAGTTAAATTCTGGAGTCAGTCTCATGCCTGTCTGGCACTGATGGTAAGGACAGGCCTCTTAGAATATGTGAGTTTATATTTATGGGTGCTCATGGTATACTGTGACTGGCATTGTTTGGTGCATTTGGAAAGTTGTACTTTTGAAAAGTTCAATAAAGCTGTGGCCTTGCCCTATTTTCAACATAATCAGCTTCTGTGTCTTTTTTTTGGGGGGGGGGCAAGGTATTGGTTTATTAGTGTGTCATCAATGAGCCTATGCTTCTCAGCAGTCATGAGTACTGTAACATTCTAGTCAAACTGATGAAAATAATATCTGACTGATTGCTAGGAAGGTCCCTTTCTGCATCATCCATGGTGCTCTATGCTCATACCTTCCTTCTACTTCTCTACCACAGATTTTGAAGTAGAAGTGGTGTCAATGTAGTTACAAGTCTTGGGGTCACTGAAGCAGCACCATTGTAGAGCTAGATTTCATGTGATGTAGATGTAGAATGTAGAAATTATGATGTTTTTTCTTATGCTAGCCATAGAGAAAACAGTTTTCTACTGGGCAATCCACCCAAAGGCAATACTTCAGTTATGGTTTCATACTGCTGCTTTCGATCTCTAGTATCTTAGACTCAGGGGCCCCTTCAGCATACTCTTTTTGCTAGCATTACTAGCTCTGTAAGGTGTACTATTACTGTTTTCTATACTATTCCTCCATGGTTCTCCTCCTTTTTATCTCCTGCCTGCCTATCAAAATTAGATATTTGCCACATTTACTGAAAGAGATAATCCTTTTACCGGTAGGAACAAGAGCAGTAGGAGATTGGTGGGGGACATTAACTATGAGGGATTCCAAATACAGATCACTAGTCTGGTCTGGTAAAGACCTTGAGCTACACAAGTTAATTGAGGAATGGAAACAACATTAATAGTGACTGAGACAGAAATAGTTGACTATTCTTTTTATGGGATCATCAAAAGAAAAAACTACAAAGCAGGGAGCAAAATATGGTCCCTTCAGGGAAATTTAATTTAAAACAGATCATCTCTCTAGAAATTACATTCAAAATCTGTTCTGTGGACTAAACCGAAAAGGTGGAACAAACTCAATAGCCAGCTTAAAATGTATTAAAACTACTAAATCTAAAATAGTTCCTCCTGAGTGTCAGAATTAATTAAAGAGAATCTGTCATGGGGGTCAGACATGACAAGGTATGAAGATGCATGCAGCAGCCTTCTAAACCTTTCTGTCATGACCAAATGACTAGATAAGCAAAGTTCCAACACTTTGAGGTAGTGTTTCAGCTGGACTCCAAGACGTTGCTTTACTAAAGGCAAATAGGCTTTTCCCCTTGCAAGAGCATTTTCACTTTGCAATGGAACCTTTGCTAAGCTTAGTAAATGTGGTGAAAATTTACTTTGCAAAGAATACCCAATATGCAAGAAAATTTAAAAAAAAAAACAATTTTTTCTGGTACAAGGTTGGATAATAAAAATCAGCAGAGTTTCGTATTATTCACTAAAGCTCCATACACACAATCATATCAGATTTTTTGCAGATTTTTCCTTCGGATTTACCAAAACCAGTGCAAGGGCCTGCTTGATTGCATACAATTTGAAACTCCTAAGGTTTGACCTCATATTATATGGTTTTGGTAAATCTGAAGGAAAAAATCAGCAGAAAATCTGATATGATTGTGTGTATGGGGCTTTAGTGAATAATATGAATACGAATACGAAACTCTGCTGATTTTTATTATCCAACCTTGTACCAGAAAATTCTTTTTTTTTTTTTTTTTTTTACATTTTGTGTTATGGGGCTTTAGCTAAGTGAAAATTCTCTTGCAAAGTGGATAACCTAATTGCCTTTAATAAATCCAACCCTAAGCCTCACCCTTACACATTTTTATTGGCGCATCAGTATGATGGTCTCCAATGGGAAGGTTTGGGAGGCTGCTGCAAGTATGTACTCTTCAGAACTGTACAGTTTGACTTTTTTCTCTAAAGCAAATGTCTATTAGGAATATATGGCCTAACACATAGTTTGTCCAAGTAACAGTTTTGTTGTGCAAATGGGGACTGCCAGGGTTTTGCTTTATATCATTATTTTCCAAGAATCCCAGAGAATAACAAATGTTTGGAGATTTTGAAGAGTATAGGCTTCTTTGGTTACTCACACAGTTCATTCACTGGACAACATTTGCTGCAAGCGCACATAAGATTTCGGCCAGCAAAAGCTTGAGAGCCTGTTCTCAATTTTTCGGTCGGAAAAAATTCCTATCCTAAAATGCGTTTGTGTGTATGCAATTTGGACATGCAAAAACTCACGCATGCTCAGATTCAACTACAAGACGGAATCTATTGGCTACTGGCTATTGAACTTCCTTTTTCTAGTCCCGTCATACCTGTTGTACGTCACCGCGTTCTTGACGGTCAGAATTTGGTGTGACTGTGTGTATGCAAGACAGCTTGAGCGAAATCCTGTCGGAATTCCGGCGGGAAAAGCATCAGAGAATTTTCCGACCAAAATTCAGATCGTGTGTACGGGGCATTAGAACGTTTTTTCTATCCATCTTTGTTTTTTGTGGAGATCTTCCAAACAAGGTGTATGGGGAAGTTTTTTTGGAGACCCTAGGATGTCTTGGCACTGACGTTATGAAGAGGGTGTTTGACCATCCTTTAATGGTGGTCTTATTATCTGGTAAGGTTGATCTACATGCACTCTGGTGTTCTGGTGAAGCGTCTTCTGTTTTCTTGGCCAACAGAGGGACTTCCAGAACAAATACAGATATACACTCTCTTTGTGGTTGACTGTTTATACACATTTTTAGGGGCATTTTTTATATTGGATGGACTTTCTCACATTATATGTTTTGGTGGCAATTTGATTTACACCTTTTATATGATTTGATGTTTGCACTCACTAATGTTTACATAATTTTTTGCAACTGCTTATAAGCGCTGCACAAATTGTATCATTATTGTATTTGTACAACTGCCAACCCCAAAGACTGTCATAATATCTGAAGAGTGCCTGCATCTTATTTGAAGCAGTCACTGTTCTGCCAACTGTAATCCAACCTACTGTAATCCAACCTATTGCAATCAAAGTTTGTCAGACAGCCCCCCACAGCAAAAATTTCTGTCATTCAGCAGGAATTTCTGCTGTATATGGCCAGCAAACATCTTAAAGCGAGCCTGTTGTCAAAATTCAAACAATAAGGTCAAAATAAAAGTATTTCCTGTATAGTAGAAATTAAATATACCCCTCTCCTGCCACCTATGACACCAAACAACGCTCTGATCCCCAACTGGTGTTTGCTCAGGAACTGATACTTCTAGGAGTGTCCTGGTCCCCCACATCGTTCACTGGTTTCCTCATCTGACTCTGACATCAACATCACTAGAGGATAGGGAGTATTTTTTTTTCTGACAGTAGGTTTTGAATATTTATTGATTGACAAGGGACATAGTATTTTCTTATGTCACTAATTATGATAGTTTATTGGTAATATCTGTGTGTATATGTTCACAAATCTTGTCACCTGCATTTGTTATTTTACCACTTGACCCTCGGAAGGTCAAGGCCTTCATGACCAGGCCATTTTTGTGATATGGCACTGTGCTACTTTAACTGACAATTGTGTAGTCATGCAATGCTGTACCCAAATAATATTTATGTCCTTTTTTTCCACAAATAGAGCTTTCTTTTGGTGGTATTTGATCACCTCCTGTGTTTTTTATTTTTTGCGCTATAAACACAAAATAAGGCTGAAAATTTTGAAAAAAAAAAAAAAAGTTTTCATCAATTTAGAGCAATATGTATTCTGCTACATATTTCTGGTAAAAAAATTCACAAAACGCGTATATTGATTGGTTTGGGAAAAAGTTATATCGTCTACAAACTAAAGACCAAGTACCGTGTATCGTGCTTCCTGATGACGTAATAACGAAACGTACCTCGAGGCGGTACTTGGTCACGTTACTCTACGCAATTCCGGTCCCTTTGGTTGTTTCGGGCGGGTTGATGGAACGCACGCCAGCCACGGAGGCTGGACGTGAGGCACCGTCCATTACAGACAAGCGAGCAGCCCCAGTGCCGAGTCAAGGCACTTTAACAGGCCACTTGGCTTTTGCATTTTTTATTATATTTAAAATAAAATAGGATTACTCTATGGGTTTCCATTATCTCTTTTATATATCCCACATATAATCTCTGCGGGGGAAGAGTTCCATATATCTCCAGTATACCATTGCAGCAGGCATTATCCTGCCAAAGCTTCTTTTGGCTCGCTTTTTAATTAAAGGAGTCAATTTCTTCTGGTAAGCAGAATATTTATTCAGAGCACGAGGGATGTATTTACAGTATTTGATTTGGTGAAGGATCACTCGCTATCTTTTTGGAAGATTATCCACACAGAAACATTTTTTGGATTACTTTGTGCTTTCTTTTGGGACAAATTTTTTTTTTTTTATACAATTGTCTTGGCCTTCATTGGTCAACATATTGCTATGATTATATATTTATATCACATGAATGTATTTTGCACTTTTAGTTTGTCACTGAATGTTATCAATATTGGTTTAAATATGTCCAAACCATCACTTAGTAATTTAGAGCGCGTTCTTCACTCCATTTATTTACATATTTGAGTACTACCAGTACCTAATTAGGGGAGCAGCTTAATTTAATCACACACTTATTGTTGTACTTTTATATTTAGATTTGGCGTGGAGTACACAATACCTTTTCTCATATTTTCTTGTAATGCCTGTGATCAGTGGCTTATAGCGGGACTACAATATTACAGTGAACATTCGGACATGTGAACACTTTTGACACTTTTTGGGAATCAGTGACACTAATACAGTGATCAGTGCTAAAATATGAACTGTCACTGTACTAATGACACTGGCTGGGAAGGGGTTAAACATCTAGGGCGATCAAAGGGCTAACCAGTGTTTTGGTGTACTGTGTGTGGTGCTTTTACTAGGAGAAGTAATTTATTCCCTGCTTTGTGGGGAAAGAAAGTCCATTACTTCCCCGCTGACAGGACAGAGCTCTGCCTTGTTTACATAGGCAGAGCCCTGTCCTGTGTGTAACCGATGATTGATGGGTGTCAGCGGTCATCTATTGACGGGCACCCGCTGATCGGCATCTGTTGTGTATAATCACAGCAAAGCCGGGGTGCGCACACCACCTACCCGGAAGTGCCAGATCACGTACCTAGTACGTGATCTGGCACAGGAGAGCCACCTTGCCGCTGTATATGTAACTTTCCAGTAGAAGTCTGGGAGGCCCCACGCTGCCAGGAATTTCGAAAGAAATTGTGGTCTTCATTGGACTAGAATGAGGCATATCATTCTATTTTATCATTTGTAATATACGGCTGGACGTGGTCCAAAATATTGCTATGTTAAAGGGGAGCTTGAGATTGTTTGTACTCCTGTGCTATTGCAATAAAGTGAAAGACCCGTATGCAGATCTACACATTTTTTTTTAATAGTTTAAACATGATAAGATATGAAATTGAAATTGGACAATTAAAGTTTTAATTTTAAAAAGCCCAAAACCAAAAGCTTTTATACACTGAGATGCATTAAATGTCAGTTAAGAAGCATTATGCCAAGCCATAATGTACGCTGTGTTAGGTAGCCAATTCATTTTTAATGAGTTGCCAAACTCAATACAACACCAGCAAAAATGATATACAGGTAATCCTTTTTTCCAAGACAGCATATCGCAATGCATGTGAGTGCATTGGGGTGCCATTTTAATAAATGAACTGAAACAGGACCTACTTTTGATGAAAATGTGGAAATTGTATAAAAAAACTGATTAATTGATGGACTAATTATATATTCGAGCTTACTAATTTAATCTTTCTTTTTTTTTTTTCCTATTCCCAAAGCTTTATCTTCTCCTGGTAAGTGACTTTTATAACAACATATACAAACATTTCCATAGCCAAGGTTATATACAATGTATACGGCTGTTCATTTATGTTGTACAGTTTATCAGATATAAAAAGTTCCACTTCTATTAATTGAAACATGGGCTGAGAAAGTATGGAGGCCACCAATGCTGCAATGTTTCTTGGTTGCTATGCTGAGCCGGTGGCTTCACCACTTTCTCCTGGAACAAAGCAGAAGGAGCTTTGATTTCACTCTGATGTTCTGGATCTGCATGCTTGTTCCTGTTTGTGTCTTATGCCTTGTACACACGGTCGGAAATTCTGATGGAAAAGGTCCGATCGGATTATATTGTCGGAAAATCCGATCTTGTGTGGGCTCTATTGGATTTTTTCCGTTGGAAATTCTGACAGAAAAAATTTGAGAGCAGGACCTCAAATTTTCCTACAAAAAAATCCGATCTGACTTTTTCCGATTGTTTGTAGAGAATTTCTGATCGGACAAAGTGCCACGCATGCTCAGATCAAATTACGAGACCAAAGCTATTGGGTACTAGCCTCAACTTGGTCCCGTTGTAACGAATGAACATCATCACGTTCCGAACTATCGGATTTTCCGACCGTGTCGGAATGTGTGACCGTGTGTACAAGGGCTTAGAAGGCAGCCAGGCAACTGCAATTAGAAGGTGGTCAGCAAGTTTTGTCATTGTGAAAGTGTACTGTATTTTTAGTAAGTGCATATATTGTGTTATAGTAGTATTCACATTAAAGTAACTTAAACTTTCAACTTTCATAAGCCTCTTCCATGTTTTTCCTACAATAGTAACTATAGAGATTTTTAGAATAGCCAGTAGAGGGCACTCTCAGTATAAATCTGAATTGTAATCATCTAAAAAAGGCCATATATCAAAAATTGATGAGGTTTTTATTTCTCAAATATGTCCCCCTCCCTCCCTATACTGTTTATAGAATAGATATAATGTAGCGAGATCTGTGAACTACAGTATTAGTGCAATAGGCAATCATCATAAAGCACCATGTATAAAAATTGTGTTGCGCTAAAAAAAAAAACTATCCTCAAAATGCATGTTTTAAACCAAAACCATAAATATTGGGGCACGGAAAAAGTCATATTTGACAAAACACGTAGGATAGAGCTACATGCTGACTTCTTTGTGTCACCAGAAATGATGGTGCAATGGCTCTGTTTGCCAGCAAAATTAGTTCCTTTATTGCATAATAGCTCCACCATATGTGTACGGGCATTTTTATTATAATAAAAGTTTTAATAAGGATTTCACTATGTGGAGTGTTTGCTTTGTCAATCTTTTCTGAGAGTCAGGCGGATGTCAACCCGGAAGAGGATGTTTGGATGGCGAGCCAGCAGTAATGGCACGGTCTGGGTGAATTTACATTTCCTGACAGGCTCCATGGCAGCATACGTGTGGGTTAGCCCCGCCTCGATAATTACCCAATAGGACCCCTACTCCCATAAATCTTTGCTCCAAGCTGCTATCCGTGTTCCTTTTTTGTCCTCCTCCATAGGACAGGTGTTTCCCATCTGAAGATATCTTCACTACAATCAAGTCGGCCGACTATCAAGCTATGTTTCTCCGGTAGGCCCTGTCTGTTAAGCATGGGTATGGAGTGTATGGCAGAGTAGCGCTGAAGGCTTGGTTTGTCCGAAGATAAGTGCGCACGGCGTATTACCTGCTATGTAAGGTGGCCATTATCTGCCAGGTGGATCGGTGGTGTGTGCTTGAACCTTTTCGGCCAGATGATCGTTGGTGGAGTAGTGAGCTGTGAAATTTCCTTTTTCATGGCAGCAGTGTTTATGTGTTTTTTCTACCTGTGCCTCTTTCTTGTGTGCCCAGCTGGTTCTTGTGCATAGGTACTGACGCTTCCGCGTTCCAGCAGCCTTTCTCCGCCTGTTTCCGGGTCCAGAGCTGCGTTCTGCGCATGCGCAGACCCAATCCAAAGCAAGGCTTGGTTCCCGGGCATGCGCGCGGGCATCTTGCGTCTGACGTCGCTGATGACGTCATGAGCGCCATATTTAAAACACCGTGAGAAATGTCAGAGCCTGGGAATGATTGCAGGAGATTCAGTGACTTCCCGGGGCCATTTTCTGATTGGTGTAAGGTAGGTTATGATCTGCTCTGATGTATTGATGCTCCTGTGTTTTGTTTGGCTGCTTATGGGGTCTATTGTTGTTACAGTCAGCGATCTTTAGTCATGGATGCCTCACTGCCTACTAGTGACCTGCCCGCTTGTAACAGGTATGTACATGGCTGGATTGCTGTGTATATGTGGCGTATTCTTTAGCATTTGATACCAGCTGGTCTGTATCTTTCTCTCTTTTGTATATTTCCTTATAGCCCTTCTAGGTCCGAACCACAGTACAGTACGCATAGTCGCAGTGGATCAACAAAATCGCACCACCGTAAATCATCATCAAAATCTGGTTACCATAGGTCTTCCAGATCTGAACAACGCAGGGGTCACTCGCACTCAAGCAGAGGACCAGATAATTCATGTTGGGGCTGTAAGATGCCCATTCCATCAGACAAATTGCTCTGTGATCATTGCTTTTCTAAAGCGCAGATGAAAGAGATGGTGCAGATCAACGCTTGGAGTCTATGGTGAGAAGGGTGGTAAAGGAATCCTTGCAGCAGAGGGAAGCTCATCACTCTATGGAATCCCCTTCAGACCCATTATGTCCTTCAGGAGGTGAAGGGCTATTACAAGAGACTGGGGAATCTTCTCAACCAAGCCACCACTCTGTTCTCTTGTCTGACAGCGATTCGGATCCAGAGGATCCAGGAGTAGGATTTGATTACGCTTTAGTACCTGCTCTACTCAAGGCAGTGAAAGAAGCTTTAAAATGGGAAAAACCCACTACTTCCCCCCTCCCCAAACAAAGAAAGTTTTTCAAACAACTCAAAAAGGAACGGCAATATTTTCCTTTCCTATCTGAATTGGGAGAAATCATTACTGAAGAGTGGAGCAAGATTGATAGGAAGAGCTCCATGCAATCAAAAGTGTCTAAACTGTACCCCTTTAAGGAGGATGATGTGAAGCACCTTGAATCAGCTCCTCTGGTAGATGCAGCACTTATGCGTTTAGTCAACTACGTGACTCTCCCTTTGGAAGACACGGTATCTTTCAAAGATCCGTTAGAGAGAAGAATTGATTCAGATCTGAAATGGATTTATCTGACTTCAGGGATGGCTTGTAAACCAACTTTGGCATTAGCCGCAGTTTCAAAGGCTATTGAATCCTGGGCCGACAATGTTGAGTTCTTGAGAGGTATCTCGGCGAATACGGCTAAAGACTCTCCCATTCAGGAAATCAGAATGGCATCAGCCTTTCTGGGGGAGGCATCTATTGACATCACCCGCCTACTGTCTCGGGCTATGTTGGCAGCAGTCTCGGCACGCCATGCTTTGTGGCTCCGTCCTTGGTTGGCGGATCCAACATCTAAGCAGGCATGGTGTCGTATTCCATTTGAGGGAACCTCCTTATTTGGTAATAAACTAGATAGCGCCATATCACGGGCCATGGGTGGGAGGTCTGGGTTCCTCCCTCAAGACAGACGTCTTCAAAACCAAAAACGTCTTTTCCAAGAAGGCAGACCTCGGATCACGCTAGGGAAGCGCATAGTTATAGACCCGGCCGGAAGTTCTCTAGATCTTGGAGGTCCAGACAATCCTCCCTTAAGAACACCTCAAAAGGGGGTTCCGCAGGTAACCAAGATTGTACTAAATCTTTTTGAAATTGGGCCCACTCAAACATGTCAGGTGGGGGCTCGCCTTCTTCACTACTGTCATATTTGGGCGGCCTCAATTCGAGATTATTGGACCGTCAAGACGGTTTCCTCGGGTCGCAAGTGGACTTACATCAACACTCCGAGGTTAAGGTTCGTTCCCACAACAATTCCAGGCTCAGAGGAAAAGAAACAGATCCTATTGACCTACGTAAGTTGTTTACTGGATCAAGGCGCAGTTGTACCCGTGCCAGAAGACGAACGTGGCGAAGGCATGTATTCTCCTCTGTTTATGATTCAGAAAAGAAATGGCGCATGGAGGCCGTTGATAGATTTGACCCACCTCAATTCCTTTATTCACAAGGAAAAGTTCAAGATGGAATCTCTTCTCACGATCCAACAGTCTGTGCATCTGGGGGATTGGTTAATCTCAATCGATTTGAAGGACGCATACTTTCACGTTCCAGTGGCAAGGGATTTCCAGCAGTTTCTCTGTTTCGCAGTTGGCTAGCAACACCTGTAGTTTATCTGTCTCCCATTCGGGTTAACAACATCTCCTCAGGTCTTCTCCAAGGTACTCCTAGCGGTAGTAGCTCTTCTCCGAGTCAAAGGAGTTCGTCTCCATCATTATCTGGACGATTTGCTCCTACTATCTCAGGACAGAGATCAGATTCTGGAGCACAAGAGTTTAGTCATCTCCACTCTGCAGATGTTTGGTTGGCTCCTGAACCTGGAGAAGAGCCATCTGGTTCTAACTCAAGTCATTGTGTTTCTAGGGGCTCAGTTCGACACATTAAAATGCACTATCTCCCTGCCGGAGGAAAAAATCTGTGTGATCCGAGACAGGATTCACACGGCTCGGGAGTCATCTCATCTTTCGGCTCTACAATGTTTAAAGGTGATTGGCACAATGACAGACACCATCCCTATGGTGAAGTGGGCCCAGTGGCACACTCGTCCCTTCCAGAAGGGGTTTCTGCAACAGTGGGACTCGTACAGTCAAACACAACGCATACTCCTTACATCAGCAATGAGGATGTCTCTCCTCTGTTCGCTCCAAAGGAAGAATCTACGCAACCATCATTCGATAGTTCCCATTTCCTGGGTAATAGTGACTTCAGATGCCAGCAACAAAGGTTGGGGCGCTCATTGCCTTGCGGAAGTAGCTCAAGGAAGGTGGTCATTCCCGTCGATGGGTGTGGTCTCCAATATCCTGGAGTTGAGAGCAGCCTTTCAAGCGCTCCTAGCGTTTCACCATCTGGTGGCAGGGTCGTCAGTAATGTTAAGATTGGACAACACAACTGCGGTGGCCTATATAAAGAAACAAGGGGGGACTCGCAGTTGGTCTCTATTACGAGAGGTAGAACCGATAATGAGCTGGGCTCAGAAGAATGAGGTCAACATTTCTGCTGTATACATCCCAGGGGTCCAGAATGTTCAAGCAGATTTTCTGTCACGGGTCAGAATAGACAACAACGAGTGGTCCCTCCACGGGGATGTCTTCGAGTGGCTTCTGACTCTGGGAGTGTCTCCAGAGGTCGATCTGTTTGCTTCGCCGTACAATCGCAAGATGCACAAATACTACTCGAGGTTCAGGGATCCTCAGGCATTCGGGACAGATGCTCTCATGGACTGTTGGAAGTTTCAGAGAGCCTATGCCTTCCCTCCAGTTCCTGTAATCCTGCAGTTTCTTCTGAGGCTCAGAGGGGAGAAGGTGGAGATCATTGCGATAATACCATTCTGGGCCAACAGACCTTGGTTTCCTCTGCTGTTGCTCCTCAGCTATCAGGATCCAGTTCCCCTGCCTCTCAGGCCAGATCTACTGTCCCAGGGCACACTATTACACCCGTGCCCGTCCTGTCTACACCTCAGGGCGTGGTTCTTGAGAGGGGAAGGCTAGAAGCTCTGGGTTGCCCAGAAGAAGCGATTCCAACCCTTCTTAGTGCCAGACAGAAGAGTACCAATAAAGTATACGAACGTATATGGGCCAGGTTTATGGTCCACATGTCTTCTAGCTCAAATTCATATAATTCTCCGGCAGTCCAAGATATTTTGTCCTTCCTTCAGTCAGGGTTAGACTTGTCTCTGGCATTTAGTTCTTTAAGAGTACAAGTTTCAGCCATTTCAGCCTTTACAGGAGTTTCGTGGGCAAATCATACCTTAATACGACAATTCTTTAAAGGAGCCATCAGGCTTAGGCCTCAAAAAAGGCCCAGGTTTCCCAAATGGGACCTTCCTTTAGTACTGGACTTTCTTTCTGATCTTGGAAGAAGTTTGGACGCTCCCCTGTCTTTAGGAGATATCACTATCAAGACAGTGTTTTTGGTGGCAATAACTTCAGCCAAAAGAGTGTCGTAAATTAGGAATCTTGGGTCTGTGGAACCATTTCTAACCTTCTTTCCGGACAGAGTGGTCCTGAACCCTATGCTTGGGTCAAATCCAAAAGTTATGTCAATATTTCATGAAAATCAGGAGATTGTTCTACCTACGTTTAGAAAGTCAGACAACCAAGAGATTCTTGGATGTTGGTCGCACGTTGAAGCAATATTTGGACGCTACAGCTTCGTTCAGACGAACAGACTTTCTTTTTGTCCTTCTCCATGGCAAAAATAAAGGGATGCGAGCATCTTGGGTGGTCCAAACGATTCAAAGGGCATACAAGGCAAAGGGCCTGGTTCCTCCTGAGGCAGTGACGGCTCATTCAACTCGGGGCATCTCGACCTCTTGGGCAGCAGTTCGACATGTCGCACCAGAAGTTATCTGTAGAGCGGCTTCCTGGTCTTCAATTAATACTTTTGTTTCCCATTATTGTGTGGAGCCAGCTGCGCTTTCTTCTGTTAATTTTGGTTTACAAGTATTGCCAGTGGACAATGAAAAATAAAATTCTAGTTTCTTTGCTCAACATTTTTAGCCCACCCGGGTGTGTTTGGCGAGTTATTTCCCACACGTATGCTGCCATGGAGCCTGTCAGGAAAATGGAAAATTTATATCAGATACTTACCGTAATTTTCCTTTCCTGATAGGCTCCATGGCAGCAGGAGTTCCCTCCCAAATGTTGGAGTAGGCTAGTTACGGAACACGGATAGCAGATTGGAGGAAAGATTTATGGGAGTAGGGGTCCTATTGGGTAATTATGGAGGCGGGGCTAACCCACACGTATGCTGCCATGGAGCCTATCAGGAAAGGAAAATTACGGTAAGTATCTGATATACATTTTCCATTTTCACACTCTCTCTATGACTTCTTTTTTTAGTTAGGGAGTCATTTAATGCTGGTAAGCCTGCATCTATACCTTTGAGGTGGTGGTTTAGTTACACGGATCCCTGGAAGCAGTGCTGGTGGTGAAACACACTATTTATCTGGAATTTGAGTACACATTGTGGACTTCTCTTTTCACATGCACTTAATACTTCATGAATTGGATGTTTCATTTAATTTATTTTATATTTTTTTGTACTCATATGTAATACGGTAACTAGTTTTCTAAATGGTATTTATGGTTTTGGTTTAACACATGAATTTCGATAATGGGTTTTTAATTAGAGCAACACAATTTTTCATGTTTGATTTATGATCAATATCTCATAGTGTAGTTATAGCTTTTTCACTTTTTGAACAGACGCAGTTTTCATTGTTTTTCGTTGTTCTTATAACAAAGAACACTATACTTTATAAATAGTCCATATATTAAACCTTGATAAGGAACAGGAAAAACATCCAATATATGAAGATGGTTTAAAAATCATCAAATATCAGACTGTAGCTCATTGATTTAAATCTTGGGAACAATCCAGCTGATACAGAAGATGAGAGCAGATACAGGGTGCAAGTTAGTGGTACCAGAAACTTTTATGAGAATTAAAAATTTCAGCCCATTCAACACATGTAAATGTAGCTGTAGATAAAACAATGAAGAAAGCAATAGTCTCAGGAGATCCAGAGCCTGTGCAGAGAGCTAGTTGCAGTTTAGATATTAACACCGGCAAGCTATCATATGTAAAGCCTGCACTGGCACACTGAAGCTTGATGAGTCACAGGAGAACAGAACAAATGCAATCAGAAGAGGATCAAGCTGGAGGCATACACGAAGGAAAGGCCTTGAGCCAGCAACGCGTTTCAAAGCAGTCAAGCCCCTTTCTCAAGCCTTACTGTATGACGTGCATCACTAGAGTACCCCTACCAGCCAAATCCAAGTCCTGGTCTTAGAAAAGAACAAAGCCTTAATTTTTCCAATTCAAGGGAACCAAATCTATAATTTTCACCCTTTTTAATTCCAACTGGTTACTCCTGGCATTTCAATACAAATACATGTGAAATTTTGAACAATTGTGCCCTGTACACGCGGTTGGATTTTCTGACGGAAAATGTTCGATGGGAGTCTTTTGGTGGAAATTCCCACCATGTGTAGGCTCCATCGGACATTTTCCATCGGAATTTCCACTGCACAAAATTTGAGATCTGGTTCTCAAATTTTCCGAAAACATAACCCGTTGTCGGAAATTCCGATCGTGTGTACACAATTCAGACACACAAAGTTCCACGCATGCTCGAAATCAAGCAGAAGAGCAGCACTGGCTATTAAACTTGATTTTTCTTGGCCTGTCGTACGTGTTGTATGTCACCGCGCTCTTGACGTTTGCAAATTCCCGACCAACTTTGTGTGACCGTGTTTATGCAAGACAAGTTTGAGCCAAAATCCGTCGGAATAAAACATGGATTTTGTTGTCGAAATGTACGATCGTGTGTACGCGGCATTAGAAACACTTTCCAGTTGCATCCCAGTTTTTCCTCTCACAGTACCTTTATTTTTTAAATGAATTCATAATTAGGTTACCTGATTTTAAATAATTGTCTGGAGTTCTGTTTTAAAGTAAACCTGCCATAAGGGAGATTTCTGATCATCTCCTGAAAAGCTGCCTGGATGTAATGTTTACCGATGTTAGTAAGATTTAAGTCATTGATGTAGAAAAAGTATAGAATGTAATGTGATGTGGTAACATTACTTTTATTCTCTCTAGAAACAACTACCAGGAATTTGAACACAAACCGTAAGTACTTGTAATATAAATGATTTACTACACTTGAACAAAATTTTCCTACATCTGAAAAAAGTAATAGGCATGTAGGCTCAACAGTGATGCCCAAAGTGCCCATGGACATTACCTGCACTTCCCTGACTATACTGCAAAGCTCCACCTGCTGTCCTCACCCTAGCAATACATGGCATTTGACAGGGCTTAAAACAGAAGTCAAGAACTACATCCCTTGTAGCAAAGGGAAAATGAAGGTAAATGCAGGCACTGTATGGAGTTTGTAAGGTTAAGGTGACTACATGTTCAAAATGAAATCCAGGGACACCCCAAACACCATAAGTAATTGTGGCAAGCATAGTGTGCAGTATGGTGTCATATTTGACAAAACACGTAGGGTGGAGCTACGTGCTGACTTATTTGCGTCAGCAGAAATGACGGTGTAATGGCTCTGTTTGCCAGCCAAATTAGTTCCTTTATTGCACAATAGCTCCACCATATGTGTACGGGCATTTTTATTATAATAAAAGCTTTAATAAGGATTTCACTATGTGGAGTGTTTGCTTTGTCAATCTTTTCTGAGAGTCAGGCGGATGTCAACCCGGAAGAGGATGTTTGGATGGCGAGCCAGCAGTAATGGCGCGGTCTGGGTGAATTTACATTTCACACTCTCTCTATGACTTCTTTTTTTAGTTAGGGAGTCATTTAATGCTGGTAAGCCTGCATCTATACCTTTGAGGTGGTGGTTTAGTTACACGGATCCCTGGAAGCAGTGCTGGTGGTGAAACACACTATTTATCTGGAATTTGAGTACACATTGTGGACTTCTCTTTTCACATGCACTTAATACTTCATGAATTGGATGTTTCATTTAATTTATTTTATATTTTTTTGTACTCATATGTAATACGGTAACTAGTTTTCTAAATGGTATTTATGGTTTTGGTTTAACACATGAATTTCGATAATGGGTTTTTAATTAGAGCAACACAATTTTTCATGTTTGATTTATGATCAATATCTCATAGTGTAGTTATAGCTTTTTCACTTTTTGAACAGACGCAGTTTTCATTGTTTTTCGTTGTTCTTATAACAAAGAACACTATACTTTATAAATAGTCCATATATTAAACCTTGATAAGGAACAGGAAAAACATCCAATATATGAAGATGGTTTAAAAATCATCAAATATCAGACTGTAGCTCATTGATTTAAATCTTGGGAACAATCCAGCTGATACAGAAGATGAGAGCAGATACAGGGTGCAAGTTAGTGGTACCAGAAACTTTTATGAGAATTAAAAATTTCAGCCCATTCAACACATGTAAATGTAGCTGTAGATAAAACAATGAAGAAAGCAATAGTCTCAGGAGATCCAGAGCCTGTGCAGAGAGCTAGTTGCAGTTTAGATATTAACACCGGCAAGCTATCATATGTAAAGCCTGCACTGGCACACTGAAGCTTGATGAGTCACAGGAGAACAGAACAAATGCAATCAGAAGAGGATCAAGCTGGAGGCATACACGAAGGAAAGGCCTTGAGCCAGCAACGCGTTTCAAAGCAGTCAAGCCCCTTTCTCAAGCCTTACTGTATGACGTGCATCACTAGAGTACCCCTACCAGCCAAATCCAAGTCCTGGTCTTAGAAAAGAACAAAGCCTTAATTTTTCCAATTCAAGGGAACCAAATCTATAATTTTCACCCTTTTTAATTCCAACTGGTTACTCCTGGCATTTCAATACAAATACATGTGAAATTTTGAACAATTGTGCCCTGTACACGCGGTTGGATTTTCTGACGGAAAATGTTCGATGGGAGTCTTTTGGTGGAAATTCCCACCATGTGTAGGCTCCATCGGACATTTTCCATCGGAATTTCCACTGCACAAAATTTGAGATCTGGTTCTCAAATTTTCCGAAAACATAACCCGTTGTCGGAAATTCCGATCGTGTGTACACAATTCAGACACACAAAGTTCCACGCATGCTCGAAATCAAGCAGAAGAGCAGCACTGGCTATTAAACTTGATTTTTCTTGGCCTGTCGTACGTGTTGTATGTCACCGCGCTCTTGACGTTTGCAAATTCCCGACCAACTTTGTGTGACCGTGTTTATGCAAGACAAGTTTGAGCCAAAATCCGTCGGAATAAAACATGGATTTTGTTGTCGAAATGTACGATCGTGTGTACGCGGCATTAGAAACACTTTCCAGTTGCATCCCAGTTTTTCCTCTCACAGTACCTTTATTTTTTAAATGAATTCATAATTAGGTTACCTGATTTTAAATAATTGTCTGGAGTTCTGTTTTAAAGTAAACCTGCCATAAGGGAGATTTCTGATCATCTCCTGAAAAGCTGCCTGGATGTAATGTTTACCGATGTTAGTAAGATTTAAGTCATTGATGTAGAAAAAGTATAGAATGTAATGTGATGTGGTAACATTACTTTTATTCTCTCTAGAAACAACTACCAGGAATTTGAACACAAACCGTAAGTACTTGTAATATAAATGATTTACTACACTTGAACAAAATTTTCCTACATCTGAAAAAAGTAATAGGCATGTAGGCTCAACAGTGATGCCCAAAGTGCCCATGGACATTACCTGCACTTCCCTGACTATACTGCAAAGCTCCACCTGCTGTCCTCACCCTAGCAATACATGGCATTTGACAGGGCTTAAAACAGAAGTCAAGAACTACATCCCTTGTAGCAAAGGGAAAATGAAGGTAAATGCAGGCACTGTATGGAGTTTGTAAGGTTAAGGTGACTACATGTTCAAAATGAAATCCAGGGACACCCCAAACACCATAAGTAATTGTGGCAAGCATAGTGTGCAGTACCAGAAGGGTTTGGTCAAATTGTGCCAAACAGTGGGAGGGGCTTAAAGGGGTATTGTTAAATAAAACCTTCTACTTTGCTCTGGGTCAGGAGTACATATGTGGCGTACTGGAGTCTAGTGTGCCTAATTCACAGATACAGGGGTCACATGTGTAATGCACAGAAAGCAGGGTATCAGTAATCAGCAGCTAACGAGACCAGACACGTAGCTACACCCAGAAACTGAGACTAAACAATGTATATATCCTAAAAGTGATATTTATTTACAGTGAAACACACAAATACACACCAGCAAACAGTGAACATAAACAACCCCAAAAGACAAACAAGAACCAGATCCCAATGCATATGAACAAACCTAACTACTGGCAAAATAACTAAATAACTAAACTACTGACTAAATACAAAACATATACAATGTAATGACAAGGTAATACAGGGATGCAAGGAATAGGAGAAACAAGAATTGGTACTAGGGCAGGGAGCAGGAGCAAGGCAGATGGATACAGGATGGATCAGGCAAACAGAATCGTGACGCGCTGGGGGAAGGGAGGAGCTGCCTTAAGTAGCCCCCTGACAGCTGATCACTAATGTCAATAATACTACAGCCTGCTGGCTCCTGGGAGACATCTGCTGGTGGACACTGGAGCTGCAGCAAACAGCAAAGAACAGCACAGTGCCACCGGCAGGTGAACTCAATCCTAACAGTACCCCCCTCTTTAGAAGCGGCCTCCGGACGCTCCATAAAGCGCCACCACTGGGGTCTGCATGCCGACTGGACACCCCGCTGCCAATGTCCAAAGGCCTGGTGAGGACCCCACCGCCAGTATCCCAAAACTGGCTAGGTAACCCACTGACCAGATTTCCTGAGACATATGGCATTTGATCCCTCCAAACAGTAGGCATCCCAACACTGGGGTACCATGAGTCATCCACAAACTTAGCCCTGGGGTCATACGCCAACACCAGAACTCTGACCCCGGAATGTCCGGTTACAACAGCGCAGCTTGCCTGGTTTCCAGGACTTGTTCCTCATCAACAGCCATCTAGGTTTCCCCAAGGCACTGGTTACCCGATCGGGTTCCAGAATGCACCTAGAGTTGTGGCAATTGCATCTGGGCCGTGGCAAGGCACAAATAATACTCTGACACTCCCCTGGAGCTCACAACTACCACGGTCATGAAGGCAAATGTAGCTGCTAGTAGAAAAGCGTATGTCCGGACCACCAGGCTTAGGCGCAAAACGTACTGTAAGAGGGACCCAACCGAGGTGACTGAAAACAGAATCTCAGGCCAGACAGGTAACCCATTTAGGCCAGCGAACACTGGAACTACCGAAGCCTCAGACCCATCAGCAGCGAGAGTTTAACCCAGACAATGATTCCAGCTTAACAGGAAAGGTGTCCAAGGTACTGTTTCTAAATTTCCTAAAAAAAAAAGGTTTTTGCTTAATAAAAGCTGACTTCACAACGTTTCTCAGGTTACACTGGCCTGCAGAGAAATTGTGATGGCAGCCCTGTGACTATGAAGCTTTTGTAGAGTGCTGGCTATGATAGGGGTTATTTTGAATGTGATATAGTAACCTTAACTTCTTCTCTCTTGAACAGATAACTATACAGGCAAAACCAGTAAGTACTTTCTAATCTAACTGATTTACTACATTTGAACAAAGTTTTCCTACATTTGAACAAAGAAACAGGCATGCAGGCTCAACAGTGATGACCAACGTACCCATAGACATTACCTGCACTTCCCTGACTTTGGTGCTAAGCTCCACCCACTGTCCTCACCTTGTCAAGTGTGGTGTCCTTATAAGTGAATAGGGCACACTGATACGACTGGATGGCATTTGGTATTGCTTAAAGTGTTACTAAACCCAGGAACCTACATTCACTAGATCTCTGGTCTCCCACAGTACACAGAACATGGAAATGGAATTATTTTAGTAAATATAAACTGCTAAATACCTTTTCTCATCAGAAGTATATAGCAGTCTTGTGACTTCTATCAGTTGTTAGTAAACCTTTTTTTTTTTTGTAATTGTTTATTTTAAATTTTCAACATCATACAGAAGAAAATATACATGAGATATGAATATTAACGTATCAAAAATGCAGGTATACTTTGATTACAAGGCATACAAAATCTAAACATATAGAGGCATAGCGATGTGATTAAAGTAGTGATCTTCCACCGTATCTTTAAGGGGGTTATAGACAGAATCTGTAAACAGACTATGTAACATCAAAGAGAGCTTTAAGGAAAAAAAATACAAAATAGATTTCAGACCTTCTCTCGGGGACATGTATGTATCCAGGTTTATCTAAGTAGAAGCAATCCCATCAGAACCATATGTAGACTCATCCCATGTTGACCAAATTTTAGAAAATTTCTGCATCTTATCCTCCACTACGGCCGTCAAGTGTTCCATTCTGCGTATGTCAGCTACAGTGGTGATCAATTGCGGAAGTGTAGGTGGAGAGGTGGACAACCATAACCTGGGTATGACCCTTTTAGCAGCCAATAAGATAAAGGACAACAATCTGCGCAAGGCCTTAGAAATACCAGAGAAAGGGAGGCCTAGCAGATAATGCATGGGCGTCAGGGGAATAGGAGTGCCAGCCAGTGTTTCTAACAGATTTTGGACTTGGAGCCAGAACTGGTGGACTAGGGGGCAGTCCCAAAAAATATGGTAGTGAGAGCCGACTTCCCCACCACATCTCCAGCATTGTTTCGAAATTAACCTGTTACGGGCATGTAGAATATCTGGAGTCCTATACCAGTGCATTAGAACTTTGTAAGCAGTTTCCTTGTGGGTCACACATCGAGATATTCTGGAAGTGTGCTCCCATATGATCCCCCAGTCCACCAGGGAAATATCGTGTTGTAGAATCTGAGACCATTTCCTCATGTAGTGGTGGGTGTTCACCGTCATAGGTATGGCGTCATGTAATATCGTGTAAATAGTAGAGATCAGTCTGGGTTCGTAAGGACCCTTAGCACATAGGCTCTCAAACTCTGTGGGTTTGTCCAGAGTCAGAGAGGGGGACCTGATAGAGAAAAAGTGTCTGATCTGTAAGTATGAATGTAGAAGCCTTTGGGGGATCTGGTGTTGCTTTTGCAAGGTGGGAAAAGTCAATAAATGGCGTGTCGCCGGGTTAACAAAGTGTCGGAGTTGAAAGAGTCCCGCTTGGGTCCATGGTAGCATACGATCATAGGACAGGCTATCTGGGATGTCTGGGTTAAATAGGATATTTAAAAGCGGTGGACACGGTGAGGATAGGGAAAAGCGGTCATTGCACCTTTTAGGTTAGTAAACCTTGTAGGTGGAGTTGTAGGTGGAGTTTTCATTCTCCTCTGATCCTCTCTCTGGACAGTGCTGATTGACCCTGTGCTGATCACATGCACCCTCCTCCAAAAAAAACCAAAAAAAACCTCTCTAGCAATACACACCAAACTGAGCATGTGCAGCTTGTCCCCTGGTTCTGTAAATATCAGGTTATTTATTATAGACAGTGGAAGAAAGGGAGGATCAGAGAGACAGAGAAACAGCCTTTATACACGATGCAAAGGATTAACCCCTTCACACAATGAGTATGAAATGGATAAGATCTACAATCTAGTTCAAGGTTATCTGCTGCTGTTTCTAATTAAAAAGTATAAATGTGTATGCACATTAGAAGTAAACACTCTCTGAGACACGTTCAGCTCGGTTACTTCTAACTTCTGATTTATTTCTGGGCGGTGTTAATATTTTATACAGAAAGATACTTCATTGCTATGTCAGTCTAATTGGTACATCTCATTGGTTAAAATACAAGAGAAATGGACAAACTTGATGCTTGAAGTTTGGTTGAAGCTGGTTCTCTTATCTCATATGCATTCTTCTAATGTGTGGGAAGCAGGGGGTACCCGCCATTTTTAATTCCAAACAGAGAGCCAATCTGTATACTACACAATAAGTAAGGAGTTGCATAGAAACATGTATACACATAAGCAGATAGACATTTTCTAATTATCATTATGTACATTAGATTCCTTCAGTCCCCCCTAAAATGGCTATTTTCTTCTGTCCCTCATCTAACTGTCCTACTCATTTGGCCCATTCTCTTTAGCAACTCTTTTTAAGCTGTATATAGAGTTAGGCAGCAACTAGTTCACTACACCCCTCGATACAGCTGGAGAAGGGCAATCAGGTGCTATCTATTCCTATAACCCTATAGGATTGTGAGATTTTGGACAGGGGGTGACTGTAGAGGAGTGAAGGGTTTGTCATCCTCCATCATAAGGGGGTCCTCTTCTTCTTGGTGGAGAAATGTAGGTGTGCTGTTGTCTACAGCCTTGCTCATTAACTTCTTTACGAAAGGTAGAATACAGCATACAATCGGGGCTAAAAGAACCAGGATTATTAGTACCGTTACCCCTATCTGGGCGAGCACTTTTTGCCACCCACTTATCCAGCTAAAATATTGATCCCATGGGTCTGTAATACCTGAGTTCTTCTTCAACTCCAATCTACATTCTTGTTGACAGTTATTATGATGATCAAATATTCAAAACCAGCTTTTACCTGATCCCTGGCTTTGAATTCATCAGGGACCCCCTTGGCCTATGACATGTACAAATGAGGGTCAAAGCTTTCGGGGAGAGCTGCTCGCTTCCTCCTCTGACTGTGTGCTGGGTCAGTGTATGTATCAGTAGTATCTTCTGATAGGGTATGGCGGGGCATAATGACCTTTACAAGGGCACTTTCACCTGTCCAGATACCCTCTAATCTGGTCCTATGTTCCAACCCACTGTCCCTCCCAGGAACCACAATTCTGTCCCCAGTAACTGCCTGTAAAACACACATATATATATCCTTACCATCAGGGATGTCCCTGTACCAATGGCATTGCCATGAAGAGTCAAACGGAAAAGGTACTATGTCACAGTAATCAAAGATAAAGGTGGTCACGTGTACCTGAAGAGTTATACCAAAATGTAATTATGTTATCGTTTTTTTGTGATGGCCACCTCCTGGGCCTCCCCCCTAGACCAAACAGAAAAAGGATATGCAGCATGGTCGTCATGAAGTGGGCGGGATCTTGTCCTCAGGGGTTGGAGCTTTCTTGCAGTGGGAGGTGTGTATTCAGGTGTTCTTCCCAGCCAATTCGACTGAGGTGGCTGTGGTCAGCAAAACTTGGAATGGACCATCATATCTGGGTTCAAGAAAATGTTTTCTCACAAATTTCATTACCAGCCCCCAATCTCCAGGCAGTAGGTGGTGTGTTACTGTATCTAATTCAGGATCTGGAATGGAAGAAAACACCTGGACATGCATTTGGGTTAATTCTCGTGATAATGCGGTTACATAAGTAGTCAACACATCAGATTGCAACTGTAACTGTTGTGGAAAGTAACAGCCAAGTCTGGGGGCTGAACCAAACAATTTTATAAGGGGATAGGGCATGTTTCTTCCGGGGAGTGTGTCTGACACTGAACAGGGCAATGGGCAAACTGTCTGGCCGACTCATGTTAGTCTTTTGAGTCATCTTTAACATCCTGTTTTTTTTTTTAAATGTCCCATTCGTCCTTTCTACCTTCCTGCTACTTTGAGGGTGGTAAGGGGTGTGCAGAGCCAACTGAACCCCCAGTGCTGCCCAAATCTCTTTTGTAAGGGTTGCTGTGAAGGCTGGGCCCTGATCGCTCTCTATCACCTCTGGGACCTCAAATCTACATACTATCTCACTCAGTAGTTTCTTAGCTGTGGTCCTGGCAGTCATGTCCACCTCCACTAGGGCGTATTCGAATCTGTCACTCCTTTGGCATTTGGGAGTGATCAATTTGTATCCTCTGGAAGGGGGTCTAGGGCTTTTTCCAAGTGCTTCTTCTGTGCTTCTTCTGTGCCTTTTCTGTACCTTCTGGGTTACATTTGTCACAGATAGTGCATGATCTTCAGAAGTTGTTGGTCAATGGAGTAACTCCTGGTGCTACATAGTACTTGATAAGAGAGTTCATAAGAGTCTTTGTCAAGTGGGCAGCTCCATTTGCCCATTGCACTACAGCTGGGTACATATTCCTGGGTAAACAAGGCTTCTTGTTGCACTCGAATAGTCCATCTCTGAGAGTTGCTCCTCTCTGTTTTCCAGCATTCCTTCTCATCCGAACTTGCTGCTTCCTTTAATTCTTTCAGATAAACACTGTCCACTGGGAGAGTCTGTAGGGTAAGCACGGAGTGGTCCTCTTCTACCACCCTGCGGTCCGCTTCCCGTGGACCACTGGCTGTTTGTTTGGCAGCTGAATCGGCTAGATTGCCTCAAGCTTCCTTCGAGTTGAGTTTGTCGCGTGCTTTACTTTTAGAATAGTCACTTGGGTTGGGAGAAGCAGGGTGTCCATCAAGTCCTTGATGACTGAGCTGTGTTTCACAGGTGTTCCTTCAGCCGTCAGGAACCCTCTGTCCTTCCAGATAACACCAAAATCATGGGCAACGCTGAAAGCATATCTTGAGTCCCTATGAATGTTGGCTCTTTTTCCCTCTGCCAATTTACAAGCTGTAGTAAGTGCTTGCAGCGCTGCCACCTGTGCAGACATCACCGGTGGTAAGGTTTCAGTTTGGAGAACCGAGTTTCCAGTGGTGACCTGGATCCTGCAGGGGTATTTCACTCATGGTGGGCAGATGCATGGTTTCCAGACGCATTCGTTCGATGCAGTCATGGGGTGACAAGTCAAGACTTGACTCCTCCTCCTTCCCCCCCCGAGAAGTGGAAGAAGGGTGGTAGGTTTCAATGTTTGACAATGTAATAGAGTAATGCCGGCCAGTAGGAGGGAACACAGGAGTCTCAAGTGTCTGGCAGTGGACAGATGTTTCAGCTGGATCTTGGTTGAGTATGGGAGCAATGTCATGAGGAGCAAGCAGCACGAGGCAGTGTCCGAGGACCAAGTCCAACAAGGCTTGAGCAGCAAAGACAGCTCACAGACACGATGGGCCTCCCCTTGCTATCGCATCCAGCCGACAGGAATAATATCCTATGGGGCGTAAGCAGATGCCGTGTAATTGGGTGAGTACACCTGTAGCATGTCCCAGACATTCGGATACAAAGGGCTTGAACGTTTTGTCGTAGTCTGGGAGCCCTAGCACCAGAGATGGCACGCTTGAGGGCCTCAAAGTTGGATATTGCTTCAGGAGACATATGGAAGGGGTTTGATTTCAGGCCATCATACAAAGGTTGCATCAGTAGGGAGGCTTCTGGAATCCATGCTCTGCAATAGGAAATGAGTCCAAGGAAGGAATGAAGGGGCTTCTGGCCTTGTGGCAGTGGGATGTTGGAGATTGCTTTCACCCTGTCTTCAGTGAGGTGTCTTGTCCCATGGGACAAGACAGTGTCCAAGAAAAATTACAGCCAATTCATTTTTAATGAGTGGCCAAACTCACTACAACAAAAAAATGATATAATCCTTTTTCCAAGACAGCACATTGCAATGCATGTGAGTGCATTGGGGTGCAATTTTATTAAATGAGCTGAAACAGGACCTACTTTTGGTGAAAATGTGGAAATTGTATAAAAAAAACTGATTAATTGATCGACTAATTATATATTCGGGCTTACTAATTTAATCTTTCTTTTTTTTTTTTTTTTCTATTCCCAAAGCTTTATCTTCTCCTGGTAAGTGACTTTTATAACAACATATACAAACATTTCCATAGCCAAGGTTATATACAATGTATATGGCTGTTCAGTTATGTTGTACAGTTTATCAGATGTAAAAAGTTCCGCTTCTATTAATTGAAACATGGGCTGAGAAAGTATGGAGGCCACCAATGCTGCAATGTTTCTTGGTTGCTATGCTGAGCCGGTGACTTCAGCACTTTCTCCTGGAACAAAGCAGAAGGAGCTTTGATTTTACTCTGATGTTCTGGATCTACATGCTTGTTCCTGTTTGTGTCTTATGCCTTGTACACACGTTCGGAAATTCTGACGGAAAAGGTCCGATCGGATTATATTATCGGAAAATCCGATCGTGTGTGGGCTCTATCGGATTTTTTCCGTTGGAAATTCCGACAGAAAAAATTTGAGAGCGGGATCTCAAATTTTCCAACAAAAATATCCGATCTGACTTTTTCCGATTGTTTGTAGAAAATTTCCGATCGGACAAAGTGCCACGCATGCTCAGATCAAATTACGAGACCAAAGCTATTGGCTACTAGCCTCAACTTGGTCCCGTCATAATGAATGAACGTCATCACGTTCCGAACGATCTGATTTTCTGACCGTGTGTATGCAACATCAGTTTAGGACAAAATCCGTCTGAAAAAATCTTATGGATTTTGTTGTCGGAATGTCTGACCGTGTGTACAAGGGCTTAGAAGGCAGCCAGGCAACTGCAATTAGAAGGTGATCAGCAAGTTTTGTCATTGTGAACGTGTACTGTATTTTTAGTAAGTGTATATATTGTGTTATAGTAGTATTCACATTAAAGTAACTTAAACTTTCAACTTTCATAAGCCTCTTCCATGTTTTTCCTACAAATGTAACTATAGAGATTTTTAGAATAGCCAGTAGAGGGCACTCTCAGTATAAATCTGAATTGTAATCATCTAAAAAAGGCCATGTATCAAAACTGGATGAGGTTTTTATTTCTCAAATATACCCCCCCCCCTTCCCTCCCTATGCTGTTTATAGAATAGATATAATGTAGCGAGATCTGTGAACTACAGTATTAGTGCAATAGGCAATCATCATAGGGCACCATGTATAAAAATTGTGTTGCGCTAAAAAAAACGATTCTCAAAATGCATGTTTTAAACCAAAACCATAAATATTGGGGCACGAAAAAAGTCATATTTGACAAAACACGTAGGGTGGAGCTACGTGCTGACTTATTTGCGTCAGCAGAAATGACGGTGTAATGGCTCTGTTTGCCAGCCAAATTAGTTCCTTTATTGCACAATAGCTCCACCATATGTGTACGGGCATTTTTATTATAATAAAAGCTTTAATAAGGATTTCACTATGTGGAGTGTTTGCTTTGTCAATCTTTTCTGAGAGTCAGGCGGATGTCAACCCGGAAGAGGATGTTTGGATGGCGAGCCAGCAGTAATGGCGCGGTCTGGGTGAATTTACATTTCACACTCTCTCTATGACTTCTTTTTTTAGTTAGGGAGTCATTTAATGCTGGTAAGCCTGCATCTATACCTTTGAGGTGGTGGTTTAGTTACACGGATCCCTGGAAGCAGTGCTGGTGGTGAAACACACTATTTATCTGGAATTTGAGTACACATTGTGGACTTCTCTTTTCACATGCACTTAATACTTCATGAATTGGATGTTTCATTTTATTTATTTTATATTTTTTTGTACTCATATGTAATACGGTAACTAGTTTTCTAAATGGTATTTATTGTTTTGGTTTAACACATGAATTTCGATGATTGGTTTTTAATTAGAGCAACACAATTTTTCATATGTTTGATTTATGATCAATATCTCATAGTGTAGTTATAGCCTTTTCACTTTTTGAACAGACGCAGTTTTCATTGTTTTTCGTTGTTCTTATAACAAAGAACACTATACTTTATAAATAGTTCATATATTAAACCTTGATAAGGAACAGGAAAAACATCCAATATATGAAGATGGTTTAAAAATCATCAAATATCAGACTGTAGCTCATTGATTAAAATCTTGGGAACAATCCAGCTGATACAGAAGATAAGAGCAGATACAGGGTGCAAGTTAGTGGTATCAGAAACTTTAATGAGAATTAAAAATTTCAGCCCATTCAACACATGTAAATGTAGCTGTAGATAAAACAATGAAGAAAGCAATAGTCTCAGGAGATCCAGAGCCTGTGCAGAGAGCTAGTTGCAGTTTAGATATTAACACCGGCAAGCTATCATATGTAAAGCCTGCACTGGCACACTGAAGCTTGATGAGTCACAGGAGAACAGAAAAAATGCAATCAGAAGAGGATCAGGCTGGAGGCATACACGAAGGAAAGGGCTTGAGCCAGCAACGCGTTTCAAAGCAGTCAAGCCCCTTTCTCAAGCCTTACTGTATGACGTGCATCACTAGAGTACCCCACCAGCCAAATCCAAGTCCTGGCCTTAGAAAAGAACAAAGCCTTAATATTTTCAAGTTCAAGGGAACCAAATCTATAATTTTCACCCATTTTAATTCCAACTGGTTACTCCTGGCATTTCAATATAAATACATGTGAAATTTTGAACAATTGTGCCCTGTACACACGGTCGGATTTTCTGACGGAAAATGTTCGATGGGAGTCTTTTGGTGGAGATTCCGACCATGTGTAGGCTCCATCGGACATTTTCCATCGGAATTTCCACTGCACAAAATTTGAGATCTGGTTCTTAAATTTTCCGAAAACAAAATCCGTTGTCTGAAATTCCGATCGTGTGTACACAATTCAGACACACAAAGTTCCACGCATGCTTGGACTCAAGCAGAAGAGCAGCACTGGCTATTGAACTTGATTTTTCTCGGCACGTCGTACGTGTTGTATGTCACCGCCCTCTTGACGTTTGCAAATTCCGACCAACTTTGTGTGACCGTGTGTATGCAAGACAAGTTTGAGCCAACATCCGTTGGAAAAAAAACATGGATTTTGTTGTCGAAATGTACGATCGTGTGTACGCGGCATTAGAAACACTTTCCAGTTGCATCCCAGTTTTTCCTCTCACAGTACCTTTATTTTTTAAATGAATTCATAATTAGGTTACCTGATTTTAAATAATTGTCTGGAGTTCTGTTTTAAAGTAAACCTGCCAAAAGGGAAATTTCTGGTCATCTCCTGAAAAGCTGCCTTGATGTAATATTTACTGATGTTAGTAAGATTTAAGTCATTGATGTAGAAAAGGTATAGAATGTAATGTGATGCGGTAACATTACTTTTATTTTCTCTAGAAACACCTACCAGTAATTTGAAAAGAAACAGTAAGTACTTGTAATATAAATGATTTATTACACTTGAACAAAATTTTCCTACATCTGAAAAAAGTAATAGGCATGTAGGTGTCCAAAGTGCCCATGGACATTACCTGCACTTCCCTGACTATACTGCAAAGCTCCACCAGCTGTTCTCACCCTAGTCAATACATGGCATTTGACAGGGCTTAAAACAGAAGCGAAGAACTACATCCCTTGTAGCAAAGGGAAAATGAAGGTAAATACAGGCACGGTATGGAGTTTGTTAAGTTAAGGTGACTATATGTTCAAAATGAAATCCAGGGACACCCCAAAAACCATGAGTAATTGTGGCAAGCATAGTGTGCAGTACCAGAAGGGTTTGGTCAAATTGTGGCAAACAGAGGGAGGGTCTTAAAGGGGTATTGTTAAATAAAACCTTCTACTTTGCTCTGGGTCAGGAGTACATATGTGGTGTGCTGGAGTCTAGTGTGCCTAATTCACAGATACAGGAGTCACATGTGTATTGCACAGAAAGCAGGGTATCAGTAATCAGCAGCTAAGGAGACCAGACACGTAGCTACACCCAGAAACTGAGACCAAACAATGTATATATCCTAAAAGTGATATTTATTTACAGTGAAACACACAAATGCACACCAGCAAACAGTGAACATAAACACCCCCAAAAGACAAACAAGAACCAGATCCCCAATGCACATGAACAAACCTAACTACTGGCAAAATAACTAAATAACTAAACTACTGACTAAATACAAAACATATACAATGTAATGACAAGGTAATACAGGGGTGCAAGGAATAGGAGAAACAAGACTTGGTACTAGGGCAGGGAGCAGGAGCAAGGCAGATGGATACAGGATGGATCAGGCAAACAGAATCGTGACGCGCTGGGGGAAGGGAGGAGCTGCCTTAAGTAGCCCCCTGACAGCTGATCACTAATGTCAATAATACTACAGCCTGCTGGCTCCTGGGAGACATCTGCTGGTGGACACTGGAGCTGCAGCAAACAGCAAAGAACAGCACAGTGCCACCGGAAGGTGAACTCAATCCTAACAGTAACCCCCTCTTTAGAAGCGGTCTCCAGCCGCTCCATAAAGCGCCACCACTGGGGTCTGCATGCCGACTGGACACCCCGCTGCCAATGTCCAAAGGCCTGGTGAGGACCCCTCCGCCAGTATCCCAAAACTGGCTAGGTAACCCGCTGACCCGATTTCCTGAGACATATGGCATTTGATCCCTCCAAACAGTAGGCATCCCAACACTGGGGTACCATGAGTCATCCACAAACTTAGCCCTGGGGTCATGCGACTACACCAGAACTCTGACACCGGAATGTCTGGTTACAACAGCGCAGCTTGCCTGGTTTCCAGGACTTGTTCCTCATCAACGGACATCTAGGTTTCCCCAAGGCACTGGTTACCCCGATTGGGTTCCCTAATGCACCTAGAGTTGTGGCAATCACATCTGGGCCGTGGCAAGGCACAAATAATATTCTGACACTCCCCTGGAGCTCACAATTACCACGGTCATGAAGGCAAACGTAGCTACTAGTAGTAAAAGGTATGTCCAGACCACCAGGCTTAGGCGCAAAACGTACTGTAAGAGGGACCCAACCGAGGTGACTGAAAACAGAATCTCAGGCCAGACAGGTAACCCATTTAGGCCAGCTAACACTGGAACTACCGAAGCCTCAGACCCATCAGCAGCGAGAGTTTAAATAGGTCAACGAGTCCAGCTTAACAGGAAAGGTGTCCAAGGTACTGTTTCTAAATTTCCTAAAAAAAAAGGTTTTTGCTTAATAAAAGCTGACTTCACAAAGTTTCTCAGGTTACACTGGCCTGCAGAGAGATTGTGATGGCAGCCCTGTGACTATGAAGCTTTTGTAGAGTGCTGGCTATGATAGGGGTTATTTTGAATGTGATATAATAACCTTAACTTCTTCTCTCTTGAACAGATGAATTCAACAAAACCAGTAAGTACTTTATAATCTAACTGATTTACTAAATTTTAACAAAGTTTTCCTACATTTGAACAAAGAAACAGGCCTGCAGGCTCAACAGTGATGACCAATGTACCCATAGACATTACCTGCACTTCCCTGACTTTGGTGCTAAGCTCCACCCACTGTCCTCACCTTGTCAAGTGTGGTGTCCTTATTAGTGAATAGGGCACACTGGTACGACTGGATGGTATTGCTTAAAGTGTTACTAAACCCAGGAGCCTGCATTCACCAGATCTCTGGTCTCCCAGAGTACACAGAACATGGAAATGGAATTATTTTAGTAAATATAAACTGCTAAATACCTTTTCTCATCAGAAGTATATAGCAGTCTTGTGACTTCTATCAGTTGTTAGTAAACCTTGTAGGTGGAGTTTTCATTCTCCTCTGATCCTCTGTCTGGACAGTGCTGATTGACCCTGTGCTGATCACATGCACCCTCCTCCAAAAAAAAACAAAAAAAAACTCTCTAGCAATACACACCAAACTGAGCATGTGCAGCTTGTCCCCTGGTTCTGTAAATATCAGGTTATTTATTATAGACAGTGGAAGAAAGGGAGGATCAGAGAGACAGAGAAACAGCCTTTATACGCAATGCAAAGGATTAACCCCTTCACACAGGGAGTATGAAATGGATAAGAACTACAATCTAGTTCAAGGTTATCTGCTGCTGTTTCTAATTAAAAAGTATAAATGTGCATGCACATTAGAAGTAAACACCCTCTGAGACATGTTCAGCTCGGTTACTTCTAACTTCTGATTTATTTCTGGGCGGTGTTAATATTTTATACAGAAAGATACTTCATTGCTATGTCAGTCTAATTGGTACATCTCATTGGTTAAAATACAAGAGAAATGGAGAAACTTGATGCTTGAAGTTTGGTTGAAGCTAGTTCTCTTATCTCATATGCATTCTTCTAATGTGTGGGAAGCAGGGGGTACCCACCATCTTTAATTCCAAACAGAGAGCCAATCTGTATACTACATAATAAGTAAGGAGTTGCATAGAAACATGTATACACATAAGCAAATAGACATTTTCTGATTATCATTATGTACATTAGATTCCTTCAGTCCCCCCTAAAATGGCTATTTTCTTCTGTCCCTCATCTAACGGTCCTACTCACCTGGCTCTTTTTAAGCTGTATATAGAGTTAGGCCGCAACTAGTTCACTACCCCCCTCGATACAGCTGAAGAAGGGCAATCAGGTGCTATCTATTCTTATAATCCTATAGGATTGTGAGGTTTTGGACAGGGAGTGACTGTAGAGGAGTGAAGGGTTTGTCATCCTCCATCATAAGGGGGTCCTCTTCTTCTTGTTGGAGAAATGTAGGTGTGCTGTTGTCTACAGCCTTGCTCATTAACTTCTTTACGAAAGGTAGAATACAGCATACAATTGGGCTAAAAGAACCAGGATTATTAGTACCGTTAACCCTATCTGGGCGAACACTTTTTGCCACCCACTCATCCAGCTAAAATATTGATCCCATGGGTCTGTAATACCTGAGTTCTTCCTCAACTCCAATCTACATCCTTGTTGACAGTTATTATGATGATCAAATATTCAAAACCAGCTTTTACCTGATGCCTGGCTTTAAATTCATCAGAGACCCCCTTGGCCTATGACATTTACAAATGAGGGTCAAAGCTTTCGGGGAGAGCTTCTTGCTTCCTCCTCTGACTGTGTGCTGGGTCGGTGTATGTATCAGGAATGTCTTCTGCTAGGATATGGGGGGGCATAATGACCTTTACAAGGGCACTTTAACCGGTCCTGATACCCTCTAATCTGGTCCTATGTTCCAACCCACTGTCCCTCCCAGGAACCACAATTCTGTCCCCAGTAACTGCCTGTAAAACACACATATATATATCCTTACCATCAGGGATGTCCCTGTACCAATGGCATTGCCATGAAGAGTCAAACGGAAAAGGTACTATGTCACAGTAATCAAAGATAAAGGTGGTCACGTGTACCTGAAGAGTTATACCAAAATGTAATTATGTTATCGTTTTTTTGTGATGGCCACCTCCTGGGCCTCCCCCCTAGACCAAACAGAAAAAGGATATGCAGCATGGTCGTCATGAAGTGGGCGGGATCTTGTCCTCAGGGGTTGGAGCTTTCTTGCAGTGGGAGGTGTGTATTCAGGTGTTCTTCCCAGCCAATTCGACTGAGGTGGCTGTGGTCAGCAAAACTTGGAATGGACCATCATATCTGGGTTCAAGAGAATGTTTTCTCACAAATTTCATTACCAGCCCCCAATCTCCAGGCAGTAGTTGGTGTGTTACTGTATCTAATTCAGGATCTGGAATGGAAGAAAACACCTGGACATGCATTTGGGTTAATTCTCGTGATAATGCGGTTACATAAGTAGTCAACACATCAGATTGCAACTGTAACTGTTGTGGAAAGTAACAGCCAAGTCTGGGGGCTGAACCAAACAATTTTATAAGGGGATAGGGCATGTTTCTTCCGGGGAGTGTGTCTGACACTGAACAGGGCAATGGGCAAACTGTCTGGCCGACTCATGTTAGTCTTTTGAGTCATCTTTAACATCCTGTTTTTTTTTTAAATGACCCATTCGTCCTTTCTACCTTCCTGCTACTTTGAGGGTGGTAAGGGGTGTGCAGAGCCAACTGAACCCCCAGTGCTGCCCAAATCTCTTTTGTAAGGGTTGCTGTGAAGGCTGGGCCCTGATCGCTCTCTATCACCTCTGGGACCTCAAATCTACATACTATCTCACTCAGTAGTTTCTTAGCTGTGGTCCTGGCAGTCATGTCCACCTCCACTAGGGCGTATTCGAATCTGTCACTCCTTTGGCATTTGGGAGTGATCAATTTGTATCCTCTGGAAGGGGGTCTAGGGCTTTTTCCAAGTGCTTCTTCTGTGCTTCTTCTGTGCCTTTTCTGTACGTTCTGGGTTACATTTGTCACAGATAGTGCATGATCTTCAGAAGTTGTTGGTCAATGGAGTAACTCCTGGTGCTACATAGTACTTGATAAGAGAGTTCATAAGAGTCTTTGTCAAGTGGGCAGCTCCATTTGCCCATTGCACTACAGCTGGGTACATATTCCTGGGTAAACAAGGCTTCTTGTTGCACTCGAATAGTCCATCTCTGAGAGTTGCTCCTCTCTGTTTTCCAGCATTCCTTCTCATCCGAACTTGCTGCTTCCTTTAATTCTTTCAGATAAACACTGTCCACTGGGAGAGTCTGTAGGGTAAGCACGGAGTGGTCCTCTTCTACCACCCTGCGGTCCGCTTCCCGTGGACCACTGGCTGTTTGTTTGGCAGCTGAATCGGCTAGATTGCCTCAAGCTTCCTTCGAGTTGAGTTTGTCGCGTGCTTTACTTTTAGAATAGTCACTTGGGTTGGGAGAAGCAGGGTGTCCATCAAGTCCTTGATGACTGAGCTGTGTTTCACAGGTGTTCCTTCAGCCGTCAGGAACCCTCTGTCCTTCCAGATAACACCAAAATCATGGGCAACGCTGAAAGCATATCTTGAGTCCCTATGAATGTTGGCTCTTTTTCCCTCTGCCAATTTACAAGCTGTAGTAAGTGCTTGCAGCGCTGCCACCTGTGCAGACATCACCGGTGGTAAGGTTTCAGTTTGGAGAACCGAGTTTCCAGTGGTGACCTGGATCCTGCAGGGGTATTTCACTCATGGTGGGCAGATGCATGGTTTCCAGACGCATTCGTTCGATGCAGTCATGGGGTGACAAGTCAAGACTTGACTCCTCCTCCTTCCCCCCCCCGAGAAGTGGAAGAAGGGTGGTAGGTTTCAGTGTTTGACAATGTAATAGAGTAATGCCGGCCAGTAGGAGGGAACACAGGAGTCTCAAGTGTCTGGCAGTGGACAGATGTTTCAGCTGGATCTGGTTGAGTATGGGAGCAATGTCATGAGGAGCAAGCAGAACGAGGCAGTGTCCGAGGACCAAGTCCAACAAGGCTTGTGCAGCAAAGACAGCTCACAGACACGATGGGCCTCCTCTTGCTATCGCATCCAGCCGACAGGAATAATATCCTATGGGGCGTAAGCAGATGCCGTGTAATTGGGTGAGTACACCTGTAGCATGTCCCAGACATTCGGATACAAAGGGCTTGAACGTTTTGTCGTAGTCTGGGAGCCCTAGCACCAGAGATGGCACGCTTGAGGGCCTCAAAGTTGGATATTGCTTCAGGAGACATATGGAAGGGGTCTGATTTCAGGCCATCATACAAAGGTTGCATCAGTAGGGAGGCTTCTGGAATCCATGCTCTGCAATAGGAAATGAGTCCAAGGAAGGAATGAAGGGGCTTCTGGCCTTGTGGCAGTGGGATGTTGGAGATTGCTTTCACCCTGTCTTCAGTGAGGTGTCTTGTCCCATGGGACAAGACAGTGTCCAAGAAAAATTACAGCCAATTCATTTTTAATGAGTGGCCAAACTCACTACAACACCAGCAAAAATGATATAATCCTTTTTCCAAGACAGCACATTGCAATGCATGTGAGTGCATTGGGGTGCAATTTTATTAAATGAGCTGAAACAGGACCTACTTTTGGTGAAAATGTGGAAATTGTATAAAAAAAACTGATTAATTGATCGACTAATTATATATTCGGGCTTACTAATTTAATCTTTCTTTTTTTTTTTTTTTTTTCTATTCCCAAAGCTTTATCTTCTCCTGGTAAGTGACTTTTATAACAACATATACAAACATTTCCATAGCCAAGGTTATATACAATGTATATGGCTGTTCAGTTATGTTGTACAGTTTATCAGATGTAAAAAGTTCCGCTTCTATTAATTGAAACATGGGCTGAGAATGTATAGAGGCCACCAATGCTGCAATGTTTCTTGGTTGCTATGCTGAGCCGGTGACTTCAGCACTTTCTCCTGGAACAAAGCAGAAGGAGCTTTGATTTTACTCTGATGTTCTGGATCTACATGCTTGTTCCTGTTTGTGTCTTATGCCTTGTACACACGTTCGGAAATTCTGACGGAAAAGGTCCGATCGGATTATATTATCGGAAAATCCGATCGTGTGTGGGCTCTATCGGATTTTTTCCGTTGGAAATTCCGACAGAAAAAATTTGAGAGCGGGATCTCAAATTTTCCAACAAAAATATCCGATCTGACTTTTTCCGATTGTTTGTAGAAAATTTCCGATCGGACAAAGTGCCACGCATGCTCAGATCAAATTACGAGACCAAAGCTATTGGCTACTAGCCTCAACTTGGTCCCGTCATAATGAATGAACGTCATCACGTTCCGAACGATCTGATTTTGTGTATGCAACATCAGTTTAGGACAAAATCCGTCTGAAAAAATCTTATGGATTTTGTTGTCGGAATGTCTGACCGTGTGTACAAGGGCTTAGAAGGCAGCCAGGCAACTGCAATTAGAAGGTGATCAGCAAGTTTTGTCATTGTGAACGTGTACTGTATTTTTAGTAAGTGTATATATTGTGTTATAGTAGTATTCACATTAAAGTAACTTAAACTTTCAACTTTCATAAGCCTCTTCCATGTTTTTCCTACAATAGTAACTATAGAGATTTTTAGAATAGCCAGTAGAGGGCACTCTCAGTATAAATCTGAATTGTAATCATCTAAAAAAGGCCATGTATCAAAACTGGATGAGGTTTTTATTTCTCAAATATGCCCCCCCCCCTTCCCTCCCTATGCTGTTTATAGAATAGATATAATGTAGTGAGATCTGTGAACTACAGTATTAGTGCAATAGGCAATCATCATAGGGCACCATGTATAAAAATTGTGTTGCGCTAAAAAAAAACGATTCTCAAAATGCATGTTTTAAACCAAAACCATAAATATTGGGGCACGAAAAAAAGTCATATTTGACAAAACACGTAGGGTGGAGCTACGTGCTGACTTATTTGCGTCAGCAGAAATGACGGTGTAATGGCTCTGTTTGCCAGCCAAATTAGTTCCTTTATTGCACAATAGCTCCACCATATGTGTACGGGCATTTTTATTATAATAAAAGCTTTAATAAGGATTTCACTATGTGGAGTGTTTGCTTTGTCAATCTTTTCTGAGAGTCAGGCGGATGTCAACCCGGAAGAGGATGTTTGGATGGCGAGCCAGCAGTAATGGCGCGGTCTGGGTGAATTTACATTTCACACTCTCTCTATGACTTCTTTTTTTAGTTAGGGAGTCATTTAATGCTGGTAAGCCTACATCTATACCTTTGAGGTGGTGGTTTAGTTACACGGATCCCTGGAAGCAGTGCTGGTGGTGAAACACACTATTTATCTGGAATTTGAGTACACATTGTGGACTTCTCTTTTCACATGCACTTAATACTTCATGAATTGGATGTTTCATTTTATTTATTTTATATTTTTTTGTACTCATATGTAATACGGTAACTAGTTTTCTAAATGGTATTTATTGTTTTGGTTTAACACATGAATTTCGATGATTGGTTTTTAATTAGAGCAACACAATTTTTCATATGTTTGATTTATGATCAATATCTCATAGTGTAGTTATAGCTTTTTCACTTTTTGAACAGACGCAGTTTTCATTGTTTTTCGTTGTTCTTATAACAAAGAACACTATACTTTATAAATAGTTCATATATTAAACCTTGATAAGGAACAGGAAACACATCCAATATATGAAGATGGTTTAAAAATCATCAAATATCAGACTGTAGCTCATTGATTAAAATCTTGGGAACAATCCAGCTGATACAGAAGATGAGAGCAGATACAGGGTGCAAGTTAGTGGTATCAGAAACTTTAATGAGAATTAAAAATTTCAGCCCATTCAACACATGTAAATGTAGCTGTAGATAAAACAATGAAGAAAGCAATAGTCTCAGGAGATCCAGAGCCTGTGCAGAGAGCTAGTTGCAGTTTAGATATTAACACCGGCAAGCTATCATATGTAAAGCCTGCACTGGCACACTGAAGCTTGATGAGTCACAGGAGAACAGAAAAAATGCAATCAGAAGAGGATCAGGCTGGAGGCATACACGAAGGAAAGGGCTTGAGCCAGCAACGCGTTTCAAAGCAGTCAAGCCCCTTTCTCAAGCCTTACTGTATGACGTGCATCACTAGAGTACCCCACCAGCCAAATCCAAGTCCTGGCCTTAGAAAAGAACAAAGCCTTAATTTTTCAAGTTCAAGGGAACCAAATCTATAATTTTCACCCATTTTAATTCCAACTGGTTACTCCTGGCATTTCAATATAAATACATGTGAAATTTTGAAGGATACGAAAATAATACGGAATTCCAACAATTCTATAAGAATCTATATGATATCCAACCCATTCTGAGGCAGGGGGAAGATAGGGGGAGGATAGAAGAGATGAGAGATTATATTAGTAGCTCTACAATACCAATGCTCCCACCTAGGATAATAGAAAAATTAGAAGAACCAATAACTAAAGAGGAGATAAGAAAAGCAATAGAGAATCTACCGAGGGGGAAAAGCCCAGGACCCGATGGGTTAACTAATTTATACTATAAGAAGTTTGCCCAAATACTAGAAACACCCTTATGTAGATATTTTAATAATATAACTGTCTCTAACCCAATGTCCTCAGAAGCACTGTTAGCATATATAACAGTCTTACCAAAATCAGGGAAGGACCCACAGGAATGTGCTAACTACAGACCCATATCATTGCTCAATACGGACACCAAATTAATAGCAAAAATAATAGCTACCAGAATACAAGTAGAGGTAACACAATTGGTCCATCGTGACCAAACGGGCTTCATGAAAGGTAGAGAAACTAAAGATAACACCATACGAGCCTTAAATATACTCTATTGGATGCAAAACGGCCCAGAAGAAGCTCCCAGAACACTGCTATCAATGGATGCCGAAAAAGCATTTGATAGAGTGGACTGGGAATTCATGAAGGAAGTGCTGAAAGCAGTAGGCATGGGAGATCGAATGATGGGTTGGATAATAGCTCTATATGCAAAACCTAGAGCTAGAGTGAAGGTAAATGGTACTTTATCAGGCTGCTTTGAAATACGAAATGGCACAAGACAGGGGTGTCCCCTGTCTCCAATACTGTTTGCCTTGACTCTGGAACCATTTCTGTGCAGGGTGAGAGAAAATAAAGGTATAAAAGGGATAAGAATAGGATCGGAGGAGCATAAGGTATCAGCATATGCTGATGACCTATTATTCTATTTGTCAGAACCACAGGGATCAATAATGGCACTAATGGAGGAGGTTCAGAGATATGGGAAAGTGTCCAACTTTAAAATAAACATGGAAAAATCCATAATATTACCCGGTCACGTACCCCCATTGATGTCAATGGCAATGAAGAATAACCTTCCCTTCAAATGGGAAAAAAAATCATTATACTATCTAGGAGTACATATTACGGCGGAGGCTAAATCCTTATATGAACTCAATTATGAGACACTAATAACAGAAATAATTAAAGATTTAAATAGGTGGAAGGGTTACTCCTTGACATGGTTTGGAAGGATAAACACCTTGAAAATGAATATATTACCCAGAATAATATATATCTTAAATACTGTACCTATAGCAGTGCCTCAGGTCTTTTTTAAAAGAATACGTAAAATGTTTATATCTTTTATATGGAATGATAAAAACCCTAGAATAGCATATGACATCCTGCGTAGAAATAAGAAGGAAGGAGGAATAGGGCTCCCAGACGTCTTTATGTATTATAAAGCAATGTCTATGGTACGAATACTAAACTGGTGCCATGACTCCTCAAATAAGGCATGGGTTTCGGTAGAAGAAAGTATGGCGGGCAGAAATTTAGCGGGGGCCCCGTGGATACAGGCCACAAATAGAGCTCTATCAAAGTGGACATCACCACTAACACGGAATACGTTAGAAGTATGGGACAGATTGAATAAAAACGAAAAATATGCCCCACGTACATCACCACTGGCCCCATTAGGAGGATATCCATGGTTCCCACCGGGGGAAGAAAAGGGAGTATTAGGCTCCTGGGGCGCAGGGGGGGATACAAGGTGTTTAAGATATGCCCCATTGGGAAGTTTACTCCCGCTGACAGAATTAATAGCATTACAAGGAGATATACACATGTCGGGATGGAGATATTATCAAATGAAAGATTTCTTTAATAAATTAGAACCCCAAGTAAGACCACTGAGCTCCCTTACGAGATACGAGAAGATGTGTATGAAAATAGAAAAACCAAGTAATTTACTATCCCAGATATATAAATTAGTTCATAGCGAACAAAACAGTACAACCCCTTATTTTATAAGAGAGTGGGAGAAAGAACTAAGATGCACATTTAGACCAACACAAATAAAAAAACTTATGGAAATGACGCACGCAACATCAAAAAGCGCAGCAATACAAGAAATGTCATATAAGTTTATAGCCAGATGGTATCGAACCCCAGCCAGAATAGCAGAGATATATCCAACAGCGGATGGGCATTGCTGGAGAGGATGTAGGGAAAAGGGGACATACCTTCATTTATGGTGGGACTGCCCAAAAATTAGGATTTTTTGGGAGGGAGTGGCTAAATGGATAGGGAGGACAACAGCAAAATCAATAGAAATGACACCCCTACAGTATCTGTTTCATGGGACAGAAGGATCCATTAAATCTTATAAAAAAGGAGTTATACCACATCTGCTGAATGCGGCCAAAATATTAATACCTAGATATTGGAAGCAGAAAGCATGCCCCACCCTTCTGGAATGGAAGAGAGAGGTGGATAAAATAATGGAAGCTGAAAAATGGATATATGATATAAAAGAACAACAAGGAAAACATAAAAACATGTGGGCAGGCTGGAAGCACCACTCCAGAGAAATAGAGAGAGAGTAAGTTTTACCTGGATTAAAAATTTTGATTCCTTCCCGAGCCTCCCAGAGATCCCTGATAGGGAGAGGGAGGAAGGAAGGGAGAGGAAAAAAAAAAAAAAAAAAAGGGAAAAAAAGAAAAAAAAGGGGAAAAGAAAGAGAAAAAGGGAAGGAAAAGGGAAGGAAAAGGGAACAAAGAGGAAAAGAAAGGAAAGGGAAAAGGAAAATTAAAGAAACTGTTACGCAGACTCGTGTCCTCCAAAAGTACACCGTAGAAAGGGTAAAGGGGAAATATGAATCCGAACCACAACCTTTAAATTTTGTTGTATGTAGTATGTTTGAAGGTATATGGGAAGTGAATAAATATTGGAAATTTAATTAGAGGAGGGGCTTGAGGGAGGGGGGCAGGAGGAGAGATAACCAATGGTGGAGACACAAAAATTAACAACACAATCTTTAAGAAATATATAGGAAGGCTGAGGACTTCCCTAAGCACAAAACATAAACAATACACCAAGGGGTCACAGATGGAATAAAAACACGCAATAATGAAAGGGGGAAGGAAAAGGGAAGGAAGGGGAAAAAAAAGAAGGGAAAAAAAAAAAAAAGGGAAAAAGAGAAGAAAATGAGCAAGGGCATTGGGGTTTTTCTTTTTTTTTTTTTTTTTTTTTTTATAAAAGGAAACACAAGGGCACAGTAAAAACACATTAAGAAGGGCAACAACACAGGGGAGAAACTTAAATTTGCACACATCCAAATTTTTTTTATTTTTTTTTTATTTTTTTGCTGTTTCTCACAGGTTAACTCTCCACCAAGTACCCCCTTCTCTCGGGCCACCACCCAACAATGTCATAGATATGTAATGGAAAGGATGTTAGTAAATGTGAAGACATTGGGGGATGTGTTTTAAACCTCAATGTCTTAGGACTGAATGTAATTGTTTGTAGAATTATTTCTCAAGAAAATAATAAAGATGATTTAAAAAAAAAAAAAAAAAAAAAAGACAAGTTTGAGCCAACATCCGTTGGAAAAAAAACATGGATTTTGTTGTCGAAATGTACGATCGTGTGTACGCGGCATTAGAGACACTTTCCAGTTGCATCCCAGTTTTTCCTCTCACAGTACCTTTATTTTTTAAATGAATTCATAATTAGGTTACCTGATTTTAAATAATTGTCTGGAGTTCTGTTTTAAAGTAAACCTGCCAAAAGGGAAATTTCTGGTCATCTCCTGAAAAGCTGCCTTGATGTAATATTTACCGATGTTAGTAAGATTTAAGTCATTGATGTAGAAAAGGTATAGAATGTAATGTGATGCGGTAACATTACTTTTATTTTCTCTAGAAACACCTACCAGTAATTTGAAAAGAAACAGTAAGTACTTGTAATATAAATGATTTATTACACTTGAACAAAATTTTCCTACATCTGAAAAAAGTAATAGGCATGTAGGTGTCCAAAGTGCCCATGGACATTACCTGCACTTCCCTGACTATACTGCAAAGCTCCACCAGCTGTTCTCACCCTAGTCAATACATGGCATTTGACAGGGCTTAAAACAGAAGCGAAGAACTACATCCCTTGTAGCAAAGGGAAAATGAAGGTAAATACAGGCACGGTATGGAGTTTGTTAAGTTAAGGTGACTATATGTTCAAAATGAAATCCAGGGACACCCCAAAAACCATGAGTAATTGTGGCAAGCATAGTGTGCAGTACCAGAAGGGTTTGGTCAAATTGTGGCAAACAGAGGGAGGGTCTTAAAGGGGTATTGTTAAATAAAACCTTCTACTTTGCTCTGGGTCAGGAGTACATATGTGGTGTGCTGGAGTCTAGTGTGCCTAATTCACAGATACAGGAGTCACATGTGTATTGCACAGAAAGCAGGGTATCAGTAATCAGCAGCTAAGGAGACCAGACACGTAGCTACACCCAGAAACTGAGACCAAACAATGTATATATCCTAAAAGTGATATTTATTTACAGTGAAACACACAAATGCACACCAGCAAACAGTGAACATAAACACCCCCAAAAGACAAACAAGAACCAGATCCCCAATGCACATGAACAAACCTAACTACTGGCAAAATAACTAAATAACTAAACTACTGACTAAATACAAAACATATACAATGTAATGACAAGGTAATACAGGGATGCAAGGAATAGGAGAAACAAGACTTGGTACTAGGGCAGGGAGCAGGAGCAAGGCAGATGGATACAGGATGGATCAGGCAAACAGAATTGTGACGCGCTGGGGGAAGGGAGGAGCTGCCTTAAGTAGCCCCCTGACAGCTGATCACTAATGTCAATAATACTACAGCCTGCTGGCTCCTGGGAGACATCTGCTGGTGGACACTGGAGCTGCAGCAAACAGCAAAGAACAGCACAGTGCCACCGGAAGGTGAACTCAATCCTAACAGTAACCCCCTCTTTAGAAGCGGTCTCCAGCCGCTCCATAAAGCGCCACCACTGGGGTCTGCATGCCGACTGGACACCCCGCTGCCAATGTCCAAAGGCCTGGTGAGGACCCCTCCGCCAGTATCCCAAAACTGGCTAGGTAACCCGCTGACCCGATTTCCTGAGACATATGGCATTTGATCCCTCCAAACAGTAGGCATCCCAACACTGGGGTACCATGAGTCATCCACAAACTTAGCCCTGGGGTCATGCGACAACACCAGAACTCTGACACCGGAATGTCTGGTTACAACAGCGCAGCTTGCCTGGTTTCCAGGACTTGTTCCTCATCAACGGCCATCTAGGTTTCCCCAAGGCACTGGTTACCCCGATTGGGTTCCCTAATGCACCTAGAGTTGTGGCAATCACATCTGGGCCGTGGCAAGGCACAAATAATATTCTGACACTCCCCTGGAGCTCACAATTACCACGGTCATGAAGGCAAACGTAGCTACTAGTAGTAAAAGGTATGTCCAGACCACCAGGCTTAGGCACAAAACGTACTGTAAGAGGGACCCAACCGAGGTGACTGAAAACAGAATCTCAGGCCAGACAGGTAACCCATTTAGGCCAGCTAACACTGGAACTACCGAAGCCTCAGACCCATCAGCAGCGAGAGTTTAAATAGGTCAACGAGTCCAGCTTAACAGGAAAGGTGTCCAAGGTACTGTTTCTAAATTTCCTAAAAAAAAAGGTTTTTGCTTAATAAAAGCTGACTTCACAAAGTTTCTCAGGTTACACTGGCCTGCAGAGAGATTGTGATGGCAGCCCTGTGACTATGAAGCTTTTGTAGAGTGCTGGCTATGATAGGGGTTATTTTGAATGTGATATAATAACCTTAACTTCTTCTCTCTTGAACAGATGAATTCAACAAAACCAGTAAGTACTTTATAATCTAACTGATTTACTAAATTTTAACAAAGTTTTCCTACATTTGAACAAAGAAACAGGCCTGCAGGCTCAACAGTGATGACCAATGTACCCATATACATTACCTGCACTTCCCTGACTTTGGTGCTAAGCTCCACCCACTGTCCTCACCTTGTCAAGTGTGGTGTCCTTATTAGTGAATAGGGCACACTGGTATGACTGGATGGTATTGCTTAAAGTGTTACTAAACCCAGGAGCCTGCATTCACCAGATCTCTGGTCTCCCAGAGTACACAGAACATGGAAATGGAATTATTTTAGTAAATATAAACTGCTAAATACCTTTTCTCATCAGAAGTATATAGCAGTCTTGTGACTTCTATCAGTTGTTAGTAAACCTTGTAGGTGGAGTTTTCATTCTCCTCTGATCCTCTGTCTGGACAGTGCTGATTGACCCTGTGCTGATCACATGCACCCTCCTCCAAAAAAAAAACAAAAAAAAACTCTCTAGCAATACACACCAAACTGAGCATGTGCAGCTTGTCCCCTGGTTCTGTAAATATCAGGTTATTTATTATAGACAGTGGAAGAAAGGGAGGATCAGAGAGACAGAGAAACAGCCTTTATACGCAATGCAAAGGATTAACCCCTTCACACAGGGAGTATGAAATGGATAAGAACTACAATCTAGTTCAAGGTTATCTGCTGCTGTTTCTAATTAAAAAGTATAAATGTGCATGCACATTAGAAGTAAACACCCTCTGAGACATGTTCAGCTCGGTTACTTCTAACTTCTGATTTATTTCTGGGCTGTGTTAATATTTTATACAGAAAGATACTTCATTGCTATGTCAGTCTAATTGGTACATCTCATTGGTTAAAATACAAGAGAAATGGAGAAACTTGATGCTTGAAGTTTGGTTGAAGCTAGTTCTCTTATCTCATATGCATTCTTCTAATGTGTGGGAAGCAGGGGGTACCCACCATCTTTAATTCCAAACAGAGAGCCAATCTGTATACTACATAATAAGTAAGGAGTTGCATAGAAACATGTATACACATAAGCAAATAGACATTTTCTGATTATCATTATGTACATTAGATTCCTTCAGTCCCCCCTAAAATGGCTATTTTCTTCTGTCCCTCATCTAACGGTCCTACTCACCTGGCTCTTTTTAAGCTGTATATAGAGTTAGGCCGCAACTAGTTCACTACCCCCCTCGATACAGCTGAAGAAGGGCAATCAGGTGCTATCTATTCTTATAATCCTATAGGATTGTGAGGTTTTGGACAGGGAGTGACTGTAGAGGAGTGAAGGGTTTGTCATCCTCCATCATAAGGGGGTCCTCTTCTTCTTGCTGGAGAAATGTAGGTGTGCTGTTGTCTACAGCCTTGCTCATTAACTTCTTTACGAAAGAATACAGCATACAATTGGGCTAAAAGAACCAGGATTATTAGTACCGTTAACCCTATCTCGGCGAACACTTTTTGCCACCCACTCATCCAGCTAAAATATTGATCCCATGGGTCTGTAATACCTGAGTTCTTCCTCAACTCCAATCTACATCCTTGTTGACAGTTATTATGATGATCAAATATTCAAAACCAGCTTTTACCTGATGCCTGGCTTTAAATTCATCAGAGACCCCCTTGGCCTATGACATTTACAAATGAGGGTCAAAGCTTTCGGGGAGAGCTTCTTGCTTCCTCCTCTGACTGTGTGCTGGGTCGGTGTATGTATCAGGAATGTCTTCTGCTAGGATTTGGGGGGGCATAATGACCTTTACAAGGGCACTTTAACCGGTCCAGATACCCTCTAATCTGGTCCTATGTTCCAGCCCACTGTCCCTCCCATTAACCACAATTCTGTCCCCAGTAACTGCCTGTAAAACACACATATATATATCCTTACCATCAGGGATGTCACTGTACCAATGGCATTGCCACGAAGAGTCAAACGAACAAGGTACTATGTCACAGTAATCAAAGGTAAAGGTGGTCACATGTACCTGAAGAGTTATACCAAAATGTAATTATGTTATCATTTTTTTGTGATGGCCACCTGCTGGGCCTCCCCTCTAGACCAAACAGAAAATGGATATGCAGCATGGTCGTCATGAAGTGGGCGGGATCTTGTCCTCAGGGGTTGGAGCTTTCTTGCAGTGGGAGGCGTGTATTCAGGTGTTCTTCCCAGCCAATTCGACTGAGGTGGCTGTGGTCAGCAAAACTTGGAATGGACCATATCTGGGTTCAAGAGAATGTTTTCTCACAAATTTCTTTACCAGCCCCCAATCTCCAGGCAGTAGTTGGTGTGTTCCTGTATCTAATTCAGGATCTGGAATGGAAGAAAACACTTGGACATGCATTTGGGTTAATTCTCGTGATAATGCGGATACATAATTAGTCAACACATCAGATTACAACTGTAACTGTTGTGGAAAGTAACAGCCAAGTCTGGGGGCTGAACCAAACAATTTCATAAGGGGATAGGGCATGTTTCCCCCGGGGAGTGTGTCTGAAACTGAACAGGGCAATGGGCAAACTGTCTGGCCGACTCATGTTAGTCTTTTGAGTCATCTGTAACATCCTGTTTTTTTTTATTTTTAAAATGTCCCATTCATCCTTTCTACCTTCCTGCTACTTTGAGGGTGGTAAGGGGTGTGCAGAGCCAACTGAACCCCCAGTGCTACCCAAATCTCTTTTGTAAGGGTTGCTGTGAAGGCTGGGCCCTGATCGCTCTCTATCACCTCTGGGACCTCATATCTACATACTATCTTACTCAGTAGTTTCTTAGCTGTGGTCCTGGCAGTCATGTCCACCTCCACTAGGGCGTATTCGAATCTGTCACTCCTTTGGCATTTGGGAGTGATCAATTTGTATCCTCTGAAAGGGGGTATAGGGCTTTTGCCAAGTGCTTCTTCTGTGCTTCTTCTGTGCCTTTTCTGTACGTTCTGGGTTACATTTGTCACAGATAGTGCACGATCTGCAGAAGTTGTTGGTCAAGACTGGACTCCCCCCCCCCCCCGGAAGTGGAAGAAGGGTGGTAGGTTTCAGTGTTTGACAACGTAATAGAGTAATGCCGTCCAGTAGGAGGGAACACAGGAGTCTCAAGTGTCTGGCAGTGGACAGATGTTTCGGCTGGATCTTGGTTGAGTATGGGAGAAATGTCATGGGGAGCAAGCAGAAAGAGGCAGTGTCCGAGGACCAAGTCCAACAAGGCTTGCGCAGCAAAGACAGCTTGCAGACAGGATGGGCATCCTCTTGCTATCGCATCCAGTCGACAGGAATAATATCCTATTGGGCGTAGGCAGATGCCGTGTAATTGGGTGAGTACACCTGTAGCATGTCCCAGACATTCGGATACAAAGGGCTTGAACGTTTTGTCGTAGTCTGGGGGCCCTAGCACCAGAGATGGCACGCTTGAGGGCATCAAAGTTGGATATTGCTTCAGGAGACATCTGGAAGGGGTCTGATTTCAGGGCATCATACAAAGGTTGCATCAGTAGGGAGGCTTCTGGAATCCATGCTCTCCAATAGGAAATTAGTCCAAGGAAGCAATGAAGGGGCTTCTGGCCTTGTGGCAGTGGGATGTCGGAGATTGCTTTCACCCTGTGTTCAGTGAGGTGTCTTGTCCCATGGGACAAGACAGTGTCCAAGAAAAATTACAGATGTTGAGCACCACTGCAATTTGGGCTTTGAGGCTTTGCAACCCAACCCATAGCACAACTGGCTTTCTGAGGTGACTTCAATAGTGGGTAAGTCAGCTGCACAGTGGAGAATGTCATCAATATATTGGAGGAGAATCACGTCCGGGTGATCCTCTTGTTATGTGTCAAGGATGATAGCCATAGCTTTGCAAACTGGCTTGGAGAGTTCTGTGCCCCTTGTGGCATAACTGTCTAGGTATGTTGCTGTTTTTTTTTGTGGGTGAATGCAAAAGGTACCAGCAGGAGGGGTGAGGGTGGACACTGAAGAGAGTGTTTGCAAGGTCCACCACGGTGAGGTTTTGCAGTCAGGGACACTGGTTCTCTTTTAGGGGATCTCTTCTTCCTAGAGAACAGAGGTGTGTTGCGTAGAGATGCGCAGGGTATCAGGGCTCCATTTGGCACGAGGGCCTTGACATGCTTCGAAATAGCTGCAGATAACTTTAGGGGGAGTATTGTGGTTTCCGGGGCAATGATGTGCCCTCTTTGAACTTGACTGAAACTGGTGGCACCTTTAAGTGACAGTTGTCTTCCAGTCCTGTGGATCATAGGCACGCAGGGATTCTCTCAAGTACTTCCTGCGGTACTGAACTTGGAGTTATTGCTTCATGAAGTGTCATCAGGAGAGGCAGGGAATACAAAGCAGATGAGTCTTCTAAGGATAGGGGAGCAAGCGGTACAAGCGGTACAGCCACATTATCAACTCTGTGATACACATACAAAGTACAATTGGCATCTTTCTTGATTTCCTCTTCTATCCAACCCTCTTTGTGCAATGCCCTTGCCGTCCTGTACCATGCTTCTGCCACATCCAATAAGTCGTTATCACACAGAGCGCCCCTTTGTTCTCTTATCAGCACATGCCATTCCTCTGCTTGTAGTCTAGCAACACAGTCTTTCAAATCACAAACCTTCGCTATTTTGGACAACCTTTTAACTGCTTCCCTACCTTTTATCCTCTTCACAATATCACAAGCTAGCATTCCTTTCCCCGGCTTAGTGTTCTTCTGACCCATCTCCACCTCCTCTCTTTGGGCCTCCCAACACGTAACCACTGTTTTTTTACTCTGTTCTGCTCCTCTACAGCAGTCTCGGCTGACGGTTTGAGGGGGGAGTGAGGACAACTGATAGCTTGATAACCCTCCTGCATGGCTCTCTGTTCTATCTCTTCGAGGGTCTGCCCAAACCCCCCTTTTCACCGGGTAATGTACGTTTAATCTCAAAACTAGCACATCAGGGGTGGTGGGGAGCAGTGGCTTATGGCCCAACTGATCCTTTAGGTAGCCACCTTCTCTCACCTTCACCAATCCCCCAACCCTCCTCGTGTATGGCAAACAGTAATCCACAAATACACTCAGGACAAGACATTATACGTGCCACTCTTTGAACTGCAAAGATAGCCCTCAGGAGCAGCTCACCTGAGTTGCAAGACTGCCAAATTCCAGCAAGCCTTCATTCAGACTGCCAAATTCCAGCAGCTGAGAAAAACCCTCAGGAAAAGCTCACCTGAGAAAAACGTTTATAGACGTTTGCAAGACTGCCAAATTCCAGCAAGCCTTCATTCAGACTGCCAAATTCCCACAGCTTAGAAACCCCTCAGAGGTCCTACACTGTCAACCTCGAGTAACCCATCTATAAACGGCTGCAGAATTCCATACCACCACTAGAGGCAGAATCTAGGGGTGAGGATGGACACACGCCTGCAGCTGCACTTTCAGTCTGCTAATTTGCAGTCCTGCAGAATGACAGACACTGAACAGATAATACAGTCAGCAGAAAACCATTGGCAGGTTCATTAAAACAGCCCCAGGCGAGAAATACGTTACCTGCCTCTTTGAACAATTTAAAGGAGTCAACAAGACAAAATCAACCAATCAGAGAAGTCGTGCAATGGTAAGAATAAATATGCTTACCGTACTGTTAGGGCTGCGCGCTTAACCCCCTTCTCTGATTTGGCCAGCTGTTCGGTCCTGGAATGCGGTCTCCCTTCGATTGAAGCCTTGAGCCCCACGTTGTCAGCGCCAGTTGAAATGGATAAAAACTACAATCTAGTTCAAGGTTATCTGCTGCTGTTTCTAATTAAAAAGTATAAATGTGCATGCACATTAGAAGTAAACACTGTCTGAGACACGTTCAGCTTGGTTACTTCTAACTTCTGATTTATTTCTGGGCGGTGTTAATATTTTATTCAGAAAGATATGTCATTGCTATGTCAGTCTAATTGGGACATCTCATTGGTTAAAATACAAGAGAAATGGAGAAACTTGATGCTTGAAGTTTGGTTGAAGCTGGTTCTTTTATCTCATATGCATTCTTCTAATGTGTGGGAAGCAGGGGGTACCCTGTATACTACATAATAAGTAAGGAGTTGCATAGAAACATGTATACACATAAGCAAATAGACATTTTCTGATTATCATTATGTACATTAGATTCCTTCACAAGTATAACAATTGGATTTTTATATACAGCTTACCTGTAAAATCCTTTTCATGAGAGTACATTACGGGACACAGGAGCTTCATTACATAGTGGGTTATAAAGGCACCTCTGGTGATTGGACACTGGTTGACCCCAATTAAGGAGAATTCCTCCCCTATATAACCCCTCCCATATGGGAGGCACCTCAGTTTTGTAGCAAAGCAATAAGAAACCATGTAAAAACCCAAGAGGGGCGGGAGCCCTGTGTCCCCTGATGTACTCTCAAGAAAAGGATTTTACAGGTAAGCTGTATATAAAAATCCAATTTTCTTGATCATACATCACGGGACACAGGAGCTTCATTACATAGTGGGATGTCCCAAAGCAATGCTCAGATTGAGGGGAGGGAGACACAGATCATAATTATAGACCGCCAGGGACCGGAGGACCTAAACTGCAGCCTGCAGTACACTGCGCCCGAAGGCGATATCCTCTTGCCCTCTGACATCCACCTGATAGAATCTGGTGAATGTGTGGACTGATGACCAAGTTGCAGCCTTACAGATCTGAGCCAGGGAGGCCTGGTGATGCACTGCCCAAGAAACACTTACAGCCCTTGTTGAGTGCGCTTTCACTTGAAAAGGAGGAATCTTCCCTTTTACACTATAGGCCTGAGAAATAACCTGTCTAATCCATCTTGAGAGAGTGGATTTTGACGCCGCCTGGCCCTTCCTAGGGCCTTCTGGCAAAACAAACAATCAGTTTTCCTTATCTGAGCAGTTGCTTGAAGATATATACTGATTGCCCTAACCACATCCAAAGTGTGCAAAGATTCTTCTTCTGCGGACTGTGGGTCCGGAAAAAAGGACGGTAGGATTACGTCTTGATTCAAATGGAATCCCGAAACCACCTTAGGTAGAAAGGACCTGTTGAGGCGCATGACCACCCGGTCCTTATGAATAATTCGATACGGCTCCTTGCTGGAGAGAGCTGCTAGCTCTGATACTCTTCTAGCCGTGGATATGGCTACCAAGAAGACCAATTTTTTTAGTCAGGAGAACTAATGAAGCCAGACGCAAAGGTTCAAATGGTTGCCCCTGCAAAGCCGAGAGAACCAAATTCAGATCCCATGGGATTACTGGAGGTTTGACTGGCGGTCTTAACCGCATGGCCCCCTGGATGAAAGCCCGCACCAGGGAATGCGATGCAAGTGGCTTCTGAAAAAAACACAGACAGGGCCGAAATCTGCACCTTGATAGTGCTTATGGCCAAATTCATTTCTAGGCCTGACTGGAGAAAGGCCAAGATCCTGCTAATGACATACCTTCTAGGATGCCATTTCCTGAGTTCACACCAGGAAACATATGCCCTCCAGATTTTGTAATAAATAAGTATGGAGGCCGGCTTTCTGGCATCGACCAGAGTAGAAAGCACTGGCCCCGAAAAGCCACGGTTTCTCAGAATGTGGGTCTCAGCAGCCAGACCGTCAAATTCGGACTGTGCAAAGCAGGATGGTAAACTGGACCCTGTGAGAGCAGATCTGGCCAGAGAGGGAGGATCCATGGCCTGCCTACTGCCAACTTCATGATTTCTGCGTACCATGGTCGCCTGGGCCAAGCCGGGGCCACCAAAAGCACCAATTTTGTCTCCCTCTTGACTCTTCCCAGGAACCGCGACAGAAGCGGGCTCAGGGGGAAGGCATAGATCAGATTGTACTGATCCCAGGGAACTGTCAGAGCATCTGAACCCTGAGCAAGTGCATCTCTTGTCCTTGACACAAAATTGTCCAGTTTCCTGTTGAACCTGGATGCAAACAGATCTACGTCTGGAGTACCCCACCTGCGACATATGTTCCGAAATACGTCGGGGTGTAGAGCCCATTCTCCTGGGCACAACTGCTGGCGGCTCAGAAAATCCGCCTGCCAATTTTCCACTCCTGGAATGAAGACTGCAGAAAGACACGGAACATGCTTTTCTGCCCACACAAGTATGCGATTCACCTCTTTTTGGGCCACCAGACTCCTGGTACCGCCCTGGTGATTGATATAAGCCACTGCTGTGGCATTGTCGGACTGAAGCCGAACAGGGAGACCTTGTAGCCTGTAAGACCACCTTATGAGAGCCATATAAACTGCCCGGATCTCCAAGACATTTATGGGCAATAGCCTCTCGATCGCAGACCATTTCCCCTGCGAGCACGTCTCCTCCAACACTGCTCCCCAGCCCGTCAGGCTGGCATCTGTCATTATAATCTTCCATGGAAGAGGAAGAAAAGTTTTGCCCTTCAGCAAATTCTTGGTTTGTAACCACCATACGAGACTCTTGCGTGTCCCTGGGGATAGACGCATAGGAAGATCCAAGGATTGGGGCTTCCTGTTCCAAGCCGTAAGGATGCATCTTTGCAGAGGCCTTGAGTGGAACTGGGCGAATGGGACGGCCTCGAAGGAGGCGACCATTTTCCCTAACAGTCTCATGCATAATCGAATGGGGGATGATCTCCTGCCCAGAATTAGGCGCACCAGATCCCCAATGGCCAAGGCTTTTGGCCTTGGAAGAAACACCCTGCCCTGAGTGGTGTTGATGACCATACCCAGGTATTCCAACCTGGTGGCAGGCTGTAGGGACGATTTTTCTAGGTTTATAATTCAACCTAGGCGTTCCAGGTGTTCTAGCGTTCTGGTAACGCTGCGGTTAAGGAACTCTACTGTTTTCTCCATGAGAAGTAAATCGTCTAGATAAGCCATGACGGCTATACCCTGAGCTCTTAGGTTTGCCAAGAGAGGGTCCAGAATCTTCGTGAAGACTCGTGGGGCCGTAGCAAGCCCAAACGGCAAGGCCACAAATTGAAAATGGCGCTTCTCTACCACAAACCTTAGAAATCTTTGGTGTGCGGGAAAAATTGGCACATGGAGATATGCATCTTTGTTGTCTATTGATGCCAAAAATTCTCCCCCTTGCAAGGAGGAAACTACAGTGCAGATTGACTGCATTCGGAAGGACCGGACGCGTAAAAACCGGTTCAGATCCTTCAGATCTAGGATAGGTCTGACACATCCATTTGGCTTCGGAACGGTGAAGAGATTTGAGTAAAATCCTGAACCCTGTTCTTTTGGGTCCACTTCTACTATCACCCCCTGGGATAGTAACTGATCCAAGGCCAGAAATAGCGTTTTTTGCTTTACTGGATCCCTGGGGATCCTTGACCTTAGGAAACGAGAAGGTGGAATCTCCTGATACTCTAGCCTGTAGCCCAGAGATACCGAAGAGATCACCCACTTGTCCCGGATCTCTTCCCGCCAGGCTCCTGCAAACTGCAGGAGCCTTCCCCCCACTCGGCCAAGCAGGCTTTCGCCCCCAAGTCTTTTTCTGCCCCTGGGCTCGGCCCTGAGCCTTTCCTGTAGAGGAGGGCTGAGAAGGTCGTCGCCACTGCCTAGAGCTTGATGCTCCGGGAGAGAGAGCACGCCTGAATGAAGGACGCTTGCTCCTTTTGACTGGAAGGAGAGTAGATTTACCTCCTGAGATTTTTTGGACGAATTTATCTAATTCTTCTCCAAACAAACATTCCCCTTTGAACGGGAATCCAATCAAATGCTTCTTGCATGACAGCTCAGCTGCCCAATTCTTTAGCCATAGGGCCCTTCGCATGTGAACCAACATGAGAGACAAACGTGATGCTTGTTGGACAGAATCCAAAATCGCATCAATCATGAAACACAGAATGTGAGGCAATTCTGCATAATTTTCTACTTCCTCACTGGGAAGGAGCCCAAGCATTTGCTTAAAGAGGAAGTAAACCCCACCAAAAAAATTCAAATTTTCAAATGTTTGTATAATAATTTATATCAGCATTCATATAATATCTATAAATCTTCCAAAAACGAGCGTTAGAATTACCTTTTTGAGAAGTTTTATAAAGCACAGTCTTCCGGGTATCGCCTGCGCCATTTTTACTGCTGATTTTAGAATCCTTTGAGGACGTCATTTCCGCCCTTAGTTGGACTCCCTCACGAAATCTCGCGCATGCGCCGTAGCGTCGTAACAAGCCTCAATCAGGAAGAGCAGGCTGATATCTACATCGCGAGACTTCTCCTCTGTGGCGTTCTGTGGAGAATCTCCCGTACATTCCAATTATGACAAGCAGGAAAAACACACGCGGCATAGGATGCCTGCCGCGCTTGAAAGTCCATACTGCGCAATCGCGCATGACGTCATGGACTATAAAACGGCGATTTTTATGAAAAGTAAATAAGTAAGTGCACTTTCTCAGGCAGCGATCAGCTGCCTGGGAAAAGTATTATCTGACAAGTTAAAGATGTATCTGAGGGTTTACAACCACTTTAACCTGTTCCTTGAGGAACTGACACAACCCCACGGCTGCGACTGTAGGTTGCACCACAGTGCCAGCCATGGAAAAGGAGGCTTTTAATAAGGTTTCCAGCTTTTTATCAGTTGGATCTTTAAATACCTGCACATTATCCAACGGACAAGTCAGGTTTTTATTCACGCAAGAAACAGCTGCATCGACAGATGGGACCCCCCACTTCTTGGTGAAACTTTCCTCCAGAGGATAATTCCCAGAAATCCTTTTAGGAGGAGCAAACAGTTTATCGGGATGTCCCCAATCCTCATACAACAATTCCTCCATTAAGGGATGAATTGGGAAGGAATAGGCAGTCTGTGGGGCTTTCCTGACTCCCAGGGAAGAAACAGAGGATGTAGCGACTTCAGCAGCAGGCATTCTGAATGTGGTACGCACCAATTCAGTATAATACTGCACCTGTTTTCTGAGCACCTGGGAGGAGGGGACTCTCTCCTCTTCCTCTGAATCACCTGACTGCTCATAATCCCTATCCCAAGATAGGGATCTCTCCTCATTTTCAGAAGAATCATCTGAGAGAGGGATTTCAGCAGAGGGAGGGGATCTACCCCTTTTCCTGCTATCTTTCAGGAAAGCAGAAATAAAATTCATTATTCTCCCTTCAAAACCCTCCAATGTAGCCTTAAGGGAGTCCTCAGTGACATAGACCGGGGCTGAGACATTAGGAGAGGCTGCAAAACCTGACAGGGGCACTGACTCGTCTTGAGAGGCTGGCTCGAGTCTTACAGGGGGGGATGGTAACTTACAGGCACTTTTAGAACCCCTGGACCTAGGCGTTGATTTACCAGTGCCTTTGCTACCTCCCCCTGAGACCCTCTTACGAGGAGACATAGTCTTAAGCTTCAAAGCAGAGGTACTAGTACAAGTGCAATCACTGTTGTGCTTAAAGTCTCACAATAAATATAAATGCTTAAACTGCACAACCTGATGCTGAGTAGGTGTCTAAGGTTTGCCCGGATCCAATCCCCACGGATGCTTACTGCCCACAGCACCTGTGTCTCCAATTACAGCCCCCTGATGCTCTGGGCTTTTTAAATCTGGCGCCTGCGCAGTACAGCGCCGTGCACACTGACGTGCACGGCTCACAACCACACTCCCCCCTCCTCCATTAGGCCGGGAACACGCCCGGCGCGCGTGCATGCGCGTGCACGAGGACCGCGGGATCCAGGGGGGGAAAGGAGAACCCCACCGGAGCTGCGTGGGACCCCCAGACTACGTGGGACCCCTGTGTTTACCTTGATGTGGCAGGGACTGCAATGGAGACGTGAGACAGCTGGAGAACCAGGCTTCACTGAGCGTGTGTATTGAAAGGCATGTAAGTATGCATCAGGCTGCTCTTACTCCCTCTAGTGGTAGAAACCAGGTAAGACATACAACTACTCAAAACGAAGAAATCCATCACATAATTATGTATATAGGATTAACTTCCCTTACCTGTCCTCACCGCAGGAATTGCTGAAACAGACAAATTCCAGCCTTCACCTATCATGGCGGGCAGTGTTAGCCAACCTTCAGGTTTATCTGGGGCTCTTTCTCGGAAGAGCCTCCTACCTGGACCATGTAAAAGACTCTGCCAGAAACTTTCGTGCACTCTGTATAAACAGTACACCAAGTCTGGTTTTCCCAGAGCCCAGTCTTCCAATAGGAGAGGACTTACAGGCCAAACCTTGCTTCTTCAGCTGACGAGGCCCGGGTACCATACCATCTTGGGAGTCAAATATCGGCCCGAGGTATGGATCCGGTTTTGTTGTAGCCCTTAGGCCCCCGCAGGGACCTGCATAGAGCTAAAGTTTTACGTGACCAACCACCATAGACACTGGCAAAAAAACTGAGGTGCCTCCCATATGGGAGGGGTTATATAGGGGAGGAATTCTCCTTAATTGGGGTCAACCAGTGTCCAATCACCAGAGGTGCTTACATAACCCACTATGTAATGAAGCTCCTGTGTCCCGTGATGTATGATCAAGAAAAGCATACTTTACTGCATATACAGATTGATTTTACCGTTGCAGGCTTAGTAACACTTTAAAACAAAAGTGACAAACTAGGTCCTTTGTAGCAAAGTGAATCCAGTTTTTAAGAGCACATCCTGATAAAGGTAAATATAGGAATTTTGTCTGTTCTTAGACTAAGGTGATCAGATTTTCAAAATAAAATCTAGGGACACCCTACAATCCATGCCCACTCTAAATAGGGATGGAAAGGCACCAGATGGTGGGTGTGGTCAAACAGTGGGAGGGGCTTAAAGGGATGTACTTAAATAAAACCTGAGCCTACTCCACTCTGGTTCAAGGTATGAGAAGGTAGGTGGATAGGTCAAGTATTAGAAGGTATTTGAACAGGTCAGGTAGAGAAATTGGGGTACACTATAGGAGGACAGAGGAAGGATTAAGGGGTATAATAGAGGGAGAATTGGGGTACAATAGAGGGAGAGAGGGTGGATCAGGTTCTAAGATAAGGATAAAGGCAGAATAGGAGTACAATAGAGAGGTGGTTGGGGTACAATAGAGACAAAGTTTAGAGCCATGACAATGTCACAGTTTACAGAGAAACACAATAGTAAAACAAATTGTTTTTCAAAAGAACATTAGTGACATATTAGATAATATTTCATCCCTGTATGAATTATGTGAGCTGTACACGAGGTTATATTCGCAGTATCTAGTACATATTGCTTTTTCATTGCATATTCATTGCACACAGTATAGTTCATGTTTACCTTTATTATTTATTAGTTTTTGTATATTTTAGGCTCCTTTCAGACAGAGTGGAATTCATCAAGTGGATCCGCATGCTCAGAGGGGGATCTGTCCGCTGATCACCGATGAGCAGGCGGATGACAGGTCCGTGTCTGCTCCGCTAAGAAGAACGGACACGGACACTGACACAGACCACTGTTCTCTATGGGGCAATCGGATGGAAATGGACTGTTTGTTTGTCATTTTAATGTTTCAATGGCCACAATAAATTATCATTCTGGCCAAAGAAATGAATTAAGACCCAAGCTCTTAACGCCTGTAAATGTGCCTAAAAGCTTGTAAAGGTTTTAGACACTTTTACAAGGGTCAGGTTTTTTTTTCAGCCAAAATGCTGCTGCCAGGGGGAAAGGCTTCTAGGAGGGGATGCAAAACGTCTTGTGTGCCTGAGGCCTAAAGGTATTACCTCTCAAAATATGAAAAAACACTGTTAAAAGAATTAAGTTTTATTTTTGCATCCCTTAACCGTATAATTGTTAAAATCATAAAGTATAAACATAAATTTTAGCATCCTGATATAGTACTTTTTATTAAAAAAAAGTTCCTCTTACAAGAGAAGTACTGGGTTTAAAAAACAAAAACATCAAAGTCGGCCATAGATTGTTTGAATCTCCGCTGGTTCAGCAGGGACCACAATGGTTCCACGGGAAGGATTCCCAATCAACACTAGCAGTGGTTGCAGGAAAGAAAATTGCATCATCTATGGCCTGCCTTATTCCCACCGCCGGCTGGGCACTGAAAACTGAGTGATCCAAGACTGCTGATCGCTCAGTTCTCCCCTACTTTCTGGGCAGAGAACAGTGACTGTCAGTCTCAACTGGCTCTCTGCTCTGTCCCTTCTGCACTCACTGGAGTGCTGGTCTGTGGAGGGGCCAGGATCAGTAGGCTCAGTCTCCCAGTGGTGCAGCTGAGGGGCGGAGCCAGCTGCCAGTCCAGGCTTCTGGGCAGATACCGTTCATATTGTCAGGATCTTTATAAAGCATGGACTGGCTCTGTTATGTCAGCCGACAGCGGGCTTTGGCCTGAGGCTGAAAACAGGTCACAGGATTGCACAAGGAACTGCACTCCTGTGATCCATAGGAGAACTATAGCTAAAAAAAGCTTTGGGCACACTTCTATTTCGAAGTACGCAACAGAGACACTAAAACCACAGCCCCTCTCCTCTTATTTTCTACTGCAGAATCTTGGCAGCCTGCCAGCCCTTCAATAGAAACAAACAGCAGATGCTTGTAAGTTGTGGTTCACACCTATGCATATTTTAATGCTTTTTGCAGTAATGTACTACAGTCCATTTAACATGGTTTCCTATGGGACACATTCACATCTTTGCTTTTTTCAGCTGCTGCATTTTTGGAAAGGGTCAGAGACCTTTTTAAATCAAATATCGCCAAAAGAAAGCTCTATTTGTGGGGAAAAAAACTAAATAAATTGTATTTGGATCGCAGGACTGCGCAATTGTCAGTTAAAGCGGGGTTCCACCCTAAAGTGGAACTTCCGCTGATCGGAACCCTCCCCCCCTCCGGTGTCACAATTGGCACCTTTCAGGGGGAGGGGGTGCAGATACCTGTCAAAGACAGGTATTTACACCCACTTCCGGGCTTAGACTCCCACGGGAGTCTATGCCTCTTCCTGTCCCTGCGCGCTGTCTGCTGGGACACACACGGGTCCCAGAGACAGCGCGGACAATTCCTATTGCGCTGCGCGACTCACGCATGCACAGTAGGGAACCGGGAAGTGAAGCCGCTTCGCTTCACTTCCTGATTCCCTCACCTAGAATGGTGGCGGCAGCAGCCGAGAGCCAAGCGATCGATCGGCCTCGGCTGCCGGCATCTCTGGACCCCAGGACAGGTGAGTGTCCATTTATTAAAAGTCAGCAGCTGCAGTATTTGAGCTGCTGGCTTTTAATATTTTTTTCCGCAGTGCAGTCCCGCTTTAAAGTAGTGCAGTGCTGTATCACAAAAAATTGCCTTGTCTTGAAGAGGGGTAAATCTTCCAGTGGTTAAAAGCAAAATGGTGCATTTTGGGTTCAATAGACTTCAATGGAGAAGCTGCAGAAAAGCATGTAGTGTGTTTTTGCTGTGATTTTGCCTTGCCGCAATTTTCATTTTGCAGCGACTCAACAAATTGGCAAAAAAAAAGGCATAAAAATTGCAAAATGAAAAACACAAAAAAAGTGTGAAAAATGCATCAAAAACACGTGTGCAAAAACACAAACAGCACTGCAGAAATGGATCAAAAGCAAACTGCATAGGTATGAACCAAGCCTTTGGGCCCTTTCACACTGCTCTGTAGCAAAATCACGGTAATGCGATTTGTACCATGATTTTACTGCATTTCCTGTGTGTTTCTAGTTCTTTTTTGGCAGTGGCGGTCGGTGGAAATTTTTTTGGGGAGGGCAAACAATATGCCAAACCCCCCCCATCCCCTGGTCAGTCGGCAGGTAGGTAGCACTTAATTAAATAAAAAATGGTCCTGCGCAAATCAACTATAATGATGAATAAAGTGCTACGTGCTTAAACAAAAATAATGCACAATAGTGAATATACAAAAAGCAGGCACAAAATATAGTCCATATAATAAATCTCAGAATGTTGTTCAATGGCGCCAGAAGTATTCAAAAACATTCAAAGAAACAGCAGGTAAAAGGTGCTTCTATAACACGAGAAACTATGGGCACCTTTTACCTGCTGCTTCTTTGAATGTTTTTGAATACTTCTGGCGCCATTGAACAACATTCTGAGATTTATTATATGGACTATATTTTGTGCCTGCTTTTTGTATATTCACTATTGTGCATTATTTTTGTTTAAGCATGTAGCACTTTATTCATCATTATAGTTGATTTGCGCAGGACCATTTTTTATTAAATTTTCTGTTTGGTAGTTTGTGAAATACTATTAGGTCCAGCTGCAGTTATTAGCACTTTATTGCAAATTTGCACGTGCACATATTTGTGTAAATATTTGTCAAGTGTATTTTATTCATTTCCATGTATTTTTTTCTTACATGAGGTATATCACTACCCTTCTCTTTATTCATATTTTTTCACCTTTAGATAGTAGCGTGAAGGCTTTTTTCACTTTTACTTAGGTAGCACTTACCCCATCACCAGTGGCTTCCCCTGCTCGGCGGCAGTGGCATCCTGTCCTGCTCTCCACAGGTCATCATGGCGGTGGCTTCCGTTTCTTCCCTCCTTCTCAGCAACCAATCAGGAGTCTTCTCTTTTTTCGGCCAATCAGAAAACAGGGGTCTCACATCCACTTCTGATTGCCCGGATTGAGGATCAGTGTTTCAACAGCGAATATTCATTCCCTATTGTAACACACCTTGGTGGGCTCCGAGTGCATTCTATGTTACCCGATCCCACCCTATTTGAAGCCTATTAGAGCCTCGGGCTCTAATCAGGTGCTTAAAAAAAACTGCCCGCTGTAATTCATGCACCCAGTGTCCTGCAACGGGCCGGACGCATTAATAGGGGTGGCCACGGCGGTCGTGAATAGATTCTTGCTATGCATGAATCTATTCATTATGCATATAGGGGGTGGTGTGGAGAGGAAGGGGGCAGCACCTGCCCTTGATTTGTGGGTTTCTTGCACCATTTAAAAATGGACATGTGACTCAAAAACACACCAAAAATGCGAATCATGGTGTTTTTTTTATTGCAATTTCCATTCATTTCAATGGGAAGCTGAATTTTTGGTGCGGTTTTCAAAACCGCACCAAAGATGCAGCATGCAGGACTTTTCAAAACGCAACGCACCTGTAATGCAGTGGTGTGAAAAGTCCCATAGGATTTAAAGGGAAACATGTTTCTTGCTTTGTTCTTGCAAGGTAAAAATGCAGAAAAACTTATCAGTGTGAAAGGGCCCTAATAGAAACCTGACTTTAGAGTCTCTGTTGTGATCTTTGAGGATGAATTACTTCTCAGCACATTCAGCTAGAGAGCACAATGATATCTTGTTGTTTTAACACCCTTTTACTGCTTGTTATGCTCCAGGCAAACACATAAATATATAGATGGAACACATATACCGTATAAACTATTTTACCTGCCAAAGGATTTGTATTTCTGTCCATCTATGCCTGAGAATTACACAGCTCTGTCACAAAGCACAGACCTATTTGTCAGACAGAATACCTGATGGTTCTTTTTTGCACTGTGACTGCGCAGTGAAAGGAGAAGCAGCCAACTGAGGAGCATGTCCTTTGTTAGTATGTGAGCACTGCAGCACTATTGGTTAGCTCCTTGTGCTCCTTCTCCCTCTCCCCTCGCTGAGCTCTACTGTACAGGAAATACAAGAAGCTCATACCAAGTCTAGTCATATACTTCCACTGCTTGCATTAAATGAAAATACATTTAAAAAATATATAAAAATTATTACAGAGCTGTGTTAATATGCATATTTTACACTTGAAGTTCACATCCAAAAGCTTTAATACTCATAGTCTGGACACAGGTGCACTTTAAGGTAGATTTTGATTATTTTTAAATAACATAACAGTATCATAAATAGCTATTACTCTGCAAAATTAATTATTAAACTCCTCTAAAGTGTTAATTTGGTTATTTTCGACTTGGCCATCACCGAAGGGAGGTTGTAATTCTGTTTGAGTCTAGCAGACTCATATGAGTGGAAGAATCTGCCACTGCCAGGTATCCTACAGTCCTGGAAGTGTCTGATAGAGGCTGCAGTGCTGAAATGGGGGGGGGGGGGGGGGTAGAATACATGGGCCATTCAAGAGGTGAGTATGATAGTTCTTCTATTGTAAAGACTTTTTGTTTGAATTTGTTTTAGTAACTTTGTGGGTGAGTGCAGCATGGTGTTTCAACAGCAATGTGAAATGGAGCAGGTCTTAGATGTGCCAACAGCATCTGCCTCAGAGGGCAGAATGTGGCCTGGCTGGTCTGTGTCCCAATGGGAGGAAAATACAGGAATTGATGGTGTGTCCCTAGCCTGTCACTACTTGCCTGGAACCTTTCCCTGCCACTATTCCCTTTTCCTATCAAACCGGAGACCTATCCCTATGTGACCCCCTCACAAAAAGCACACCAAGCCTGGGAGCCAGGGTCTTGAATAGATTCTGGCTGACCCAAGATGGCCACCAGAGTCACATGGGGCAGCAGCATCCATCCAAATCGCTTCCCCAGTGACCCAGGAAACCATAGAGGAGTATGTTCCTCCTGACTTCCTCTCCCTCTGCAATGTTGAGCACCAAATGGCATTAGAGAGTGACCACACCACAACACTACCTGCCTGGAATTTGCATGTTCTCCCTGTGCCTGTTTCAGTTTCCTCCCACACTCCAAAGACATGCTGGTAGGTTAATTGGATCCTGTCTAAAATTGTCCCTAGTATGTATGAATGTGATTTAGGAACCTTAGATTGTAAGCTCCTTGAGGGTAGGGACTGATGTGAATGTACAATGTATATGTAAAGCACTGTGTAAATTGATGGCGCCATATAACTAACTGAAATAATAAAATAATTAAATAACTTTGTTACATATCTATCTCATAACTATTTTGTTTTCTTACAGAAAAAAACACAGAAAGTACCAGTAGCCAAGGTAAACTTATTTTTTTCCCAAATACAATCTAAAAAATGTCATCACTAATGTGTCAAGCACTGATATACTGTACCTCCTTTCAGACCTTGGTCCATCTGGCCAGCCTGGTCACCTGCTGAATAAGCACCCTCCACGGACAGCTTAACTCACCAATAAGATACGGCAGTTAAATCCAACTTAAGCTGGCTATAGAAGGATTGATTTTTTCCTGCAATCCATGGGTTGCAGGAAAGGAAATCGGTTGATTGCCCTCATCAACACAGTCAGTGCTAATGAGGGGATCCCTCCCGTGGAGCTATTTTGTTTTACCGGTGGGAGGGGCAAAAGGAGCCATTTTGGTCAAGAGAACATACAGTGATGCAGCTATAGCCGCTGGCAATAATCACATAAAAAATCTGAGAGGCTTGTTGTACCCAAGTTGATCAATCGATCAACTTGGGTGCAATCAGCCTGCCCACACATGGTTTGAATCTTGGGCCTGTCCCTGCTGAGCAGGCCGAGATTTAAACTATCTATGGCCACCTTCAGTTTTACTTGTTAAAATGCAGTATATGGGATGTTCACAGTGAACAGTTCACTGGTCAAATCAAAGTGCAAACAGATAGTAATCTTCTTCACCTTGTGCCTCTATGAGGTATGGTAAATAACTGAGGGACCATGAGGAAGAAGGGAAGGACCTATCTAAGGACTAAACCAACTAGTTTCAACATACAGGTAAACTGGAATATACCATTTAGGAATAGTTGTAGCTACACTAAATTGACACTTGGGGGTTGATTTACTAAAACTAGAGAGTGCAAAATCTGATGCAGCCTTCCATAGAAACCAATCAGCTTCCATTTTATATTGTGAAAGCTTAAAGTTGGTGTAAAGGCAGATGGTTGTTTAACTTAATGAGTTCTAGTCATTAGGATAAAAAAAATCTGTGTGCAGCAGCCCCCCTAATACTTACCTGAGCCCCATCTCTATCCAGGGATGTTGCATTAAAGCGAAGTTCCACCCAAAAATGGAACTTCCGCTTTAAGGGAAGGTGACCCCCTGACATGGCACATTTGGCAAGTCATTTTTTTTTGGCGGGGGGGGAGGGAATCCTTTTTTTGGACGGTTCCAGCTCCTGCTTCCTCCCGGGGCACCACGGCCCAGGAAGGAAGTTCACCTATACCCCCTCCCTCTTGGCAATCATCTGGGACACGTCACAGGTCCCAGATGATTGCCTGGCCAGTTACAACGTGCCGTGTGGCTCATGCATGCCCAGCTGTGAAGCCACAGCCGGGCATCCACAGTGACAATGCCGGTGCTGCAGAGAGGAGGGGGTGATGTGCGGGGCTTTGTTCCCCCACATAGCTGGACCCTGGGACAGGTAAGTGTCCAATTATTAAAAGTCAGCAGCTGCAGTATTTCAGTGGAACTCTGCTTTAAAGACTTAGCTGTCCGGGACTCTCCCTCCTGATTGGCTGAGGCACACAGCTGGCACCATTGGTTCCCACTGCTGTCAATCAAATTTAGTTAGCCAATGAGGGGAGAGAGGGGGCAGGGCCAAGCCACGGCTCCGTGTCTGATTGGACACACAGAGCAGTGGCCCAGCTCAGGTGCCCTCATAGCAAGCTGCTTGCTGTGGGGGCACTCAGGAGGAAGGACGAGTCGGAAGCACTGATGAGGGACCTGAGAAGAGGAGGATCTGGCCTGATCTTCGCAAAACTACTGCACAGAGCAGACAAATATGACATTGTTATTTTTAAACAAGAAAAAAAACTAAGACTTTAATATCACTTTAATTGAACAAGCTGAAGTTAGAAGCTGATTGGCTACCATGCCCTGCTGCACCAGATTTTGCACTCTCCAGTTTTAGTAAATCAACCCCAAGACGTCAGTACAAAGATATCCTCGGAAGAGCTCACCTCAGTTACACAAGCTCACAGCACCCTGGGGTTTCTCTGGATTCATTGTGGGGGCGGGGGGATTTGGGGGACCTGGTAAGAGCTAGCCTGACACAGCAAGTTCCCGTAAGGGGTGCTGGGCTGGTTCCCTGGGGCCTCTGGTCCTCCTCGCTTCTTTGATGCTCGGGAATCCTGTAGCCATACACCATCTTATTTTTCTGTTTTGTTTTTTCTCTCTTCTAAGATGGTCTGGGGCCCCCAGAGGACCAGGGTTTGTTTTATTATCAAAGAGTTTCTAGCTTACTGAAGGCAGATCAGTCTTTGATGTTTCTCTTGAGTTCATGTATATACTTCTTGTATGTATGTATACTTTTGAAAATTGAATAAATACTTTGAAATGAAAAAAAAGATATTTATACATAACATAATGAAAAATGCAAAGGTAATAGATACACCATAAGTGTTCTAGAACAACTAAGGTTCAAATTCTACCATCAATGTGCATTGAGTGATAACTCTACCTTATACCTTCCAACACTTTTAGATCTTTAATGTGAAGATTGTTAAGTCCTGCTCTGATCTATCCCTGCCTATGTACGGCATACGGGATAAGACATGTTTTTATTTACTGTACGTAACCAGTAGTGAGTGAACACAACACATTTATTGTATCTTTTGTTTTCTTACAGAAATAGATGATAAAAACATTTCCTGCCATTAATAAACCTTTCTCCCCAAAAATATAGTTTAAAATGTTACTCATTTGTATAGAGGCATTCCCCACTTTTAAGAACACAATGGACATGTTGTCCTAGGCTAGGACTACAGGCATACCCCACTTTTAAGTACACAATGGGGTTTATTTACTAAAGCTAGAAAGTGCCAAAGCAGGCTCACTTCTGCATAGAAACCAATGAGCTTCTAACCTCTGCTTGTTCAATTAAGCTTTGGTAATAAAACCTGGAAGCTCATTGGTTTCTATGCAGAAGTGAGCCTGATTTTGCACTTTCCAGCTTTAGTAAATAAACCCCATTGTGTACTTAATAGTGGGGTATGCCTGTGTTGTGTGTAACTGAGCTAAATAATAGAAAAATAACATCCATATTTACCCTGTAATCCCAAGTCGCAACAAACCATCTAAACTATTTTGTTTTCCTCACACAAAGTACCAGTAGCCCAGGTAAACTTTTTATTCAAATGCAGTCTAAAAATATTAACTGTAAACCCTTACAGAGCACTTTTACCTACAGCTAAACCTAGATTAAGGCTTACCTGTCGGTGCAAGAAATATCTCCTAAACCTACACGGTTTAGGAGATATTTGCAAAAGTCAGGCACCGTAGACAGCGGCACGCATGCGCACTGAGCATGCCGCTGCTAACAGCGATCATGCCGTTACTGGCGGCTCCCGCACGCATGTGCGGGAGTGACGTCATCGCGGCTCCGGAAGGTTACAGAGCCGGAGCCGCGATACCCGGAAGTCACTGCGGGATAAATGGTGGCCAGAGGAGGACAATGAGGGTTACTTCATGGGCTTCCATCTCAGGTAAGTTATTCATAATGAGCTAGTATGCATGCCTTTGCCTTGCAGGGTCTATTTATTTTTTTTAGTTTGCCTTTACTTCCTCTTTAAGGTTTAAATTCTACCATCAATGTATATGGAGTGATAACTGTGTATCCCAACACTTTCAGATCTCTAATGTGAAGTGGTTGACACAAGAAAATATTTTTTTTCCGCTTTATTTTAAACCATGGCTCTTATGTGATTAGACCTGATGCACGCAGGATGCTGTGCCTTTTAAATAAATGAACATTATTTTAGTCGACTACCATTAAAACAATTCAGATGACTAAAATACAACTAAACACCAAAATGGCATTTTAATCAAAATACTATGACTAAAACTAAATTGAAGTTTGCCATCAAATTGAACACTGGTTATATATTACAACGGCTAAATCTGTGTCTGTAGTGAATGTTCAAACCAATATCATAAATAATATTGTTATTAGATTTTTCCTCCAGGAGTATATCATGAGTTTGGAAAATTATATGCTTAAATTATGCATTACAATTTAACCACTTGACCACTGGGCACTTAAACACCCTTAATAACCAGACCAATTTTCAGCTTTCGGTGCTCTCACATTTTGAATGACAATTACTCAGTCATGCAACACTGGACCTATATGAAATTTTTGTCCTTTTTTTCACACAAATGGAGCTTTCTTTTGGTGGTATTTAATCACCGCTCGGTTTTTTATTTTTTGTGCTATAAAAGAAAAAATACAGAAAATTCTGTAAAAAAATAAATTTTTCTTTGTTTCTGTTATAAGATTTAGCAGATTAGTAATTTTTTCTTCATAAATTTTGGCCAAAATGTATACCACTACATATCTTTGGTAAAAATAAGTACAAATTGGTGGATATTATTTGGTCTTTGTGAAAGTTATAGAGTCCACAAGCTATGGCGCCAATATCTGAAAATTGATCACACCTGAAGTACTGACGGCCTATTTCAATTCTTAGACCCTAACATGCCAGAAAAGTACAAATACCCCCCAAATGACCCCTTTTTGGAAAGAAGACATTCCAAGGTATTTAGTAAGAGACATGATGAGTTTTTTGAAGTTGTCATTTTTTCCCACAATTCTTTGCAAAATCAAGATTTTTTTTACTTTTTTTTTCACAAAATTGTCATATTATCAGTTTATTTCTCACACACAGCATATGCATACCACAAATTACACTCCAAAACACATTCTGCTATTACTCCCGAGTACGGCGATACCACATGTGTGAGACTTTTACACAGTGTGGCCACATACAGAGGCCCAACATGCAGGGAGCGCCATCAGGCGTTCTGGAGCACCCAGGACAATTCTGACATTTCTCTCCTACATGTAAAAATCATCATTTATTTGCTATAAAATTACATAGAATCCCAAAACATTATATATGTTTTTTTAGCAAACACCCTGGAGAATACAATGGTGGTCATTGCAACTTTTTATCTCGCACGGTATTTGCGCAGCAATTTTTCGAATGCTTTTTTTTGGAAAAATAACAGTTTTGTGCTTAAAAAAATAAAAAAACACAGTAAAGTTAGCCCAATTTTTGCATGATGTGAAAGATGAAGTTACGCTGAGTAAATAGATACCTAACATGTCACTCTTCGAAATTGCACACGCTCGTGGAATGGCGCCAAACGTCGCTACTTAAAAATCCCCATAGGCGACGATTTAATTTTTTTTTACTGGTTATATGTTTTAAGTTACAGAGGAGGTCTAGGGCTAGAATTATTGTTCTCGCTCTAACGTTCGCAGCGATACCTCACATGTGTGGTTTGAACACCGTTTTCATATGTGGGCGGGCCTTACGTATGCGGTCGCTTCTGCATGCGAGCACATGGGGACAGGGGCGCTTTAAAAAAAATTTTTTTTTTTTATTGTTCATTTTACTTTATTTATTTTAGTTTGACATTTTTTTCCCCAAAAATAAATGTTTTGATCACTTTTATTCCTATTACAAGGAATGTAAACATCCCTTGTAATAGGAATATGGCATGACAGGTCCTCTTTACAGTGAGATATGGGGTCAATAAGACCCCACATCTCACCTCTAAGCTGGGAAGCCTGAAAAAAAAAAAAGATTCTGGATTTGATCGTATTGGCGAGTCGGTAGAAGCACCGGAGGGCGGCGGGGGGGGGGGGGGGAGTGTCTATGGCTGGGTATTGCAGGGTATCACAGACTATGGCTGGGTATCTCAGACTATGGCTGGGTATCTCAGAGTATGGCGTTGCAGAGTATTGCGTTGCAGAGCATTGCAGGATATTGGCGGGTGTTGCAGAGCATTGCAGAGTGTTGCAGGGTATTGGCGGGTGTTGCAGAGCAATGCAGAGTGTTGCAGGGTATTGGTGGGTGTTACAGAGCATTGCAGAGTGTTGCAGGGTATTGGCGGGTGTTGCAGAGAATTGCAGAGTGTTGCAGGGTATTGGCGGGTGTTGCAGAGCATTGCAGAGTGTTGCAGAGCATTGCAGAGCGTTGCAGGGTATTGCAGAGTGTTGCAGGGTATTGCAGAGTAATGCAGGGTATTGCAGGGTAATGCAGGGTATTGCAGAGTAATGCAGAGTAATGCAGAGTATTGCAGAGTATTGCAGAGTAATGCAGAGTAATGCAGAGTAATGCAGAGTATTGCAGAGTAATGCAGGGTATTGCAGAGTATTGCAGGGTATTGCAGAGTAATGGCAGGGTATTGCAGAGTATTGGCAGGGAATTGGGTTAATTTTCGGTGAGCAGCGATGTGGGCACTGCAGATGCAGTCCACATCGCTGCTGACACCGATCTCTTCCCCCTCCGCTGTTCCGATTGGTACAGAGAGGGGGAGGGAGGAACCGGCGTCATAACATGACGCCGGTTTGTTTACAAGTGATCACTCCGTCATTTGACGGAGCGATCACGTGGTAAACGCCCGCTATGAGCGGCCATGATCCGTGATGCGCCGGGTCCTATGGACCCGGCGGTCACGGATGCTCTCGAGTGCGCGCCCCAGGGGGCACGCGAGAGTGGAATTCTGGGAGGACGTCATATGACGGCCTCCCAGAGTTAAGAAACCGCCCTGTAGCCGTCATTCGGCTATAGGGCGGTTGTTAAGTGGTTAAAGGCAAAACTTTTTTTTCAGTTTTAGAGTACAGAAAGATTAAAACTCCTGTCAGGTTTTATTGCTGTCTATGCCCCCGGTTAGGGAGATTCACCCCCTATATTTGTCCTGTTTGTCATTATCATTGAGAGTGAAAGTAAAAAAAAAAATCCCAAATTTTGAGTTGTTCCCAGAAAAATATTTGAGAGGAAATCTTCCGATGGGGACTGGTGACCCGAGGGTCCTTGAGGAATTCCCTTAATTTGCAGGGATTTCCTCTCACTTCTTGTTTGGCTATGGGACAGGCAGTGAAGGGAAATCTCCGCCATGAACACAGATCGTGAAAAAAAATCTGACAGGGGTTTTGACCCTCCCTTAGAGCCGGTTCACACTGCAGGCGATGCGAGGCGACACCGACTTGCCTCGCCGCGACCTGCCGCGACCTCAGCGGCAACTTGCAGATGACTTCTGTATAGAAGTCAATGCAAGTCGCCCCGAGGTCGCCCGAAAGTAGTACAGGAACCTTTTTTCTGAGTCGGAGCGACTCGAGACGCTCCTCTCAGAACGGTTCCATTGTACAGAACGGGGGCGACTTGTAAGATAGGGGCGAGGCGAGTCGTGTCGCCTCGCATCGCCCGCAGTGTGAACCGGCCCTTACTCTATCCAAAATGAAAAAAAAATAATAATTTGCTTATAGTTCTACTTTAATTAAACCAATTCGATATTAGTCGACTAAAATGTACTAGATATTTTAGTCAACTAAAATACAACTAAAACAATTCAGATGACTAAAATACGACTAAAACTAAAATGGTATTTAGTCAAAAGTCTATGAAATGTGACATCAAATGTAACATTGGTCTTTAGTCATTTCATAAATTGTCTATGTAGAAAATGTATTCTTGGTATGCTATATTGCAGAGACTTTGTCTTATCTATACCTTTAAATACGTACAACATGCTGTAGGTACGTGTCACTGTCAGTATGCTACTTTGTGCTTCCAAAGTACAGTGGAACCTTGGTTAACGAGTAACTTTTTTTTTTTTAATCCTGACTCGGTTTGTGAGTGTTGTCTTGCAAAACAAGCAGAATTCAAGCCAATGGGTTGTGCAGTACCACATTTGGCCAGAGGTGCGGGGGGCGCCAGTGATGCTCGGAACGGTTCGGAGCCATTTGGAAATGCTCAGAATCACTTGAAAACCCTCAGAAATACTCAGTTCCCAAATGTTTCTCAGCCTTTCCAAGGGTTTCCGAGTTCAGCCAAGCTGTCCCTGAGTATTTAGCGAGGCTCCCCGGCGCCCCCTACCCCCACCTTTGGCCACATGCGGTATTGCATGCAATAGAAGTCAATGCGGAACGAATTATCTTTGTTTCCATTGACTTCTATGGAGAAACTCGCTTTGATATGCGAGTGCTTTGGATTACAAGCATTCTCCTTGAACAGATTATGCTTGTAATCCAAGGTTCCACTGTATAGTCTAAAAATGTTAATTTACCATAAGCAATTTATAGTACAGATACAAATTCAGCAGAGTGAAATAAAGTACATAAAAGCTCAATATTTTCAAAATTCTAATTTTTTCAGAATTTTCATCCATTGTTTAGTTTGATATTGTCTGCCAATTGTTGCAAACTGGTGGGTAAATCAGCCAGCAAAAATGTAGAAAAAAAATATGATAAGACTCCCTGTGGTTTTGAGGCCAGCATCCATGGCTCTCCTTTCAGGCCTTTGTGTTTAGTCCAGTGACAGTTATATTTTTTAATAAAAATCACAGGGGTTGATTTACTAAAGGCAAAAAGACTGTGCACTTTGCAAGTGCAGTTGCTCCAGAACTTAGTATTGACTTCCATCATCCAATCATGTGCAAGCAAAATGCTGTTTTTTTGTTGTTTTTTTTTCCTTACATGTGATTGGGTACTCTTTACAAAGTGAAACTTTACCTCATTTACTAAGCTCTGGAGCAACTGCACTTTGCAAAGTGCATAGTCTATTTGTCTTTAGTAAATCAACCCCATAGTGTATTTTTAATGAATACCTATTTTGAGCTATCATTGCTATGTTTACATTCCTACATCTTTGCTGTTACGTATTTGTATTGTATTAAATGTATATACAGTATATGAGATGGTACAGGCAAGGGAGGGTGAGCCACTTATACTCTATACCAGAGAGTGTTACCGAAATCTCGGTTGAATACATTCTGATTTCTGATGAGGAGTGGCAAAAAGCTTCTATTTTCATGCATACGGACTCAATATCCTGTTACATATATGGGAAAAAAATCGAAATTCTTTTACAGAGATTACAGAGAGCCAATCCCACAACACCAGATCTTCCCAGGGACATGTAAAATATGCTGGAGATGCTGATGAGAGAGAATGGGTTACATGGCGAGATTGCCCCTTCCCCCACCACATCTGGATATTCTGGACCAATATATTATCCATATACAGTGATATTTATGGAGACTTTAGCTTCCTCCTTGATATTGCTGTATTATCCTTTTTTACCAATCACATTAAAAAAGATCTAATTTTATTTGCATTTTATTTGCATAGCCAGACAACTTCCTCTTTTTTTGGAAGTCCACTTCCACACCCCTTTACCAATGTAAACAAGAAACAGTCATTATCAAATGGAATTAGACATGTGCAATTTGTTTAGTTCCGAATTCGTTTTTTAAAGCATTTTGACAAATTTCTGAATTTCGGAAATTTCCGAATTTTGAATTTCTGAATTTCATAAACTTCTGAATTTCCAAATTTTTCAATTTCCGAAATTTCAGAATTTCAGAATTTCGAATTTCAGAATTTTCGACATTTTCAAATTTCGGCAAAAGCAAACAACAAATAAAACAAGAATGAAAACAACTGTTGATATGATTAGCAACACCGTTTGTACATTGTTCCCAATGGATCAATTCATATTGACAACAGCTGTTTTGCACTTCAGAAGAGAAATCAAAGCATGACTATGTACCAGTGTACCAAACAAATGTGGCGGGCATACACAATTACAAGTTATACTTATAAACATGAAAAAATATATATAAAAAGAGGAAGCGCTACTTTGTATCTCACATGTATATTGATTAAAGCGGAGGTCCACCCTAAAGAGGACCTTCCGCTCATCGGAACCCTCCCCCCCTCCGGTGCCACAATTGGCACCTTTCAGGGGGGAGGGGGGTGCAGTTACCTGGATAATCCAGGTAACTGCACCCACTTCCGGGACAGCTCTCTGCGGAAAGGGGCGTAACTTACGCCCCTTTCCGCAAGTGCCCCGCTGCCTGCTGGGAAACACACAGCTCCCAGAGGCAGCGGGGAGCGTCCTTATTGCGCAGCGCAATTCGCGCATGCGCAGTAGGGAACCGGGAAATGAAGCCGAAAGGCTCCATTTCCTGATTCCCATACCCAAGATGGCGGCGGCAGGATCCGACAGACGACCTAGCGATCGGCTTCGGGTGCCGACATCGCGGGCAGGCTGGACAGGTAAGTGTCACTATTTTAAAAGTCAGCAGCTGCAGTATTTGTAGCTGCTGGCTTTAAAAAAAAAAAAAATGCGGAGTCCCGGTGGACTCCCGCTTTAACTAGCAATATGAACAATAAGTGCACAACAGTGACCCCTAGTGGGAGTGATAAATATGAAATGAGTGGAAGCTCTGCTGATTTTATCATCCAATCATGTGCAAGCTAAAATGCTGTTTTTTATTTTACTTGCATATCCCCCTTGTATCTACAGTGACTTTACTTCCAAGGTCACTTGTAGTGCAAAGTGGATTTGCCTTTAGTACAACGGTGGCTCCTAATAGGAGTAATAAATATAACGCCTAAATCTTCAAATAAACAGTCCATATGATAAGTGCAATCTTCTTATGACCTGGTGCAATCCGCACGGTACCCAACCCTGAGGGGCGGGGCTTGTGATGTTACGATCACCCAGGAGGGCAGCAGGGCCGGGGACTTGCGAATGATTCTGTGACCCCAGGGACTGATCTGTATAGGCCTAAGTTCATCACATGTATGCACCAGGGATAGTGCATTTTTAAATGTGAGTAGGAACAGTTATATGTTTTTTTCTTTTCAATTGGGTTTTATTAAGTATTCAACAGTCAAAAACAGTGACAATTGCAAAATACAAAATAGAGAGTCACACAATATTACATCTTATGTGTTGCACAATAGTCATGGGATACAAATTACCTTTAGAGTATCAGAGGCATGAAAATCTTCAATAGTTGTAGTATGTGGTTGTATTTACTTTCAAACATTCCCTGAGAGTTGGTGTCGCCTCTAAGTTATATGTTTTTTCATTAAACTACGTTTACAGTACTACACTGTGCTAGTTTCCTCTTTACCCATATGTTGCCATCACCTATGGGAGACCACACTTGCAGGAACCCATTTATGGGAGCTTAAAAAGATATCTCGGATTGTGACCCCAAGAAGGGAAGGTGCTACAAAGCCTAATTGGGGGCCACTCTTGGAGGTGAGCGCATAGTGTGATTGTTGGTGGGTCCACTACTTGGTGTTATGTCACTTATTTTGCCATCTATTCACGGTTGGATACCTTGCGGATTCAGGGCCGTCTTTAATATTGATTGGACCCTGGGCAAACATTTTCTTGGGGGGCCCCCCCGCCATGTAATTTTGCTCTCCACCTGCTCTGAGACATACAATAAATAGCTACTGGACTCAAAATCAGTTTACTGTATCAGATCAGGGAGCAATTGCGATTGGTTGCCAGAGGTTACAGTATATCATTACTGCTTATTGACTGGTTGCTAGAGGTTACAGCACACATATGGCTCACTGATTAGTTGCTAGAGGTTACAACACATGATTTCTGTTTGTTGATTGGTTGCTAGAGATTACTTTACAGTAATACTGCCCACTGATTGGTTGCTAGAGGTTACAGCACATCATCTCCTCACTGCCTGCACACAATGGACTGGGGTGGTGAATGGACCCATCAATAGACAGAAAACTCCAAGGGATCCTAGATCCTTTTTTTTTTTTTTTACTGACTACCAATATAAAGAGGAGCTTCAACACTGGCCACAAATGTAATAGGGGTGTACACTGACCACTAATGTAATAGAAGCATTCACAGTAACCACCAATGTAAGGAGGGATTTACACTGACCACTAATGTAATAGAAGCATTCACAGTAACCACCAATGTAAGGAGGGATTTACACTGACCACTAATGTAAGGGGAGCATTCACACTGGCCAAGAGTGTGAATGAAAGGATTCTATACCAAGCCTCAATGTAATGAGAAGATTTAGCCTGCATTCACATGTGTGTGTTAGGAACACTTGCAAAATCGCTTTCCTGACACCACAAAAATGTGCTGCCCTTTAGCAGATACATAGCAGTGCCTCTGCATCCCCAGACCTCCCCCATCCTCTCCACTCCAACCCTCCCCCCTTTAACTCTACCTGCCTCCTCTGCTCATCTTTGCACCCACCTTCCTTACCTCCATAAATCCCCTCCTTGCTCACATGTGCACCCTAAGCTGTAATTCCTTCTCTACCTACCTCTACACACCCCACACTACCCCCCCCCCCACACCACCAATTTGCGCTTAATGACCACAGTTGCAGGCAGGACTTTCAAGCATGCCCCTCCCCAGTGGGCAGCATTCAGTATAGGTGATGGTGGATATGACCTCAGGGGAGCCTGATATGCAGAAGAATGCCACCTTAATTTACATATCAATGCTGCAGGAAGCTGCTATTTACATATACATGCTGGTTATTTACATGTAAACACAGGGTCTGCAGGTGAGTCATCCATACACAACAATAGGGCAGAGCTGGGCAGCCTTAGTAGCAGCATTTTGCACTGAGATATCAGGACACAGCACAGGACTAAAACTTCAAGGGACAAGGGAATTTAAACCAGGATAGTTGGCAAGTATGAGGCAGCTGCTTTGGGCCCCCCAATAATGCAGGGCCCAGGCCAGCTGCCCCTTTTGCCCTGCCTTAAAGAGGGCCCTGTGCGGATTGCACCAGGTCATAAGGAAACTGCAGTTATCACATGGACTGTGTTTTGTTTATTTGAAGATTTAAGCATTATATTTATTACTCCTATTAGGATCCACTGTTGTGTACTTTTTTTTGTAAAGTTATGTGTCATATTTACCACTCCCACTAGGGGTCATTGTTGTGCACTTATTGTTCATATTGATAGGTAATCAATATATATGTGTTATACAAGGTAGCGCTTCATCTTTTTATATATGTTTTTTCACTTTCCCTGCTAATAACAGTTGGTGTCTAGCAGGAACCTTAATTATTTAATCACACAGTTATTCATTATTAGTAGTGCAGAAGTACTTTTTATTTATTTACTTAGAAACATGGCTTTTAACACATTAATACAGATTGATATGATATTACAGTAACATATTGATAAGATGGTATTTAGTACATTAAGCTGATTAAGTTTGAAGCTGAATTCCAGGTATAGCAATTTTTACATAGTTACATTGGCCTAGCTTGAACCAATGTAAGTATGTATGTGGCATACCTGTGGGATTCTTCTGGAAGCTGGAAATCACTTTAACCTCCCTGGCGGTACGATTATTTCAGATTTTAGGTGCTGAAAGCGGTACAATTATTTTTCATGAAAATTTGGCGTTTTATATTGTAGGCCTGTAATTCTTAGGAATAACTCACTTAAATCTGTCCAAACCAGAGTCTAGCAGACATCCCGGGTATGATTAAGTTTGAAAAATGAAATCATAAATTATAATATAATAAATAACTATAAATAATTATACCAAATAATAATATAACAATAATAAAAAAAAATATTCAATAATGTAATCAAATCAAAAACACTGAAATTTGCTCAGTTGCAGAATTGTCACTGTCATTACTTTTCAGTATTTGATGACGGATCTCCCCACAAATCGCTATCGCTCAATTCTGCGAGTGATTCTAATTTATTATCGCTGTTTTCTAGCTGGTCTAAAACCACTTTTGATGTAAAGGGACAGTTTTGGTTGCTATGGACAAGCTCCAGTTTCCAGGCAGAAAGAACAGTTTTTATAATATAAAACTACATGCAGAGCACTGGGCAGACCACTAGGGACAAAGGGGATGTGAAATTATTACATACAGTAATGTAATCTGTAATATTACATTATACTGTATGTATACTGTGTGTTTTACTTTTTGAATTTGGCGCCTTTCTCCATCCCCGTGCGTCGCAACGCTCGCAGGGAATGGAGCCGGCGATGTGATACATCGAGCGGAGGACGGCTCGCTCGTACTGCGGGGGGACATCGCTGGATCCAGGGGATAGGATAAGTAAGCTCATCCTGGATCCAGCCATGCGATCCCGAGTCTGGCTCAGGGTTACCGCTAATGGTACAACATTTTCACCCCAAGCCAGACTTGGGCATACCGCCAGGGGGGTTAATAGTCACTGCTACTCCAGTAATTGCTGCTAGCTTCCAGGCCCGATGCCGAGCGGTTGCACTGGTGCTTACTGAACACACGAGGTCCCTCGCTTCACACAGGCACCATTCAGACAACACTTTCCATTTTCTCAATAAATGCAGTGTTCTCTAATTGTACGAGGTGAAGAGTGTGACGTCACCGCTTCACCTTTTTCATCTTGTCCAATCAGAGAACACTTTGCATTCATTGAGAGAATGCAAAGGGTTCCCTGAATGGTGCCCATGTCAAGTGAGGGACCTTCTATGTTCACAATGCTTCTCGGCAGCCGCTCAGCACGGGACCCGGAAGCTAGTGGAGATCACTGTAGTTGTGGTGCCTATTATAGTGATTTCCAGATTTTACGGGGATCCCACATGTATGGCACTTATGTTGGTCCAAGCTGGACCAATGTAACTATGTAAAAATTGCATTCCTTAATTCTTCTTTCTTTGTTTTGTAAGAACTGTTCTCTTAGTGCAAAACATACTGTTGCTGCTATCAGAAATCTAGTGCATTTCTGACTTTACTCTACTGAGCTAACATCACAGAGCCTTCACTGAGGTTACCTCTCTGGACTATAGAACACCTTCCCACCTATGTTATAGAAATGAGCAGATGACGACATTTTCTGTAGTCCAAATTAGGAATGACTAGCCTAGGGTGACAACAATTCTCCACCATAAATATAGTGCATGCCACTAGTCTAACGGCAAAGAGAAATGGCTATGTTTGACTGGTTATACAGTGGGGTGGATGCCTGCTGGATGCCTGCTGGAGCAATGAATAAAGTTAGCATTGCTGCTTATTTCTTACCCCTAGACAAAATGAGAAATAAACCTGTGCAATGCATGTGGGGGGGGTACTGCCTTAAAATTTACCTAAAGTTCACTAAAAGAATTATATATTCCATTTAATGGTAGCATTTGCCTCCAGTGGCACTGCTTGTCCATCAGAAATTCATGTTTTTAACACAAACTTTATGATGCTTTTCATATTGTATCGAAGCGTTTTCAAATATTTCTAATGGAAGGAAGGATGGGCTGTCATATAACCCTGACTAAATTTAAAGATGAACATTTTGATGATTAGATAAGTGACTGGAGCTACTGCTCGGTGTCATCTCTAGTTTTGGTTTGGCTTCAAGGCTGCAGCTTATCTCTGACTAGCATGTATGGAAAGGAAATGTTAAGATCTAGATCAAGTCCATAGATTGATGAGTTTGCACCACGAGTTTCCTGATGCCTGAGATCTTTCTGCTTAAAAAAGATCTGAGCTTATGATTTTAGAATATCATTAAAATAAAATTGAGTGTATACCCATTACAATCATTTATAAGTAAGTGCTATGGACAGTGTTCACAAATATGTCCACAAAAATTTCCACACCTATATGTATGCTGCCAAAAATATGGCACCATAATGCATACCTCCCAACATTTTGAGATGGGAATGAGGGACATCTACTAACAAACGTATGTAGCCACTGTCACGCCCCCTTAAAGCAAAATTAACCAAAAAAAAGGTTAATTAAATCGATAAGGACTTTTTTTTACCACTACTATTACTTTATATTGGCTTTTAAAATGTACAAATACAGCAATTTAGAAATTGGATGAAAGGTTTAGCACTGGGAAACACTTTTTGGAAGCTAAAAAGTGCATCTTACATACAACTATATGGATCAGACCAAAATGAGGGACAGATGAGGAGGAAAGAGGGACATTGCTCCAAATCAGGGACAGTCCCTCGAAATCAGGGACAGTTGGGAGCTATGATAACGCCAGACATTTATCCTCTATAGCAGGGATATGCAATTAGTGGACCTCCAGCTATTGCAGAACTACAAGTCCCATGAAGCATAGCAAGACCCTGACAGCCACAAGCATGACACCCAGAGGTAGAGGTATGATGGTACTTGTAGTTTTACAACAGCTGGTGGTCCGCTAATTGCATATGCCTGCTCTATAGGATTGTTAGACAGGGAGTTAGAGGTGTGTGTGCAAACAATATCGCTCCTCTTTATTCCACCTATAAGTTCGGTTCTGCTAAATTATTTTCAATTTATTTTTCACTTATTTATAAATGTTGCTAAAATGTTTTTTTTCCATTCAACTACTTGCCTTCTATGAAATGTTGCTTCCATTAGAAAGATAAGCAGTGGCAGTGAAACCTGTGTGTGAATATCACTATCATGTGGAAACCCTCTCTAGTTAGCATGTTCTATGTTGTGTTAAAAATACAGTAGATATAAAACATCAGTTTTGAAAATAATAATCTGCCCCAAAATGGCACGGTTTTGGATTAAAATGTTCACCCTAATTCATTTGGTCACAGGCCAGAATATCTTTAGGAAGCATGCGAGTGCCCTCTTTCGAAAATTAGACGATGATATCCCTGAAAGGAGGAAAAAGATTACCTTCCTATATCATACTAGAAGCCAGAATAGCCATTGCCCTGTTTTGGAACCAATCGATAGTCAAGCTTGACTTGTACAAAAATTCAATGAATCATGATCAATGATAAGTTAACTTGCACCCTCCATACTAATCAAACTAAGTATGATAAAACTTGGCAGCCTTGGATACAATATCTCGGTGGGGGGGGGTCAGAGATACCTCAACGCTCTTGCTCTTCTTCCTTCCAACGTTTTCTTCTTCTTTCTTTCTGTCTTTTTCCTTTTTTTACAATGTGCTCAGGTTTAGAACTGATTACCCTTTGGCTTACTACCTTTTGTAATGGTTCACTGCACAAGGTTGTTGACCATTACATTATGTACTGTATCAAACGAAAACTTTGTTAACCATCCTGCTTGACGAGTATTACACCACAACTAGCATCAGGTTGCTCTTCAGCTGCACTATGGGTATAATCTTGTCACTAACTTTGTATTTTGAAAGCTTTCTTTTTCTGAGATATATATGGTCACTTATTTTATGGATATACTGTTCGTAAATGTTTGCATTACTACTTGAAAACTTTTGCATATTATGTTTGGGGAGATCTGGAGTTATATTATGTTTATATAACTTCTATTTGTGAAAAATGTATAAAAATATTGAAATCTAAAAATATAAAATAAATAATAATAATCAAACAGGAAATATATAGTGGGTTTATACATAATTCTTTATTATGGCCGGGGTTAAATATAAATATATATTTATATATATGTTCATATAAATATATGGTCCAGTGGAAGAGGCACTCACGGTCATGTTGTTGAAGCAATATAAGCAGATCTATTTGTTGAGAACAAGCAATGTGTTGTAAAAAAAAAAGAAGTCTACCAATAAATCTTCAACACAAGACCCATTAGTGCCTCTGGACCATTTGTATCTACTGGTCATGAGTATCCTTGGGCAGTCTTTGCCTCAAGGCACTTGACACTTTGTGGTAAAATGCGTCTTGTTTACATAGTTCAATAACTCAAGTGATTCAGAGTGGGTAACGCCTCTTTTTTTAACAGTTCCACCCAATGCTCTGTGAAACCTGTAAAAAAAAAAAAACTTTAGACTAAGCATGTATCTAATCAAGTGCCATGATTGGTTACAGAGAAGTGCCAAGCAGGGATGAACTGCAAAAATAAAAATCCCACACTCTGAACATTCTCAATAGCAGAAAAGTTTAAAATTGTGCTCAGGTTCACCTTAGGATGGGAAAATGTGGAAAAAATCTTTTTTTTTTCTGGATACAGTTTGAAAACTTGAAAGTCAGTCAACTTGAAATCAAGACCAAAAATGTACTTCCTATGTTGCCAAAAATGGGTGATGTAAACAAGTTACAGTACTTTAATCCATAAAAATCATTTGGTGAAGTACAAAGGTGTGCAAGGAACAAATGTTGTTCTGTTGGAGGGCTTTGGACTGATGCTGAAAAGTCAAGAAAACACAATGTTTCCATATAATGGGAAAACACTTTTGAAGCAAATAAACATATTTGGGTATTTATAATACAGAGATGGGTCCATACTGATCAACACTGAGACTTATATAAATCTAGCATTTACGGTGGATATAAAAAGTCTACACACCCCTGTTAAAATGTCAGGTTTCTGTGATAGAAAAAAATGAGACAAAGATAAATCATTTCAGAACTTTTTGCACCTTTATGTGACCTATAAACTTTACAACTCAGTTAAAAAACAAACTGAAATATTTTAGAGGGGGAAGTAAAAATAAAAAAATAAAATAATATGGTTGCATAAGTGTGCACACCCATAAACTAATACTTTGTTGAAGCACCTTTTGATTTTATTACAGCACTCAGTCTTTTTGGGTATGAATCTTTCAGCATGGTACATCTTGACTTGGCAATATTTGCTCACTCTTCTTTGCAAAAACACTCCAAATCTGTCACATTGTGAAGGCATCTTCTGTGCACAGCCCTCTTCAGATCACCCCACAGATTTTCAATCAGATTCAGGTCTGGGCTCTGGTTTGGCCATTCCAAAACTTTAATCTTCTGGTGAAGCCATTCCTTTGTTGATTTGGGTGTATGCTTTGGGTCGTTGTCATGCTGAAAGATGATGGTATTTGAAACTTTCATAATTCCCTCTACCTTGACTAAGGCCCCTGTTCCAGTTGAATAAAAACAGCCCCAACGCATGATGCCACCACCATGCTTCTCTGTGGGTATGGTGTTCTTTTGGTGATGTGCAGTGTTGTTTTTGTGGCAAACATATCTTTTGGAATTATGTCCAAAAAGTTGAACCTTGATTTCATCGGACCAGAACACATATTCCCACGTGCTTTTGGGAGACTTCAGATGTGTTTTTGTAAAATTCAGCCGGGCTTGGATGTTTTTCATAGTAAGAAAAGGCTTCTGGATTGCCACTCTACCCCATAGCCCAGACATATGAAGATTACCGGAGATTGTTGTCACATGTACCACACAGCCAGTACTTGCCAGATATTCCTGCAGCTTCTTTAATGTTGTTGTAGGCCTCTTGGCAGCCTCCCTGATCAGTTTTCTTCTCGTCTTTTCATCAATTTTGGAGAGACGTCCAGATCTTGGTAATGTCACTGTTGTGCCATATTTTCTCCAATAGATGATGACTGTCTTCACTGTGTTCCATGGTATATCTAATGCCTTGGAAATTCTTTTGTACCCTTCCCTTGACGGATACCTTTTAACAGACCCCTCTGATGCTTTGGAAGCTCTCTGCGGACCATGGCTTTTTCTGTAGGATGCGACAAAAAAAATGTCAGGAAAGACCTACTAGAACAGCTGAACTTTATTTGGGGTTAATCAGAGGCACTTTATATGATGGCAGATGTGTACTGAGTCCTATTTAACATGAGTTTGAATGTGATTGCTTAATTCTGAACACAGCTACACCCCCAGTTATAAGAGGGTGTGCACACTTATGCAACCACATTATTTTAGTTTTTTATTTTTACTCCCCACCCTCCACCCCCCTAAAAGATTTCAGTTTGTTTTTCAACTGAGTTGTAGAGTTTATAGGTCACATTAAAGGTTGAAAAATTTATGAAATGATTTATCTTTGTCTCATTTTTTTACATCACAGAAACCTGACATTTTACCAGGGGTCTGTAGACTTTTTATATCCACTGTAGGTAAACATAAAAAAATAAGATTGAATATTGTGTATATGTGGCCAGCAAACATATCCTACACTTATCTACAGTATGTATGTCCTCAATTTTACAGTAGATGTCCTTTCTTATAGCTGTAAAGGTTATTTCTGATAACACTATTATAGAGAATGTCTGCTTAATATTTATTCATCTAGATGTTCATTTGTCTTCTACCATGTATAGGAAAAACAAAGGTAGAGCCGGATATCATAACACTATAGCATGGCATCTCCTTTCCTGTTTTTCTGGGGATCATTAGTGCACATATTGTATGATGCTTCCCTCTAGAGAATGGAGGGATTTCATAGGAAAAGGCTATTTAAAGTCTGGGAGAGCAGCCAGAAATTTAAAATTCAAGTTTTAATGTCAGAACATTTTATGGCATTCAAATAGTTAAAGCTGAACTCCAGACAGATATTAAAAGAAAAATTCAATGTGAATAATGTTCATAAAAAAATACATAAATAAAACTATACAATGTATTTTTAAATGGAGCTAATATACATATCTGATATTATTTTGATAACAGCCTCTTGAATCCTCTGTTCAGAAACATTCAGATTGGGAGAGGAAGGGCAGCAATGGCGAGGATACTGCTGACAAGGAATAGAATGACATAAAGAAAGGGATGACCTCAGTCATTTTCAATAAAATTATCCATTAAACGATCCTTCCCCAACACCCTCACCCCAATTGATATACTGTACTTACCTGTTATTGCAGCTCTGAGATCTTCCTGGTGGAGCCTGCTGGGAATTCTGCTGAGCCCATCTATTTATGCGCCCCAGTGGTGGGTGGCCTCTCTATTGGAGTAAATAGAACAAGGAGACTACCGAGGGCTGTAGAGTTTCTACAGTACATTTATCCCTAAATCCTGGCACTATCAAGTCAATTTTTCCTTCTTTGGATGTTCTGTTAATTCTGTTGTTGGAGGAGAGAGCAGGGGTGGATGAATGTAACAATTTTCCCTCCTCATCACAGAACACCTTGTAATCAGTGAAGAATATCCAAGACGTTTTATGAATGGAGGAGGTAGAGTGCAAGCGACCCACGTAGCCTTCACTGTATGCACAGAATGAGAGCCAGGGATATTAGTTCCTGCACTGGGAGTTGGGCACTAATGCCATGTACACACGATCGGACATTCCGACGTCAAAATCTCAAGCCCCGAGGGCTTTCACACTACAGCGGTGCGCTGGCAGGACGTCAGGGAAAAGTCCTGCCAGCAGCTTCTTTGGAGCGGTGAAAGAGCGGTGTGTTTACCGCTCCCCCACCGCTGCTCCCCATTGAAATCAATGGGGCAGCGCTGTAATGCTGCCGGCAAAACGTCGCTATTGCGGCGTATTGCCGGCGGTTTTAACCCTTTCTCGGCCGCTATTGCAGCGTATTGCCGGCGGTTTTAACCCTTTCCCGGCCACTAGCGGGGGTAAAAGCGCCGCAAATCCAGCAGTAAAACGCCGCTAAAAATAGCGGTGTTTTACCGCCCATGCTATGGGTGGTGTGGTGTGAAAGGGATCTTAGCAAATATTCAAAAATAATTTTCTCCCAGAATTCAGCTTTAACCACTTCAGTCCCAGAAGATTTTACCCCCTTCCTGACCAGAGCAATTCAGCACTGCGTCGCTTTAGCTGACAGTTGTGCAGTCATGCAACGTTGTACCCAAACAAAATTGACATCCTTTTTTCCCACAAATAGAGCATTCTTTGGGTGTCTTTTGATCTCCTCTGCGGTTTTTATTTTTTGTGCTATAAACAAAAAAAGAGTGACAATTTTGAAAAAAAAAGCAATATTTTTTACTTCCCCCAAAAATATATATAAAAAATCTAACTTCTTTCTCAGTTTCGGCCGATATGTATACTACATATTTTTGGTAAAAAAATCGCAATAAGCGTATACTGATTGGTTTGCGCAAAAGTTATAACGTCTACAAAATAGGGGATATATTTATGGCATTTTTTTTTATTTTTATTAGCAATGGCGGCGATCTGCGATTTTTATCATGACTGTGACATTATGGCGGACAGATCAGACACTTTTGACACTATTTTGGGACCATTGTCATTTATACAGCGATCAGTGCTATAAATATGCACTGATTACTGTGTAAATGACACTGGCAGGGAAGAGATTAAACACTAGGAGGTGATCAAGGGGTTAGGTGTGTCCCAGGAAGGTGTTCTAACTGTGGGGAGGGGATAGGCTTCCACTGACATGACAGAGATCACTGCTCCCGATGACAGGGAGCAGTAGATCTCTGTCATGTCACTAGGCAGAACATGAAAATGCCTTGTTTACAAAGGCATCTCCCCATTCTGCCTCTCCTCACTGCAGTCGGTGGGACGCCGGCGAACATCAAGTTCCCGGGACAATTGCACAATAAATGCAAAGCGTTCTCTGACTAGATGAGGTTGAGATTGTGATGTCACTGCGCCTCTGTGCAATGTCTGCACTTCCTTGAATGAAATTTTAAAAAGTTAATATCACTGTTACTTTCTTTTCTTCCTGTACTTTGTTCCAATACAATTCTGTTATTAGTGAGCATGCAGTCTCTGGCTAATAGTTTTAAGTGCAACTAGTGGCAAAACGTTCTTTTCTCTTTTCGGATAGTGTAGAGAGGGATTGGGACACCTATCAGTTTTTATTGCTGTCTGTGCCCCTGTTAAGGAGATTCACCCTCTCTTTTTGTCCTGTTTACCATTATCATTGAAACTGAAAGTAAAAGAAAATCCCACATTTTGGGTTGTCCCCAGAAAAGTAAAATAGAGGGGAAATCTTCTCATGGGTTCTGGTGACCTGGGAGCCCTCAAGGGATTCCCCTAATTTGCAGGGACTCCCTTCCAGTTCTGGCTATGGGACAGGAAGTGAAGAGAAATCTCCCCAAAGGAAATCTCCCCAAATGGGATAAGAGAGCCTGAACAAGCTGCAAAAGGGAGGGGTGAGTGTTTGTAAAAGCAGTCCAGCAAGTAGTTAGCCACTATGATTGCTTTTACAAGAGAGCTAGTCACTGGCTCTAAAAAATGGTACTGGGGCTGCTTAAACGGGCTTGAATTGCACCACACTGCAAATGTGATTATTACAATTTGTGAATCACACAGGAATGCACAGCACATTCCAGTGTGATTCCTAGTGTGAACCGGCCCTGAACATAGAATTGCAATATGTATACAGATAGGTATAACCCTGTCTTACCCCAGGTTCACACTGAGTGCAGGAATGAAATTGTGTGAGTTCAGCTGAACGCGCACAATTTTATTCCCACATGTCAGTCCCGTCTTGGGGGGGGGCAATTTCAGAGACATCTGTGTGAGTTTCTGCACCAGGTGTCAATGGAAATCACACCCCGAAATCGCCAAAAGTAGTACAAAAGCGACTTTTGGAAATCTGTGCCATTACCGGCAGCTGCCGCTGATTTTGCATGCGATTTGACATGTAAAATCGCACCAATATGAGCTAGGGCTCAAAGTATTACTAATCCCAAAAAAGAAAAAGTAACATACAGCATTGCGGCTTAATGAGGTGGCTGCCTGAGTATTCTTTTATTAGGGTTTTTGCCTTTTTTTTTTTTAGCTAATCTTGTGCATAACATACTTCCTGTCCCTGGGTGGCTACACTTACTTCACTATATCTATGGCGGGAACTACAAACACGACTTCCTATCCTCATCTCCATTACAGGATGGGGAAGGTGGAGTGAATTGTAGGTTACAAAGGGTTTGTGCTTTCAGTTCAGCTCGCAGGTTGTGACAAGTGCACTGCAAATCTGGTAAGATCAACAGATATTTTCTGTACTTGCTGAAAATGTAAAATGTTCTTAAACTGAAATTATTGCAGCCACCACATATAAATAGTAGTAAGTTGCAATATATTACATTTTTTGTTCTTTGGTTTAGAAGTTCTTTAAAGTGGACCTATGCCCCTACACCCCCAAACACAAAATGCCCTCTGCATGGAGTAGGGTTGCCACCTGTCCGGTTTTGACCCGGACAGTACGGGTTTAGGAGGCTGTGCCCGGGTTTCCCTCTGCCTCACACCCGGACACCATTTCCAGCTGACAGGGGTACCATGGGGCCTCCTTTTACGAGCCCCAGCATACAGGGGGACCTGGACAGCAGGGGTATCGGAGCGGCGGGCGGGGGGAGCAATTACAGAGCAATCAAAACATATGGGAGAGAGCAGGCGACAGACAGCTGCTGGTGCGGAAGTTTTTAATAAAATAAATGCTTAAAAACAAACAATCCACTCACTCTCCATGTCAGAGCTGTATATGTCAGTCTGTGAAGTTGGATGTCCCATTCTCCCCTCCGATCCACGCTGCTCTTATTACTGAATCGCTGGAGGAAGCCAAGGATACAGAGCTGCGGGGAGACTGCAGTGAGCTGTCAGCCTGGGATGCGCCTGTGACCAATCAGAGCATTCCAGAGGCTTAACCACGCCTCCATCATCAGAGGCTGACAGTTCACATGAGTTTCCCGCGGCTCTCTGTTTCCTCCAGCGATTCAGTGATAAGAGCAGCGTGGATCGGAGGGGAGAATGGAGCATCCAACTTCACAGACTGACATATACAGCTCTGACATTGAGAGTGAGTGGATTGTTTGTTTTTAAGCATTTATTTTATTAAAAACTTCTGCACCAGCAGCTGCCTGTCGCCTCTCTCTCCCTTATGTTTTGACCCTTCTGTGTTTGCCACCCCCTCCTGTGTGTTTGCACCCCCCTCCTCTGTAATTGCCCCCCTCTCTGTAATTTCCCCTCTCCTCTGTATTTGCACCCCCTTCCTCTGTAATTGTCCCTCCCTTCTCTGTAATTGCACCTCTCCTCTGTATTTGCACCCCTCCTCTGTATTTGCCCCCTTTCTCTTTATTTGCCCCCCTCCTCTGTATTTGCACCCCCTCCTCTGTAATTTCCCCCCTTTATCCACCCCTCTCCTCTGTAATTGCCCCCCTCCTCTAATTGCTACCCAATTTCTGCAATTGTCCCCCCTCCTCTGTAATTGCTCCCCACGCCCGCCGCTCCGAACCGCCTGCTGTCCGGGTCTCCCTGTGTGCTGGCGCCCCGTGATACCCCCTGTCGGCTGCAATGGGGGTATTGGAGGGAGGAGGATGTGTGCTGGTAGGGGAAGAAGATTTGTGTAGCACTGACCCCCGAACGAGCGGCTGGATTTTTTGGGCTTACCGTTACCTTCTCCGCCTCGTATACGTCTAGGTGTTTCCCAAGGTAGATGGTCCATAAACTGTAGAGACCAACACTTGAATCCCTTAAGGAATTTTTATTTGCAAAATGTTTAACAGAACACAGTCTCTCACAGTAGGGAATAGAGAGGATGGATAATAAAGCTCAGGTATTCTTGGAACTGCTGACACTTGAAATGTCTCTCTAGATAATCCAGGGAATAGCCATTCGCAACTGGATATTACAGCAATCGGATAAATCCTTTTTTTTGTGAATTTAGCAACCGACAGGTGATTCGGGTGAAGCAAAGTCTCTGCCACAGACTTGGTTGTAGAATGTTAGAATGAGAGAGAGTCTCACAAACTTAGTTGTAACTGAAGGATGAAATTAGGAACTCTCATACGGTACCAGTATCTTGTAGCCGGTCTGGCGATACCGTAAGGCCGCGTACACACGGGCGGACTGTTCGCCCAACCTTGTCCGCTGAACAGTGTTTGGGTGGACAGTCCGCTCGTGTGTGGGCTTTCAGCGGACAGTTTCAGCGGACAGTTTGACGGACAAAGTCTTTCGGAAATTCCGAAAAACTGTCCGCTGAAACTGTGTTTGAGCGAACAGTCCGCCCGTGTGTAGGCTACTTTCGAAATGAGCAAACTGTTCCCGCTCGGAGGAAAGTCTGCTCATTTCGAGGTAGGCGGGGCCCGCGACGGAGACGTCGCGGGCTCCGCCGCCTGGAATGGGCTTAAAGGGGAACCCCAACGCCGAAAAAAATCGGCGTGGTGGTTCCCCCAAAGTCCACAACAGACCCTTGTCCGAGCACGCTACCCGGCCGGCCAGGAAAGGGGGGCGAGCGAGCGCGCCCCCCCTCCTGAGCCGTACCAGGCCGCGTGCCCTCAACATGGGGGGGTGCCTTGGGGAAGGGGGGGCCGCGCGGCCCCCCCACCCCAAAGCACCTTGTCCCCATGTTGATGAGGACAAGGGCCTCTTCCCGACAACCCTGGCCGTTGGTTGTCGGGGTCTGCGGGCGGGGGGCTTATCGGAATCCGGGAGCCCCCTTTAAGAAGGGGGCCCCCGGATACCGGCCCCCCACCCTATGTGAATGAGTATGGGGTACAATGTACCCCTACCCATTCACCTGTGAAATAAAGTACAAAAAAAAACACAACACAGAGAAAAAATATTTTATTGCACAGCTCCGGGGGTCTTCCGTCTTCGGGGGTCTTCTCGCCGGACTCCTCCGCTATCTTCGTGTAGCTCTTTTACTAGCGGAGGAGCCCGGCTTTCTTCCTCCCCGCCGCCGGCCTCTTCTCCCGACTTCGGGGGTCTTGTCCCCCTCTTCGGTTCTTCTGCCGGGCCACCGCGCCTTCTTGTAGCTCTTTTGCAGGCGGTGGCCCGGTCTTCTGTCGCCGCTGCCTTCCGTTCTTCTGTCGCCGCCTTCGGTTCTTCTGCCGGGCCACCGCGCCTTCTTGTAGCTCTTTTACAGGCGGTGGCCCGGTCTTCTGTCGCCGCTGTCGCTGTCGCCGTCGCCGCCTTCCGTTCTTCTTCTTCTTCTTGTTCTTCTTCTTCTTCCCCAGGAGATGTTGACACGTCGCTCTCTCCGGCCGGAATGCCAGAGCCGCACTGTGCGGTCACTTATATAGTGACAATGGGGCGGTGTCACATGGTATATGTCACATGGGTTGGTCACATGGGTTGATGTCACAGGGGGACTATGACATCGTAAGGGGGCGGGGTCACCATGTGACCAACCCATGTGACATATACCATGTGACACCGCCCCATTGTCACTATATAAGTGACCGCACAGCGCGGCTCTGGCATTCCGGCCGGAGAGAGCGACGTGTCAACATCTCCTGGGGAAGAAGAAGAAGAACAAGAAGAAGAAGAAGAACGGAAGGCGGCGACGGCGACAGCGACAGCGGCGACAGAAGACCGGGCCACCGCCTGTAAAAGAGCTACAAGAAGGCGCGGTGGCCCGGCAGAAGAACCGAAGGCGGCGACAGAAGAACGGAAGGCAGCGGCGACAGAAGACCGGGCCACCGCCTGCAAAAGAGCTACAAGAAGGCGCGGTGGCCCGGCAGAAGAACCGAAGAGGGGGACAAGACCCCCGAAGTCGGGAGAAGAGGCCGGCGGCGGGGAGGAAGAAAGCCGGGCTCCCGGATTCCGATAAGCCCCCCGCCCGCAGACCCCGACAACCAACGGCCAGGGTTGTCGGGAAGAGGCCCTTGTCCTCATCAACATGGGGACAAGGTGCTTTGGGGTGGGGGGGCCGCGCGGCCCCCCCTTCCCCAAGGCACCCCCCATGTTGAGGGCACGCGGCCTGGTACGGCTCAGGAGGGGGGGCGCGCTCGCTCGCCCCCCTTTCCTGGCCGGCCGGGTAGCGTGCTCGGACAAGGGTCTGTTGTGGACTTTGGGGGAACCCCCACGCCGATTTTTTTCGGCGTTGGGGTTCCCCTTTAAGTCCATTCCAGGCAGCGGAGCCCGCGACGTCTCCTTCGCGGGCCCCGCCTACCTGTACACGCGCTCGAAATGGGCGGATTTGCCTCCGCCTTACGTGGGCGAGTCCGTTCATTTCAAAAGTTGAGCGAACTGTTTGGCAAACAGTTCGCTGAAACAGTCCGCTCAAAAAAGTGCCGTGTGTGGCCATGTCCGTCCATGCTAATTTTGAGCGGACTGTTTGCCGAAACTGTTTGACAAACAAAGTTGGGCGAACAGTCCGCCCGTGTGTACGCGGCCTAAGAGTGTGGATTCACTTGGTGTCCTTTCCAGCTTAGCTTACAGGCTCCTACCGAGCAGCCAGCTTTGTGCATGGCCCTCTTCTGAAGAGTCCTCCCCTGGTTGCGTTTTCAGTTGCTGGGCCTCTCCAAACCCGAGACGGCACCAGACCACCTTGGAACCCTCCTTCCAGTTACTGTGACTCGGGCTAGCCAGCCCCGAGACTCGGATATGGATGGATCCGCACTCCAGGCCATGAGGGCCTCTGGGGGCTGGTCAGGAGGACCAGGACCAGGGAGTCAGAACAGACTTCTGGACCGGAACCCAGAATCACGTGACCTCAGCACCTTAAGTACCCTCTCCCTGTATACACAGCGAGACAACGCACCCACTGATTGGCTCCGAGAGAGAGATTGGTACCCAATGAGTCCAACCAGACTGCGTTCCAATGCCTGCCAAAGGTGACACCCACACCCATGGCCAGGCAGAACATAGTACAGGCCAGCCAAACTGATACTGAGACCACAATTTACTGCAATTAACCCTAAAACCCAACTATGGTCTTAGGAACATTTTAAATTTACAAAAACATAACGCGTGCTCTTAAGGAGCCCGATGCTACATTTGTAATAGAAGGGAATGGGGATAATGGCACCCCAATCACAAAGCAAAACTTCTTTTGGGTGACAGGCATCCCACAATTCTGTTTACGTGATTTTGCTGTGATGTGTCGGGTGACCATCTCTGCAAAATCGCACACCGAGGTTGGGATGCCATGCCTTGCGCCGCTAAACTGTTTGGGTTTGGCCTGAATAAAAGGTGGCAACCCTACCGTCCACTGCTCTATTGACACCATCCACTGCTCTACTGACACCGTCCACTGCTCTACTGACACCATCCACTGCTCTACTGACACTGTCTACTGCCTGCCCTACTGACACTGTCCGCTTCTCTACTGACACTGTCTACTGCCTGTCCTACTGACACTGTCCACTGCCCTACTGACACCATTTACTGCCCTACTGACACTGTCCACTGCCCTACTGACACTGTCCACTGCCCTACTGACACTGTCCACTGCTCTACCGACATGTTAATGCTTTTGTTTTATTTAATCATGCCCCTTTAAGTCCCCCCACTGTTAATGCAATTTGGCTATAGCAACTGTTCACTGTAGCACACTTTATTACTACTCTTTTTGGGTAACCCAAGGTATTTTACAATCCTATAGCTTGTACTACAAAAAAATTGCCATACGCCGTGAAAATGTTCGGGTTTGGCTTGAAGAAAAGGTGGCAACCCTAGCATGGAGCGCTGCATGCTGATATGGAAACATTCCCAAGTCCTATGTTTATTAAAAGATGTGTTTCCTACTAGTGGTATAGCCCCGGACTCACAGATGCACCCTGGGAAGGCTACACCACCTGTGCCTTTCAGGGAGGTCTCTGGAGTAAACTGTGAGATCTCACAAGATTCCACAAAATCTACTTTAAATGTATTTATAAAGTTATTATTATCCAGACTCACAGACTATGATATCCCATGGTTTCTATTTTATCATTTCCAAATTAGTTACAATCAACAAAAAATTCTGGTAGGTTCTCTTTAGCCCATGTATTTCATATGCACATTGTCTTGTCTACCTTGTAATATATTCTAAGATTAATAATGCTTTTTTTTTTCTTTTTTACAGTGCAAAACTCTGCAACAACTACGTTAAAATCAAGCCTTCCATGTCGCAAAACTGTAATAAGTAAGTAAAATGTGCAGGGATGTTTAACCCCTTCACGCCTAATGGTAAAACATATCTAAATGCCTTAGCACAATTTTGCAACTTTGACACGTGTTAGTAAAACCGTACATGTCATCACAACTACTCTGTGCATCCAGGTGGATTATACCGCTTTTTTTTTCAGGACAAATGAGGCTTTCATGGCGGTGGTAAATGGTAATGGATATCTCCTAATTTTTTTCCTATTATCAAAGGAACACTGGCCCAAAATAGTAGAAAAAAAATATATTTTTTAAATTTAGCTGTATATTTCTTGTAACTGTCATAACCAAAGAACAACCCAAAATAAATTCTCCTGCTCCCAACGATCGCAGTGATACCATATATGTGTATGTTATTTGTTGTTTGTACCCGTAGTGCAGCCCAGATACAATAGTGTGCAATTTGCTTTTTTGTACCCTACCTAAAACACACTGACACTGACATTAAAGAGGAAGTAAACCCCGATGGGTTTACTTCCTCTTTGATTCCCTGCAAAGGTAAAGTATAATGGACTACTATGCATCGCATACTATGCATTATGTGTCACTTACCTGACACAGGAGCCAGCGAAGTCACCGCTGTCCCCTGTAGTTCCGAGCGTCCATTTTCTTGGTGGGTCTCCCTGCTCCGGCGCTGTGATTCGCCAGAGCAGCAATGACGTCACTCCCGTGCATGCGCACGGGAGCCGACACTCGCGGCATATTGCCGCGATCTGTGGCTTAGCCAAGGCGCCTATATACCACTGTCTACGGCGCATGCGCCGTAGACAGCGGTGGCAGTCTTCAGGTAAATATCTCCTAAACCGTATAGGTTTAGGAGATATTTCTTGGACCTACAGGTAAGCCTTAATCTAGGCTTACCTGTAGGTCAAAGTGGTTTGTAAGGGATTACAACCACTTTAAATGACACTGATACTAATTAAAAAAAGTTTTTTTTTTTCTTTTTTTTTTTAATCCTGCCCAAAATATACTGATCATGACCTTTGACCCTGGCCTTGACCCAAGCACTGACCTAGATCAACCATATTTTATTTATTTTTTATTATTATTATTTTATTTTTATACAAACTTTTTTTCTCTTTCCTCTCCATTCACAGAGAGAGATACACAGGGGCGGGCTTCACAGTGACTGATCACTGTGAAAACCAATCAGACTACCTCGGTGATCATCTGAGCCGATACCAGGATTTCCAGGTCTCGTATATTAGTATGGGATACGGGGCTCTCGATGAGACCCAGGTCTCTGTTCTGGGAGTGCGCTGTCCCAGCACAGAGACAGATAGGTAGAAACTGTATGCCGCCCCACGGAAAAGAAGCCGGTCCAGTGAGGCTGCATATCTGTGTACTGTTGGCATCAAGGGGTTAAATTAAGGAGTCCAACATGTAAGAATAGCCTGTAGAACATATTGTAAGAGTGTATCGTCTTTGAGCATTTTTCCAGCGTTTTTGCGCGCTTTTATGTAAGTTTTTTTTTTTTTTTTTTTGGTGCATTTTTTTTTCCTGACTTGCACGTTTTTATACAGAGGTTTTGAGCTTTGGTGTTTTTGTATTAGCCAATAGAGAAAACAATCATCTACCGCATCATTTGTTGCAGGTATTGTAGCTTTTTTAGCTTTTCCATTAGCTTTTATTTTTTTTAAATTATTATTATTCATTTATTAGCATTTTCTTTAGCGTAAGGGGTTAGAGTTAAGGTAGTTAGGGTTTGGTAGTTGGGATTAGGATTAGGGGTTAGGGTTATGCCCTGTACACACAGTCAGACATTCCGACCACAAAATCCGTCGGATTTTCTTCGACAGATTTTGGCCGAAACTTGTGTTGCATACACACGGTTGGACAAAGTTGTCGGAAAATCCGATGGTTCGGAACGCGGTGACGTTCATTGCGTACGACAGGACTATGTAGAGGCCAGTAGCCAATAGCTTTTGTCTCGTAATTTATTCTGAGCATGCGTGGTACTTTGTCCGTCGGAATTCTCTACAAACGATCGGAAAAAGTCCGATCGGATTTTGTTTTCAGAAAATTTTAGATCCAGCTCTCTATCTTTTCTCATCTGAATTTCTGACGGTAAAAGTCCGATAGAGCCCACACACGATCGGATTTTCCGACAACATAATCCGATCGGAGCACTTCAGTCGGAATTTCCGACCGTGTGTACATGATGCTTTTTATTAATTGTGTACTTTTTTCCATGTATTTATTTATATATTACTATTATTAAATGTTTTCATTTGAGCAGAAAATCACGCAAAAACGAGCAACAAAATGCGCAAATGCCTACAAAAACACGCAACTCACGTGTTTCCATTCATTTCTATGGGAGTAAAAATGTGCCAGAAGGCTCATTGGTTGGTCTTTACACCAGGTTTTTTTCTATTTCAATAACTTTTATTGATTTCAATAGAATTTTACAGGGATATGGTATAAAATGTATAATAAAAACTAGAAACTCTTCCACCTTCTGTATACCCCTCTGTACCCTGAAAGATTGTAAGCGCTTCATCTTTCTGTATCCTTCCTTAATCCCTTATAGATTGTTAATGGCTCTATTTTCTATATCCCCCCCCCTTATAGCTTTATACCGCTGCAAAAATGCGCAAAAAATGCATATGTGTTTCCGGTCCTTTTGCAACTGTGAGAGGACACGTGACTATAAAAAATGCAACTGCAAATGCATTTTTCTATGTTTTTTTGCCCCATTTTTGATGCGTTTTCCATTCATTTGAAGAGCAGGTGCATTTTTGATGCGTTTTTTTTTAGTTAGTTTATTCAGGGTTTAACTTGGATAGGGAATAGTGATGCCCAGAACAGAAGAACTTGAACAAACTTTGAGGTCTCTGGCTGCTAGTAACTGACTTCAATAATGCTATCCACCTGTAGGAATGATGGTGCAGCTACAGTAACAGTAAAAAGGTTCCAAACTTAAGATGCAGGTGCTTTGGCTTGCAGGAAATGCCAAAACACCTGGCTGCTGCTTTCCCAAGCTAGAGATATGGGGGTGCTTCTGGCTGCTTTTCACTGGCTCTAAGCTGTTCCCTGGTCCCGGACATGTAAAGTGTTGCAGCCTTACTGTACTCTCTATACAGGCTTGGGGTAAGTGAAGTGGAAGTTACTCACTTAGTCCCTTTAGTGGTTCCTGAGGTCCAAGAGGCTGTTACATAGGCATACTGCTATACAGGGCTTAGTCATGGCTCAGGAAGGCTTCAGCTTAGCTGAAAAGAGAGTGAGGCTTCAAGCTGACCCTTCTCTCTTGCTCTTGCTTTCCCCCTCCTGGCAGGAGGGAGGGAGAGCCCCCCAGCACAGGGGCCCCCTCCAGGTGACTGGACCCTGGTCTCTGCCCCCTGATTGCCAGGCTTCCAACTATTTATGGGTTTTTCCCCCACCTATTGGGCCTTGCCTCCCCATGGATTGGTGGGAACTCCATAAATATTCAGACTGCAGTGTCTGCTCCTCCACCCACTAGAATCTAGAGCTATACACAGAGTTCTAGAAATAGAGGGAGGTAGCAGACCCACAGCCACTGGAGCACTGCACAATCACAAACAACAATTAACCCTTGTTCCTCTGTCTACTGAGGAATTGACTTACGCTTAGCAACTCATAGGATGACACATGAACACCCAAAATAAAATGAGTTCATATATGTTTGATCATTTACTGTTTGCTTATTGTTAAAAAAAAAAAATCTAAGGGGGAAAATGCTCTTGCAGCCTGTGACCTTTTTATCACAATGCTTTCCACTTTCTGCAGCCAGTGAAGCAGACATGCACATCAACATGAATATGCTAGTGGGCTTATCTTTATAGACATTAAACACTTTAGCCCATTTTGTTGCGATACGGTTCTGTGTCGAGTTAACTGACAATTGCGCGATTGTGCAACATTGCACCCAAACAAAATTGACGTCCTTTTTTCCCCACAAATAGAGCTTTCTTTTGGTGGTATTTGATCACCTCTGTGGTTTTTATTTTTTGCGCTATAAACAAAAAAAAGAGCGACAATTAAAAAAAAAAAAAATATATCTTGTACTTTTTGCTACAATAAATAAACCAAAAAAATTTAGAAAAACAAAGTTCTTCTTCAGTTTAGGCCGATATATATTCTTCTACATATTTGTGGTAAAAAAAAAATTTGCAATAAGCGTATAATGATTGGTTTCCACAAAAGTTATGGCGTCTACAAAATAGGGGATAGATTTATTGCATTTTTATTATTATTTTTTTTTTACTATTAATGGCGGCGGACAAATTGGAGACATACAGCTACGACAGCTCATGCAGGGAAGTCAACCTGCCGCAGCATAGCTGCGGTGGCTGGTCCGGAAGCGGTTAAATAAGTCAGAGTGAACTCCTCTCCAGAACAAGAATTCACTGTCAAGATCACTGTGCCCCAAGCTCCCATTGAGGAATTGTTTATTTTCAGGCTTTGTTCACACAAGTGCATTGCACAACGGTTGAAAAATTGCATGCTTCATGATTGTGCATTTGCATACGTCAAAACACAAGGTACTGCAGTACCATAGGGTTTTATGCAGTGCAATTTTTGTAAATGGTGTATGCACCTTTTTTTTTTTTGCACATAGGGCAGCCCATTTAAAGTGGAGAGCCACCCTAAAATAAAAAATGGCATTAAAATTCTTAAAAAATTAGAAAAAAAGAAAAAAATTTAACTTACCTGAAACCGCTGTTGCTAGGCAGTCTTCCTAATCTGCCTCTTCCTATTGCGTGGCGCTTCCTCCTCTTCGGCGAGCAGCACCGTTGCCTTCTGGGACATATGTGTGTCCCAGAAAACAAAGGGGCCATTCACAAAGCACCGTGCAACTCGCGCATGTATCAGATCCACCATTTCCTGGCCAGTACAGCCAGAGGACACATCTAACCAAGCCGATCTGTGCTTGGTTAGATACTATGAAGGGTAGGGGAGACATTGGGAGACCCCTAATCTCTGCTTAAAGTGGTTGTAAACCCTTACATAAATAAAATATGGTTGATCTAGGTCAGTGCTTGGGTCAAGGCCAGGGTCAAAGGTCATGATCAGTATATTTTGGGCAGGATTAAAAAAAAAAAAGAAAAAAAAAACTTTTTTTAACCACTTAATAACCGGCCTATAGCCGATTAACGGCTATAGGTCAGTTTGCTATCTCTGAGAGGCCGTTAATTAACGGCCTCCCGGAGAATCGTTCGTGCGCGCCCCCTGGGGCGCGCACGCCGGAACATCCGTGCTCGCCAAGTTCACGGGACCCGGCGCAACACGGATCGCGGTAAAGGACCAATGGCAGCTGTCCTTTACCACGTGATCGCTCCGTCCAATGACGGAGCGATCACAAATGTAAACAATTCGGCTTGCCGGGTCAAGCTAAGGTCATCAGTCTCCTCTCCTCACACCGATGCAGCGTGAGAGGAGAGGAGAACATTCCAGTGAAACTAAAAAATAACCGTGAGTGCCCAGCAGTGCCCAGCAGTGCCCAAATAGTGCCAGAACAGTGCCAGAACAGTGCCAGACCAGTGCCATCTATCACCTGTGCCACATCTGTGCCACCTGTGCGACCTGTGCCACCTTTGCCACCTCTGTGCCACCTCTGTGCCACCTCTGTGCCACCTCTGTGCCAGCAGAGCCACCCCAGTGCCACCCCAGTGCATACCAGTGCCACTACAGTGCATACCAGTGCCATACCAGTGCCATACCAGTGCCACACCAGTGCCACACCAGTGCCACCTGTGCCCATCAGTGCCACCTGTGCCCATCAGTGCCACCTGTGCCCATCAGTGCCATCTGTGCCCATCAGTGCTCATCTGCGCCACTGCAGTGCCACATCAGTGCCGTCTGTGCCCACCAGTGCCGCCTGTGCCCACCAGTGCCGCCTGTGCCCACCAGTGCCGCCTGTGCCCACCAGTGCCGCCTGTGCCCACCAGTGCCGCCTGTGTGCTTATCAGTGCCACCAGAGCCACACCAGTGCCACCAAAGTCACTATAGTGCCCATCAGTGCCACCTGCGCCCATCAGTGCCACCTGCGCCCATCAGTGCCACCTGTGCCACTGCAGTGCCCCATCAGTGCCGCCTGTGTCCATCAGTGGCGCCTGTGTCCATCAGTGCCAACCTGTGCCCATCAGTGCCCACCTGTGCCGCCTGTGTCCATCAGTGCCCACCTGTGCCGCCTGTGCCACGACAGTGCTCTGCAGTGCAGCCTCACCAGCCACAAGAATGGCAAAAAAATATTTTACTAGTGAGGAAGCCTACAAGCTTCTAGGAGGTATTAGATGTGTAATTTATGCTCCTAGAACGCCTGAATTTGCTACTTCAATGTTGGACTTGTGTATGTGGCCAGGCTGTGTAAAAGTCTAACACATGTGGTATCACCGTACTCAGGAGGAGCAGCAGAATGTATTTTGGGGTTTCATTTGTGGAATGTATATGCCGTGTGAGAGAAATAGCCTGGTAAAATGACAATTTGGTGTGAAAAAAAATTAAAATAAAAAAAATCTTTATTTTGCAAAGAATTGTGGGAAAAAATTACAACTTCAAAAAACTAACCGTGCCACGTACTAAATACCTTGGAATGTCTACTTTCCAAAAAGGGGTCATTTGGGGGGTTTTTGTACATTACTGGCTTGTTAGGGTCTCCAGAAATGAGATAGACTGTCAGTACATCAGCTGTGATCAAATTGATACATTTTCAGTGATTGGCACCATAGCTTGTAGACCCTATAACTTTCACGCAGAATAAATAATATCCACTAATTTGGGTTATTTTTACTAAAGACATTTAGCAGTATACATTTTTGGCCAAATTTATGAAGAAAAATTACTTATTTGCAAAAAATTTTAATAGAAATGAAGAAAAATGCTTTTTTTTACAAAATTTTCGGTATTTTTTCATTAATAGCACAAAAAATAAAAAACGCAGAGGTGATCAAATACCACCAAAAGAAAGCTCTATTTGTGGGAAAAAAAGGACGAAAATTTCAGATGGGTACAGTGTTGCATGACCGAGTAATTGTCATTCAAATTGTGAGAGCACTGAAAGCTGAAAATTGGTCTGGTTATTAAGGGTGTTTAAGTGCCCAGTGGTCAAGTGGTTAATTAGTATCAGTGTCATTTAAAGTGGTTGTAATCCCTTACAAACCACTTTGACCTACAGGTAAGCCTAGATTAAGGCTTACCTGTAGGTCCAAGCAATATCTCCTAAACCTATATGGTTTAGGAGATATTTGCCCGAAAACGGGCACCGCTGTCTACGGCGCATGCGCCGTAGACAGCGGCGCGCAGGCGCACTGAGCGCGGCAGTTCCAAGAATGGAGCTGCCGCATTTGTCGACTCCCATGCGCATGCGCGGGAGTGACGTCATCGCGGCTTCGCCGAATGACAGCAGCGGAGCTGCGAGACGCCACCAGCAAGATGGATGCGGCGGACTACAGGGGACAGCGGCGACTTCGCTGGCTCCTGTGTCAGGTAAGTGACACATAATGGGCTACTATGCGATGCATAGTAGTCCATTATGCTTTACCTTTGCAGGGAAAAAAAGAGGAAGTAAACTCATCAGGGTTTACTTCCTCTTTAAAGAGTACCTGTCACCTGCTCAATGATATCACATGGGGGTTTATTAACCCTTTGTGATAGAAATCAAGTAAAAAAAAAAGAAAGAAAAGTAAATTATAGTAAAATATATATTCATTTAAAAAAAAACTAAATTCTGTAAACCCATTGCACTGCACACTTACGCAAACCACCCAGGGTGCACACATGTATGTAAACCACCACACATGTGACATATCGCTGCAAACATCAGAGTGAGAACAATAATTCTAACGCAAGAGCTCCTAGTTATCTTTAAACTGATGAGCTGTAAAGGCTTTTGAGGCATCACTTATGGTAATTCTTTGCAATATTGCAGGCACATGCAATTTTAAGACAAAGCATGTTTGGTTTCTATTTACTTGACGCAACCTCATCTTTTATATTTTAACCACAAATGGGGGATTATATTTTGTATTTTTGCACTAAAATTTATTTTATTATATTTTTCATGGAAATCTTTAACCACTTGACCTCCGAAAGATTTACCCCACTACAGGATCAGGTCACTTTTGTGATATGGCATTGCATTACTTTAACTAGTTGCTGACCGCCGGCCGTCAAATGACGGCTAGGCGGCGCACCTATTGTGGCGGGAGGGCGTCATATGACATCCTCCCGTTTAAACAGGGAATGCGCGTGATCGTGCGCGCGCGTCCCTGTTCCTTCGGTGGCGGCGTGTCACGGAGACACCGCTCGCCACCGAGGGGGGTGAACAGCCATTGGTCATGGCTGTTTACCACGTGATCGGCCGTGATGAAGTCACGGCCGATCACAGATGGTTACACCCCCACTGTGCACAGCACGTGCGCACGATCGCGCTGCGCGTGCACGTTGTTGGCGGCGTGTTCTCAGGAACACTGCTCGTCACCGACGCTGGTAAACAGCCATTGGCTGGCTGTTTACCCACATGATCGGCTGTGATCCTTTCACAGCCGATCACTAATTGTAAACAAACCGCAGTAACGAGATGTTACCGGGTTCTCCGCCTCACACACCGATCGTGTGTGAGGAGGAGATTGCGGTAACATCTTGTTACTGCTTACAGTGTAAACACAAATCACACTGATTGCCCCCCCCCCCCCAAATAAAGAGGACCTGCCACCACCCATCATAGTACCTATCACTCACAGTCCATCATAGTACATGTCACTCACAGTCCATCATAGTACCTGCCACTCACAGTCCATCAGAGTACCTGTCACAGTCCAATCAGAGTATCCGAGTACCTGTCACAGCCCATCAGAGTACCCAAGTACCTGTCACCAGGCCATCAGAGTACCCGAATACCTGTCACAGTCCAATCAGAGTATCTGAGTACCTGTCACAGTCCAATCAGAGTATACAAGTACCTGTCACAGCCCATCAGAGTACCCGAGTACCTATCACAGCCCATCAGAGTACCCGAGTACCTGTCACAACCCATCAGAGTACCCAAGTACCTGTCACAGCCCATCAGAGTACCCGAGTACCTGTCACAGCCCATCAGAGTACCCGAGTACCTGTCACGGCCCATCCGAGTACCCGAGTACCTGTCACAGTTCATCTGAGTACCCGAGTACCTGTCACAGTCCATATGAGTACCTGAGTACCTATCACCGGCCTTCAGAGTACCCAAATACCAGTCACCAGGCCATCAGAGAACCAGTCACCAGGCCGTCAGAGTACCCGAGTACCTGTCACCAGGCCATCAGAGTACCCGAGTACCTGTCACCAGGCCATCAGAGTACTCAAGTACTTGTCACCAGGCCATCAGAGTACTCAAGTACCTGTCACCAGCCCATCAGAGAACCTGTCACCAGGCCATCAGAGTACCCAAGTACCTGTCACCAGGCCATCACAGTACCCGAGTACCTGTCACCAGGCCATCAGAGTACTCAAGTACCTGTCACCAGCCCATCAGAGTACCAGGGTACCTATCTGCAGCCCATCAGAGTACCCGAGTACCTATTTGCAGCCCATGTCTCATAGAATATACATTGGGGTGTTTGCTTTCCAAAATGGGGTCATTTTGTGGGTAATTCCATTGTCCTGGTGCTCCAGGACCTTCAAAAGTGTGATAGGTAGGAATGAAATGAGATGTGTTATTTATGCTCCTAGAACGCCTGAAGGTACTACTTCAATGTTCGGCCACTGTATGTGGCCAGGCTGTGTAAAAGTCCTACACATGTGGTATCGCCATACTTGGGAGGAGTAGCAGGATGTGTTTTGGGGTGTAATTTTTGCTATATACATGCTATGTGTTAGAAATATCTTATAAATTGACAACTTTGTGTAAAAAAAAAAAATAATGCGTTTTAATTTTTTTCCACATTTTTCAAAAACTTCTGGAAAAAAATCAACCATTCAAAAGACTCATTATGCCTCAAAGATTATACGTTGGGGTGTTTGCTTTCCAAAATGGGGTTATTTTTTGGGCAATTCCATTGTCCTGGTACTCCAGGGCCTTCAAAAGTGTAATGGGTGGTTGTGAAATGAGATCTGTCATTTTTGCTCGTAGAACGTCTGAAAGTACCACTTCAATGTTGGGCCTCTGTATGTGGCCATGCTGTCTAAAAGTCTCAAACATGTGGAATCACCATACTCGGGAAGAGTAGCAGAATGTATTTTGGGGTGTAATTTGTTGTATGCATATGCTGTGTGTGAAAAATAACCTGATAATATGACAATTTTGTAAAAAAATAAATTGTGGGAAAAAATTACAACTTAAAAAAACTCACCATGCTACTTACTTAATACTTTGCAATGTCTACTTTCTAAAAAGGGGTCATTTGGGGGGTATTTGTACTTTCCTGTAAGGCCCTTTTCACACATGCGGATAGTATGTCCGTATTTCATCCATCCGTTTGCGGATGAAATACGGAACACATTCATTCCTATGGGATAGCGGGTGTCTGCGGATGAACATCCGGCAGACACCCGCTATTGTCCACCTCCGCTATTGTCCGATTCTGCAGACGGAGGAAAATCCTATTTTTCTATCCGTCTGCAGAGCGGATCAGATGAACACGGACAGACGGTCCGTGTTCATCCGATCCCCCAAAGAGGAGAACGGAGAGCTGACAGGGCGGTCCCGGCACACTGTGCCGGGACCGCCCTGTCCGCCGCCGGCTCAGCGGGGACAACGGAGCGATCCCCGCTGAGCGAGCGGATCATTGCGGGGCGGATCATTACTGATCCGTCCCGTGTGAAAGGGGCCTTAGTGTCTCAAGAAATGAGATACACCTGATGTACCGAAGGCCTGATCAGATGTGATACATTTTCAGTGATTGGCACCATAGTTTGTAGACTCTATAACTTTCACAAAGACCAAATAATATACACTAATGTGGGTTATTTTTACCAAAGATATATTGCAGTATAAATTTTGGCCCAAATTTATGAAGAAAAATTACTATGTAGCAAAATTTTATGACAGAAACAAAGAAAAAGCCATTTTTTTCACCCAATTTTTTTTTTTTTTATTTATAGCACAAAAAAATAAAAAGCCCACTAGTGATTAAATACCACTAAAAAAAGCTCTATTTGTGTGGAAAAAAGGATGCAAGTTCCATATGGGTACAGTGTTGCATGACTGAGTAATTGTCATTCAAACTGTGAGAGCAATGAAAGCTGAAAATTGGTCTGGTCAGGAAGGGGGTGTAAGTGCACTGTATTGAGGTGGTTAACTGACAATTGTGTCGTGCAACGCTTTACCCCCAAAAAAATGTATGTCCCTTTTTTCACAAATAGAGATTTCCTTTGATGGTATTTGATCACCTCTACATTTTTTATTTTTTGCACTTTCAACAAAAAAAAGACAGACAATTTTGAAAAAACAACAATATTTTTACTTTCTGCTATTAAACACATCCAATAAAAAAATGTGAAATCAAATTTCCCAAAATCCCAATAAACGTATATTGATTGATTTATGCAAACGTTATAGCGTCTACAAACTATGAGATATATTTATTGAATTTTTATTTATTTATTTATTACTAGCAATGGAGGCGATCAGCGACTTATAGTGGGACTGCAATATAGTGGCAGGACACTAACTGACACTTTTTTGGGACCAGTGACACTAATACAGTGATTAAAAAAAAAAGAGTTTTAATACATTGAAAACAATTGTAAAAATAAATTTCAGTGCTTCAAAAGGCAAAAGTTTTTTTTTTTTTATTTATTGTTTTTAAATAACAAATATCTATAGACTTACCTGCTCTGTGTAATAGAATTGCACAGAGAGCCCGCAAACCTTCTCTTCTCGGGTCCCCTGCCAGTGCTCCTGGTCCCTCCTCTCTGTTCAGTGACCCGGGAAGCCGCTTCCCATGGGGACACTTGTGCGCCCTTGCTCCTGAGCCCTGCTGTCTGTGTTAGTAGTGTGTGTTAGTAGTCAATGGACAATGAATCTGCCCCACCCCCCACTCCCTTGTCACTTGACAGTAGTGGGAGCCAATGCCCCAGCAAAGCCAGTGAAACCAGAAAATTGAGGGGAGAGAAGAGATGCAGACATAACAGAGCTGAATCATATGAGGGCTCAGACATGTAAAAAGGGAGGATGAGGGGGATGCTGATACCTAAACATTTTTCTGGGAATGCATTAACCTCCCTGGCGGTACGATTATTTCGGATTTTAGGTGCTAAAAGCGGTACAATTATTTTGCATGGAAATTTGGCGTTTTATATTGTAGTCCTGTAATTCTTAGGAATAACTCTCTTAAATCTGTCCAAACCAGAGTCTAGCAGACATCCCGGGTATAATAAAGTTTGAAAAATGAAATCATAAATTATAATATAATAAATAACTATAAATAATTGTACCAAATAATAATATAACAATAATAAAAATTATTCAATAATGTAATCAAATCAAAAACACTGAAATTTGTTCAGTTGCAGAATTGTCACTGTCATTACTTTTCAGTATTTGATGACGGATCTCCCCACAAATCGCTGTCACTCAATTCTGCGAGTGATTCTAATTTATTATCGCTGTTTTCTAGCTGGTCTAAAATAATTTTTGATGTAAAGGGACAGTTTTGGTTGCTATGGACAATCTCCAGTTTCCAGGCATAAAGAACAGTTTTTATAATATAAAACTGCATGTAGGGCACTGGACAGACCACTAGGGACAAAGGGGATGTGAAATATTTACATACAGCAATGTAATCTGTAAGATTACATTATACTGTATGTATACTGTGTATTTCACTTTTTGAATTTGGCGCCGATCTCTGTCCCCGTGCGTCGCAACGCTCGCAGGGAACGGAGCTCGGCTCCATGATAGATCGAGCGAGACACGGCTCACTCGTACAGCGGGGAGACAACGCTGGATCCGAGGGAGAAGGTAAGTGGATCCAGCGATGCAGTCCTGAGTCTGGCTCGGGGGTTACCGCTAATGGTACAAAAATTCCACCCCGAGTCAGACTCGGGAAGACCGTCAGGGGGGTTAAAGCAGGTATATGCAATTAGCGGACCTCCAGCTGTTGCAAAACTACAAGTCCCATCATGCCTCTGCCTCTGGGAGTCATGCTTGTGCCTGTTGGAGTCTTGCTATGCCTCATGGGACTTGTAGTTCTTTAACAGCTGGAGGTCCGCTAATTGCATATCCCTGCATTAAAGCAAGGGTGCCCAACCTTTTTAAGAGCAGGGGCCACTTTAGCAACTTGGTAATCGGTCGTAGGCCAAATAAGCGGAGTGGATAGATGACAGGTCCGTGTCCACTGCTAGCGGGTACTGCTGGTGGGTAATGTTGGCGGGTACTGCTGTTGTGTACTGCTAGTGGGTACTGCTGGCTGGTACTGCTGGTGGGTCCTGCTGGTGGGTACTGCTGGCTGGTACTGCTGGCTGGTACTGCTGGTGGATACTGCTGGCGGGTGCTGCTGGTGAGTACTGCTGGCTGGTACTGCTGGTGGGTACTGCTGGCTGATACTGCTAGTGGGTACTGCTGGATGGTACTGCTAGTGGGTACTGCTGGATGGTACTGCTAGTGGGTACTGCTGGTGAGTACTGCTGGCGGGTACTGCTGGTGGGTACTGCTGGCTGATACTGCTGGTAGGTACTGCTGGTGGGTACTGCTGGATGGTACTGCTAGTGGGTACTTCTGGCTGGTACTGCTAGTGGGTACTTCTGGCGAGTAATGCTGGTGAGTACTGCTGGCGGGTACTGCTGGTGGATACTGCTTGTAGGTACTGCTGGTGGGTACTGCTGACTGATACTTCTGGTAGGTACTGCTGGTAGGTAATGTTGGCGGGTACTGCTGGCGGGTACTGCTGGTTGGTACTGCTGGTGAGTACTGCTGGCGGGTACTGCTGGCTGGTACTGCTAGTGGGTACTGCTGGTGAGTAATGCTGGTGGGTACTGTTGGCGGGTACTGCTGGTGGGTACTGTTGGTGGGTATTTCTGGCTGGTTCCTGACCCACCATCCCCGAGCATCAGTGTAACAGGAGCAGGCGCTAGAGGAAGCGTGCGGCTGCAGTAGAGAGCAGAGCCAATGTTTCTTGTATCGCTCCTCTCACAGACAGAGTACATTTGGTATCACTCCACCTGTGACAGGAGGCGGCGCTATACAGGAAGCATCAGCTCTGCTTCCTCTAGAGCCGGCTCCATTTTTCACACTGATGCTCGGGGATGGCAGGTCAGGAACTCGCAATCTGGGCTTGCCAACCCGCCATCCCTGAGCAGGAGGTGGCAGGTCAGCGATTGGGCACCCCTACGTTAAGGTAAACAACATTTTAAATTGTAAAAAAAAACTTCCAATTATTTTCAATCATCAAATGTGTTCTTGTTTTAAATGAGATTAAAGTTTTAATGTTTCACAAAAGCCTTTGTTCCAACACAATTTAGTATTGATAATTTTGATGTCCTGTTGAAATAATTTTCTGACTTGCAATGCTGAATTTCTTTAGTATGTATGGCACTGGCAGAAATTGTGTCTGATTTGAATGTCAAATGATTACATCAATGATACTGTACAAATAAAGCATGATGTGATAAACAGATTATCTCTTTGTATCTTGCTATCTTTCTGTAGATGGAACAGAGTGTCCTAATAATAAGAAGTGCCCAGTAAATAATGACTGTAGTGACCCTTCACAATGTCCTTGTTTGGATGGATACAAATCCTTTAATGATATAGTAGGAAGTAGAAATATAATCACTTGTGAAGGTGAGTAAATCTGCACTTGGTAACAACCTTTATGGTGACACAGTGAAAGTTATCACATACATTCATTCCTACAGTCTCTGGTACTGCAGTGATGTCATCAGGGTGGGAGAATGATAATATCCTCATTGAATGAGATGATGTCATCACATACACAACACGAAGCTCACAGTGGGTGTTACTTAGCAGAAATGCTGTGCACATAGCCCCAGACCCCTTCATCAATTGGCTACAGGAGTCACAATGCTGGCTTTCACAGGACCTTGTGCCCTGTACAATATTTATAGAGCTGAACAGTAAAAGACTGAATATATATGGAAAAAAAGATACCTACCTGCATTTGCTTTTGTTATGGATGTTCTTGGATACAAGATAACATTACATATTGGGGTTGATTTACTAAAAGCAAATAAACTGTACACTCTGCAAGTGTAGTTGCTTCAGAGCTTAGTAAATGAGATGAAGCTTCACTTTTCATAAATTACTAGGGCCGAAAAAACTAATCGATTGATCGACAACTAATCGATTATGAAAATAGTTGTCAGCTATTTTCATAATCCATGAATCGGTCAGCCGATTAGTAGGCCTTATTTGTTTACATATCAGGAAACACAGTGCAGCACACATACAGCTCAGTACACAGTCCATACATGTCAGTAAGTGCCTGAGAACATGTGAGGAGCAATGCCTCATGGGACATGTAGTCTTGGGCAGGAAGTAAGTGGTTCTAAAGGCAGAATTTTTTATTTTTTTTTACCTTGCTTTAGGGGTGCTCTATACTATACTGTACACTGTCTGAAAATTCCTTTAACCAAAAAGTTTTCTATTCTGCTTCTTTGAAATTTCCTGTCACTCTGGTCGAAAACTAACATCAATTTGACCCCACTAACGACTGGAAAATCGAACGAACGTTCTTAAAAATAAATTTTTTAAATAATGTTTTTGTATGGCCAGCATAAATGACAGTAGGAGCAGGGAGCTTTTATCAAGCCACCTACCTATGACAAGGGAGTCTGTCATACATAATATATTACAATTCTCTCTGAAAATCTGATAGGGAAATGCCAGAACTTGAGGGATTCCAATAACATGTTGACTGCTGAAACACATTCAAGATGTATTTCATATTCAAGCCTATAGTTTTAGCCATAGGCAGGGGGAGCAAGCGTATACAGTACACATGGTGAAGTACCGTAATTGCTCTCTAATGCCAGCGAATCCTGTGATACAATTTATACATTCTGAAGTCTTTCATTTATTTTTTTTTCTTTAAATAAAAAAATGTGATCTCTAATGCCGCGTACACATGGTCGAACTTTCCCACGGAAAATGTTCGATGTGAGCTTGTTGTTGGAAAGTCCGACTGTGTGTATACTCCATCAAACATTTGCTGTCAGAATTTCCGGCCACGAATGTTTGAGAGCAGGTTCTCAAATGTTTGAGAGCAGGTTCTTCACTTGACGGAAAGTCTGATCGTGTGTACACAAGTCCATCGCATAAAAGCTTACGCATGCTCAGAACCAAGCAGAAGGGACCGCACTGGCTATTGAACTTCCTTTTTCTCGGCTTGTCATACATGTTGTACCTCACCGCATTCTTGGCGTTCGGAATTTCCAACAACATTTGTGTGACCGTGTGTATGCAAGACAAGTTTGAGCCAAGAGCCTTTGGAAAAAAATCCACTGTTTTGTTGTTGGAATGTCCAATCGTGTGTACGCAGCAAAAATCTGATGATATTTGCCAGATTCAACCTCTAATAGTATCAGGGCCGTCTTTAATATTGATTGAACCCTGGGCAAAACTTTTCTTGCCCCCCCCATGCAGTTTTGCTCTCCGCCTGCTCTGAGACATACAATAAATAGCAGCTAGACTCAAAATCAGTTTAATGAATCAGATCAGGTGGCTATTGCAATTGGTTGCCAGAGATTACAGTGTATCATTACCGCTCGCTGACTGGTTGCTAGAGGTTATAGCACACATTACGGCTCACTGATTAGTTGCTAGAGGTTACAGCACATGATTTCTGCTTGTTGATTGGTTGCTAGAGATTACTGTGGATATGACCTCAGGGGGGCATGATATACATATCAATGTTGCCAGTGCCCCTATTTACATATAAATGGCACTGCTATTTACATATGAATGTCAGTAATTTACATGTAAACACAGGGTCTGCAGCTGAGGCATCTGTACACAACAATAGGGCAGAGCTGGGCAACATTAGTAGCAGCACTTCACACTGAGATATTGGGACACAGCACAGGACTAAAAACTCAAGGGATGAGGGAATTTAAACCAAGTATGAGACAGCTGCTTTGGGCCCCATAACAATGACAGGGCCCAGGGCAGCTGCCCCTTTTGCCCTGCTTTAAAAACGGTCATGAATAGTATATACAGTATAGCTCTTCTGTCTGTTATTCTCAGAGTGGATTGGAGATTTTGCGCCCTAACCAGACAGTTGGTTATTTATATTTACCACTGCATATAGAGATATATTTAAGAATAAATTGCCTTTCTTTTAAACTTTACATATTAACTACATTATACACCACACTTTTTTTAAGGTTATTATCCGATTAATCAAAACAATAATCCGCCAACGAATCGATTATGAAAATAATCGTTAGTTGCAGCCCTAAAGAATACCCAATCACATTTTTGCTTGCCACAATTGGATTATGGAAGTCAGGAGAGTTTTTGCTCATTTACTAAGCTTTGGAGCAATAGTCTATTTGCCTTTAGTAAATCAACCCCATTTTGATATCATTTTGAGCAGGAGATGGAAGCTGTCTGTAACAAGATGCTACACCTGATTAGAAACAGTTTTAAAAAATATGTATTTCCATGTCAAGGTTACAAGGCCCTCTGATACCTCCTGTATTGAATTGTATTGTAATTGTACTGTATGCCCTAGCATTGTAAAGCACTGTGCAAACTGTTGTCAATGTATACATCCTGTATTAATAATAAAAAGAAGTCAAAGTATGCTACACACATTCTCTTTAACCGCTTCCCGACTGCCTCACGCCGATATACTGTACGTCGGCAGAAGGGCACGTACAGGCAGAATCACATGCCCACGGGAAGCTCCATGAGTCGGGTCGTGGGTCCCGTGGACTCGATCTCCGTGGGCATACCCGCAATCGCCTCACAGAGAGGAAGAACGGGGAGATGCTAAAGTAAACAAGCATCTCCCTGTTCTGCCTAGCAACAGTGACACTGCTATCTGCTCCCTGTGATTGGAGCAGAGATCAGTGATGTGTAAAACACAGCCACGCCCCCCCAGTTAGCAACACGCCCCTATGACACACTTAACCCCTACACTGCCACCTAGTGGTTAACCCCTTCACTGCCAGTGTCATTTACACAGGAATCATGTATCATTTACACAGGAGTGCATTTGTATAGTAAAATGTTCGATGTGTCCACCATAATGTTGCAGTCGCGATAAAAATCGCTGATCGCCACCATTTAATTTTTTTTATATATTAATAAAAAAGCCATAAAACTATCCTCTATTTTGTAAACGCTATAACTTTTACGCAAACCAATCAATAATCGCTTATTGCGATTTATTTTTACCAAAAATATGTAGAAGAATACGTATCGGCCTAAACCGAGGAAAAAAGATGTTTTTTTATATATTTTTGGGGGATATTTATTATAGCAAAAAGTAATAAATAATGCGTTTTTTCAAAAGTGACGCTCATTTTTTGTTTATAGCGCAAAAAATTAAAACCGCAGGGGTGATCAAATACCACCAAAAGAAAGCTCTGTTTGTGGGAAAAAAAAGGACGTTAATTTTGTTTGGGAGCCACGTCGCACGACCGCGCAATTGTCAGTTAAAGCGACGCAGTGCCGAATAGCAAAAAGTGCTCTGGTCAGGAAGGGGCTAAATTCTTCCGGGGCTGAAGTGGTTAACATAAAAGGTACAACATAGCTTATGAGTAGGCATGAGTAATGGTGCATAATCATCATATAAAAAAGTTGTACATTATTAAAATGGTAGTAAATACGAATTAAACAATCAGAAGGGGTATGGGATGGAAAACCTGAGGGAAGAAGGTCACAGAGGGACAGGGGATTAGAAGTAGATATGACACCAAATATTTGGCATGAGGCTGCGGATTTGTGACTTGAGGCTGAACCATTAAGGGTAGTGATGATGAAGCGCACCTTCTATGACAGGGAGAACATACAAGAGTGACTAGTGTGTGGGATAGATCGTGAGGATCATCTCTATGAAGGTCTATTGTCTATAATTGTATTGTTATTTAAAAGCAAGGTATTCTAATAGAAATATGGCATTATTTACTACTGCAGATATATGCTTCTGAAGATGCCATATCTGGCATTCATGGGCCTCCTTTTGCCTTTGGCGCTGTGCAACACAATAAAATGCTGGGTGGCCACAGCTTCCCCGGGGAGTTGGTACCCAGTACCCCTCTTCCCCTGTACCCCCGTAGGTATGCCACTGTAACACACACAACTTATTAAAGTGTTACTAAAGTAAAAAAAAAAACATTTCAATTAACCACTTCAGCCCCGGAAGGTTTTACCCCATTAATGACCAGGCCATTTTTTGCGATACAGTACTGCATTACTTTAGCTGATAATTGTGTGGTCATGCAATGTTGTACCCCAAAAAAATGATATCCCTTTTTCCTCAAATAGAGCTTTTTATGTTTGAGGATATTTGATCACCTCTGTGGTTTTTATTTTTTGTGCTATAAACAAAAAAATGACCGACAATTTTGAAAAAAAAGCATATTTTTTATTTTCTGCTATAAAACATATCCAATAAAAAAATCTAAAAAAAATGTATTTCTTCATCAATTTAAGCCAATATGTATTCTGCTACATATTTTTGCTGAAAAAACCCCCCCAAAAAACCAATAAGCGTATAGTGATTGGTTTGCTCAAAAGTTTTCATGTATACAAAATAGGGGATAGATTTATGGCACTACTAGTAATAGCAGTGATCAATGATTTGTAGCGGGACTGCGACATTGCGGTGGACAAATGAGATTATCAATTAAAGAATGCAGGATCTTCCTCAGCAAGGTGAAAGGACTGTCTGTATACAGTGCCTCTGTATCTGAATGGCCTTGTGTCCTGTGGCACAAAAGGTGTCAGCAAGGTGACTAAGAGCAATGATGTCTGTATACAGTGTTCATAAAGCCAGATGGGCAAAGTAAAACAACTCTGTCTGTGTGCAGTGTCCTTGTTTCCTGCAAATGGGCAAGTGCCCCCTCACCAAAATCCTGCGGTCAGACCCAAACAAACGTCGTGGAAACGGGCAGGCTCTTCTGGTGACCCAACTGGTCACCTCACACTGGAACACTTCACCACCGTCGATGCAAGTGTGTCCGGATGTGCACATCTCTCAGGCTGGATGTCCCCGACCAGCTGTGGAGCTTGTACATGAGTTGTGGACTGACCCAGGAGGCAATACCTCTCCCCTGAGTTCAGTCTCTTCTCATGCCTTGTGGTAACTGAAAATCTACTTAGATCAGCAGGATGGAGTCTTTAGTTCCTTTGTCCCCGGAGCATGCTGGCTCTTGTAGTCCCTGCCCTATACAAGGTTATGGGGCCATTTGTGATAGGGACTACATATCCCAGAATCCTTTGCAGCTGCTCTTGCTTGTTAAAGTCCCTCCAATTGGCTCCTGTAAATGCTCCTCCTTCCAATAGGGACACAGGGAAGGGTGCAGAGTGAGCAGCCCTGTTTGAGTCAGTGAGGGGGAAAAAAGGAGGGGGAGAAATCCACCGCAGACACTGCCAGTTTATCTTTCTCTCTCCCGCACAGGAGAGCCTGTGTACTCGCGGTGGCAAGGTGCGGAAGAAAGATGGGGCACCGGCTACACATATTAAACCACTTAGCAACCACCTCCTGTAGATTTACTGCTACAGGGCAGCCACTGTGCAGAGAATTATATATATATATATATATATATATATATATATATATATATATGTTATTCTGCATTTCAGGGTAGGGGCGCGTTCTCCCACCCAGCTGTGCTGTGATTTGTCACACCACATGCCGATTACCGAGTCCCGGCCAATGATTGTCCTCTGGCACCCAGTGATAAGCTCTAAACTTCCCCGAACACAGCTCTGTGAATGTAAACAACGCAAAGCTGTGTTCAATGACAGGGGATCTCATTGCTTGAATCAAAACCTGAATGAAAAAAACCTGATCCCCAGTAAAAGCAGATATCACATACATAAACACTTGTCTGGAAAACATTTAACCCTTTGATCTCACTAGATGTTAACCTACTCATTATTTTCCATCTTAATTTCTGTTCTTTTTTCCATCAAATGTGCATTTTTATCACAAAATACTGTTTTTGCTTTTTTTTAAAACAAACGTGTGAAAAGGTTCTCATGGGAAGATTAATTTCTTTATGGGTATTTTTAAGCAAGATATTTTACTCCCTTACATAGGGGTTTCTATTGTAAATATGTAATGCAAATATTATGTGTGCATATATATATATATATATATATATGTATATATATTTTTTTAATCAAAACGGATTTTATTGACACACAAATACACACACAGGTCATCACAGAAGCAGCGCAGTATACATAGTCAAACAGCATACACATAAAGACACCTTGTACATAGCAAAGTCATACTCCGTAAGCGGTATTAAATATCACCCTATTCGAACACGACACCACAGGTACAGGTCAAAATTGTCCAGTCGGGCCGCAGCCCTATTACCTGCTCCCCCCCCCCCCCTACAACAACACATACCCCGGTATGGCCTTCCTTATACTCCCTAACCAAGCAACCGTCCCATAACCAGCTCCAGGGGTGACAACCCGGGGGTATCAAGCCAGGGTCCCCACAGTCGCTCAAAGCGTCCCGCTCGGCCTCTGTGTTGGTAAATATACTTTTCCATACTTAACACGTTCCCCATCTGAGTTATCCATTCCTTCAACCTCGGGGGGTCACTCGCTCTCCAGTGTTGAAGGATAAGTTTGCGCCTGAAAAAGAGCTCTCCCCAAGGCCTCCCTAACAGGCGCCTCCAGCGGGAGATCATCCATCACACCCAAAAGGCACACCTTTGGATCCTGTGGAATCCGCACCTGGAAGGCCCCATTGAGAGTATCAATGACCCCCGACCAATATAAATGTAATTTGGGACATCGCCAAAGTAAATGTATAAGGTCTCCCCTATCCCTGGCACATCTGGTACAAAGGTCCCCCTCCCCAATCCCCATCCTATACAGTCTGGCCGGCGTTCGATGCACCCTCATAACAATGTATAGTTGCGATAAGCGCTGTGCCGTATTCAATGAGCAACCTGTATTGCCTGTAAGGCCTCCACCCATTGGTCCTCCTCAAATACTCCCACATCCCTCTCCCAGGAGGCGATCACCCTTGCGGGGAAACCCGGCATAGATGCGTTTAGTAACATATTATAGGAACTGGATATAAAACCTTTGAAACTGGTAACTTCTGTCACAAACCGAAAGATTGGGGTGGGAGACTGCCTCCAGGGATTATTTCCAGCCTGAGCCGTGACAGCATGGCTCAATTGCAAGTAATAAAAATACATACCCTGAGGGATGCCATATCTTTCCCTCAGTTCTGCAAAAGAAAGCAGTGATCCCCCAGAAAAAATTTGAGACATGAGAGTCACTCCGCATCGCCTCCAACGTTCAGCACAAGTCAAACCGAACATCTCCCCGTAGTACCGGTTATGCCATATCGGGCTATACTCCGTAAAGCCCTCCACATTCTGCAATTGACGTGTTTTATTCCATATTTTTTGAAGTAGGGCATACGTTGGAAAGAGCCTGTTAGACTTGGCGAACGATAGGGCTTCCAGGCCCGCCACCACCCCATCCGAGCCCGCACCATGGGTCAGAAGAGCGGTGGTGGGATTACCCACCCCTTCCCCAGTTTCCCGGCCGTTTGCTACGGCACGGGCAATATGCTGTAATTGAGCCGCTAGATAATAAAGCCACGGGTTGGGCAGAGCCAGCCCCCCCGCCTCCTTGGGTTTCTGAAGCTGCTCCAGGCGTATCCTAGGAGGTTTGTTAAGCCAAATAAATGCTCTAAATAAGGAGTTAATAATTCTAAACATTTTAAGCGGGATCACCATGGGAGTGTTATGTAAAATATACAGTAATTGTGGCATAAAAATCATTTTAATAAGGTTCACTCTGCCTACCAGCGACATTTTCAATTTAGCCCACACTTTCGCTTTATCTCTGATCCTACTCAGCAATGGGGAAAGATTCAGTGATAAATAGTCACAAGGTCGCGGGGTGACCCAGATCCCCAAGTATTTAAATTTGTCCGCAACCGGGATATCATACCGCGTAGGATCCCGAGGGGAGGGGGAATCTAGCAACATAAGATGTGATTTGGTCCAATTAATCACCAGACCCGAGAATGACCCGAAGTGCTGAACCACTTTCATAGCCTCAACCAAAGACCCAGAGGTATCCCCCAGTAACAACATAGCATCATCAGCGTATAACATCAGTTTTTCATGCAACTGCCCATATTTAAAACCCGTTATCAAGGGGTTGCTTCTCACCAGGGCTGCCATAGGCTCAATAGCGAGAGCAAAAAGTAAAGGGGACAGAGAGCACCCCTGCCTAGTCCCTCTGAACAAGGGAAAAGGAGCTGACACCCTCCCCGCCTCCCTTATGACCGCCGATGGCGAATTATACAGTAGTTGTACCCAGGATAAAAAACCAGGCCCAAACCCGAATCTCTCGAGAGTCGCCCACAGGTATCCCCATTCAATGCTATCAAAAGCCTTATGGGCGTCGAGCGACAACAGCGCCCTGTCACCCACATTATCAGCACGGGACTGCACATTAAGAAACAAGCGGCGGAGGTTAATTGCCGTAGACAGCTCAGGTATGAAACCCGATTGATCTGGATGGATGAGGGAGGCGATCACCGTGTTCAATCTCCGGGCTAGCACTTTAGCAAGGATCTTGATATCATTCTGTAGCAACGAGATCGGCCTATACGAACCGGGATCTAACGGATCTTTCCCTGGCTTAAGAAGCAGCACAATGTTGGCTCTTCTCATCGACTCTGGAAGGCAGTGCGATTCCCTAGCCAAGTTCAGGGTGCGGAGCAGTTGAGGCAAAAGTACTTCCCCAAACTGCTTATACACCTCTATCGGGATGCCATCATCCCCCGGGGCTTTAGAGTTAGGGAACGAGTTGGTAGCCAACAACATCTCCTCCATCGTAATAGGCTCTTCAAGAAATTCCACCTGGGAATCTGCTAAACAGGGTAGCTCTATCCCCTGTAGAAATTCCCGAACTTCATCCATAGTACGTGTCAACTTGGACTCATAGAGTTCAGAGTAGAAGTCCACCAACTCGCACATCACCAAATCAGGGGTATTAACCAACCTGCCCGACCTGCCGCGCAAAGCCCCAATAGATGGGGAGGACCGCTGAGAGTGCACTAACGTCGCCAGCAGCTTGCCCGTCTGCTCCCCCTCCTCAAAAAAAGCCAGCCTATTAAAAAATCTCTTTTGGTTCGCTTTGGAGGCATCCATTCTATTAATAGCATCCTGTGTAGCTACCCAAGCTTCCCGAGTGGTCCCACCCGAGCCAGCAATATACTCCGCCTCCAGCCGTCTAACCAACTGGTCAGCTTGATCCCTCTGGGCAGACGTAGCATGCTTAATGGCATTGACCTCAGTTATGAACAGCCCCCGTAGGAAGGCTTTAAAAGCGTCCCAGGCGGCGTTTGAATCTGTATATTTGGCATGTCTCTGCCAGTAGGCCTCTACGTCCGCTTCAATAGTGTTAGTGGGAGGGAGAAGGTGCAACCAAAAAGCATTAGGTTTCCATGGGGCCCTCTGTAAAGTGGAAGCCGGGTTAACCGTTACATGAACTAACAAGGGGGAATGATCAGAGATACTTCTAGTCAAATACTGTACCCTTTCCACATGTTGGAACGCTGCGGCCGAGCACAAGCACATGTCAATCCTAGACAAAGAAAAATGCGTCTTGGAAAAGCATGAAAATTGCCGCTCGGTCGGGTTCCTGAGCCTCCACGGGTCCATCCAGACCACCTCCCCCAGAAACCTTGCCATGGCCGTAGAATGTGTGCCCCCACCCACTGGAGGAGGAGGGTGTTTATCTAAGCCAAGGTCCAGAACACCATTTAGATCACCCACCAATACCATAGGGGTCCCCGGGTTAGCTAATAGAAAAGTTAACAGGGCACGAAGAACCGGGGGACTGAACGGAGGGGGTACATACACCGCTGCAAGAATAAATTGCAATCGTGACACTCTACACATCAAAAATACATATCTCCCCTCCTGATCAACCTCCAAAGCTAGCATCTGAAAGTCAAGGGTACGATGCACCAGCACACTCACCCCCCTTGAATAGGAGGTGTGGGTGGAGTGGTGCGCCCACCCCACCCATGCAAACCCCAGGCACGACACCGTTCCCGGAGTCAGGTGGGTCTCCTGTAGTACACAAATGCCCGGCAGATGTTTTCTAATGGCCGTGGATACCATAGTACGTTTTAGGGGGTCCCCAAGGCCCCTCACATTCCAGGACAATATAGGAATAGACATCATCCCGGCACATCAACTAAATGAACTATACAGAATAATACCTCCATAAACATATTATACTGCATTCCGCACACCCGGATCTTACACCTCCCAGACCCTCCCCCAACCCCGGAGTGGGAATACCATAATATACAGTCCCGTAGAAACTCAAAGATCAAGCAGCATCCCCATTTATAAAAATCAGCTGAACCCAAACTCCCCCACCCCAATTCTGTGCGGCAGTCTGTCTGCTGGGCTTGACTCTGTGTACTCTTCTGTGTGATTCTTCCATAATACTGTAGTGATGACCCCTCACACCCCGCAGGGGCGAGAATAATGTTAGAAAGAAAAAAACCAAACTGAAAAAACTGAAAAAAAAGTCTAAGGGTATAAACAAAACCCCTCACCGGTCCATGTTGCAACAGGCATACCATGGCCAGTGGTTCCGCACCCAAATTGTGCTCCATCGGCAATGGCACCTTCTTCAAGAACATTGATAACGTTTCCATTTGCTCAGTCCTGTATAAACGGCTCCCGACCGATCATGTTGCCAGCCGCAGAACAGTCAATAGTTTCAAAAGTCCTCAAACAGGAGCGTCACTGGTTTGTAATCCACAAAATTCCCAGCACGGGCCGCAAACAAATATGCCGCAGGATCAGTCCGCCCCCTCCTCGTTCCCTCCATCCTGGCGAAGGAGATGCTCATTCGCCTCAAGCCATGCAGAGGCCTCTGTAGCAGATTCGAAGAATTGCGCCCGTCCCCCCGCTATCACGCGGAGCTTGGCGGGGTACAGCATAGCGTATTTGGCTCCCAAACGTTGCAGCCTCCTTTTCACATCCCCAAATTTCGCTCTGCGCCTCTGTACTTCCGCTGAAAAATCGGAGTAAAAGGAGACTCTTGCCCCGTTGTATTGAACGCCCCTCTTCTCCCTGGCCAGACGCAGTATAATCTCCTTGTCCTTGTAATGAAGCAACTTAGCTAGCATGGTGCGGGGCGGATTGCCCGGTGGCAAGGGCCTAGGAGGGACCGGGTGAGCCCGTTCAATTGAATAGAAAGGAGAAAACGCCTCACGGCCGAAAACTTCCACCAACCAGTTCTCCACAAAATCAGTAGGATCTCTGCCCTCTGTTTTTTCTGGCAATCCAACAATGCGAATATTACTCCTTCTCAAGCGGTTCTCAATGTCCTCATGTTTGAGCTCATTAGCATTCGCGATTCTGGCAGTGATCTGTAATTCCCTGACCATGGGCACCATTCTATCCTCCACTTCGCTGATCCGGCCCTCCACCGCCGGTGTGCGCTCTCTGACTTTCTGCATATCATGCCTGATCAGCCCAACCTCCTCCTTCAAGCTTCCAAAGTGTATCTGCAGAGTCTGCACCGTGGCGGTGCATTTCTGCACCGCTCACAATATGTCAGCTAGCGTGGGTTGTTCCGCAGTGTCCCCCTCCTCCAATACATCCATCTCAGGGGCATGGTGCTCCACCTCAGCCTGCTGCGCCCGGCCAGAGGGTTCCCCCGTCTGTTGTACACGAAAAACAGCGGGGGTAGCGTCCAGCTCTGCATCTTCCCGGGGCCTCTCCACCCCTTTCAACTTCTGGGCATAATATAAAATGTCTTTCCCCTGGGCTTTAGGAGTCTTAGGGAGCGCCTTACCCTTCTCTCTGCTGTCCCCTCGTGCGCGCTGTGATGACGCGGCACCATCTTGGGTGTCCAGCACAGGGCCTTCATCTCCCCTTGGTGGTTTGCGGGCCGGTATGGCGATTCCGCAGCTGACAGATAGCCCAGATGATGCCCGCAGGATTCCCGGAGGCGGTAGAGCAGTTCCGTGCCCGGCACAAGCCCCGGTTCGGCCGGGAGAAGGATCGTTTCCAGGATGGACTCAGGGAGCTCTGTGAGACACGTCCGCTCACATGCCGCTCTTGGCCACGCCCCATATATGTATATATTTAGTGTAAAGCTAGCCATGTACAATATGGCTAGAATTGTACAGAAAAATAGACTGTGTAAGATCTAATTTATTCAGAAACATTGGATGAACATTTATTGAGCCTGCGGTCACACCGGGTACAATTTAAAGTAGTGAGATTTTAACCCCCCCTGGCAGTATGATTATGTCAGATTTTTAATGCTCAAAGCGGGTACAATGTTTGGCATGGAAATTTGGTGTAGGCCTGTAATTCAAATCAAAAACACTGAAATTTGCTCAGTTGCAGAATTGTCACTGTCATTACTTTCAGTGTTTGATGATGAATTTCCCCACAGATCGCTATCGCTCAATTCTGCAAGTGATTCTAATTTATTATCGCTGTTTTCTAGCTGTTCCAAAACCAATTTTGACGTAAAGGGACACTTTTTGGTAGCTATGGACAATCTCAAGTTTCCAGGCAGAAAGAACATTATTTATAATATAAAACTACATGCAGGGCACTGGACAAAGCATTAGGGACAAAAGGGAGGTGAAATAATTTGATACAGTAATGTAATCTGTAAGATTACAATGTACTGTATGTGTTTATGTATTTTTCACTTTTTGAATTTGGTGCCGAGCTCCATCCCCGTTTGTTGCGATGCTCGCAGGGAACGGAGCCCGGCACATTGATAGATTGAGCAGAGGACACAGCTCACACACACAGTGGGGAGACATTGCAGGATCCTGGGGATAAGGCACGTAATTTTGCCTTGATCCTGCGATGCAATCCCGAGTGTGGCTCCGAATTATAGCTTTTGGTAATGAAAATTCACCCGCAGGAATACCGCCAGGGAGGTTAAAGCCTGACTTCAACCGCTACATCAGCACTACTTCTGTGAGATTTGTAACATTTGATCCGACTTTAGTGCTACTTTTATGAGATGGTCTGTCCATGTCACAGGGAGAAATAGTGATGTTCTATACAAAAATTTAAATAGCAAAGGGTTAATCTTTCACTTCTTTCAGGCTCAAGTAGTGCTGATAAGGATACAGGCACTGTCTGCAGCACAATTTACATCACAGTCTATGGCAGTGAAATCCTGCTGAAGTCCTGAAAAAGTAAAACATGAACTACTTCTCAAATCGTACTACTTGAAATTGTACCTAATAAAACACGGCCATGGAAACACATTAGATGCTACTTCAGGTACGATTTGTAAATCGTATGTCGTGCCTGAAATCATACTCATGTTGCCGAGGTCTAAACGTATCAAAATGATTGGATGAACTGGGCTTTTTTTCATTAGCTCAAAGCAGATTGTCTATTCTTTCAGATAAATGTTCTTTTTTTTTCATTAAATGTAAGCTTTGTACATTGTGTGGCCAGGTTAAGGCTGAGGGTGTCAGGATTACTTTGCAGCGCAATAACAAACAACAATACAGAAATTATAAATTAGGGCTGTAGGCCTGCTGCTCACCCTTATTACAGTAAAAACAGTGGTACAGGAGCCCTGATGTGGTCGTGTGATGTCACAGCAAGCAGGGAGCTGCCAGCCAATCACAGCAGTCAGGAACTGTTTACACTGACAGATAAATCACGTGTCTCTCACTTTGCTTTTTTCTAGAAATACACGAGTGTATTATAGGCACACATACTTGTGGCACCCACACAAATTGTAACAACTCAGATGGAGGATATTTCTGTGTGTGTGACAAAGGCTACCGCAGAGGAAATGAAACAGAGTTCTGTCCAACCAATAACAGAACAGAAAATGGATGTTCAGGTGAGTGAACAAGGCAAGAGTATGCGGCAAAGAAAGTTATGTTCATCATGTTACTTGCTCTCACCCATTACAGCAGTAGAAGATAACACTGGAGATCGATAACCAGGTAAAAGCTGAAGGATTCTAATTTAGAGCTTCTCTTAGTAATAATCTCGAATACAATTTATAATTTAATGTATAATATACATTCTCTTTACATTATAGAAAACCATTTTCTTAAAGAGGTTGTAAACCTCCATTTTCAAGTTGTACCTATAGGTGAGCCTATAATAAGGCTTACCTATAGGTCATAGGTGTGCACAGCCCATTTTATTAGGGTGTGCACCCCAAAGCTCAAACACGTGTCTCTTTCTCTACAGCCTCAGCTGCACTGCACAGGGAATGAATGGGAGGAGCTCTATGCTGAGCAGTTTCCTGTTCATTCACAAGTTGAAGCATACTAATCACAGTTTAATATGCTTCAGCTATGAATGAACACAGAGAGCGAGTGTGTTCACTATGTTCATTTAGAAAAGGAATTATAGAAAGGGAACTACTATGGAGAATGAAAAAAAATAGGATTTTTAAAAAAGCTTACCTGTAAAATCCTTTTCTTTGGTGTACATCAGGGGACACAGAGGTCCCTCCCTTCTTCTTAAACACTTATATTGCTTGGCTAAAAAACTGAGGACTCCCAGTAGTGGGAGGGGTTATATGGGGGAAGTTCATGCCTTAAGGGGCGTGCCAGTGTCCAGCACCTGATAAGCCGATATAACCCATGTAGTTCACCCTTAAAGTGCCATAGTACCGGGGGGGGGGGGGTACTTTCTTTCTTTAACCATTTAGAAGGAAGGAAGGGGCCAGTAAATGACATATTGACTAGCCCATGGATGCTCAACCCATAGCCCTCAAGCTGTTGCGGAACTACAAGTCCCATGATGCCTCTACCTTTGGGAGTAATGCCTGTAACTGACCACAGCTTGAAATGTCTCATTGGACTTGTAGTTCCGCAACAGCTGGAGGGCCACAGGTTGCGCACCCATGGGCTAGCCCCTTCCGCTGCTTTCCATCCTGAAACATCCCCCGTAACAGCCAGGGGAGAGGAAAGGAGAGGAAAGAAACCAGTAGCACTGCAGGGGGGGGGGGGGGCAAAACACAGAGGGAAGCCTGGGCAGTAGGGGAAATTGGCACTGCACAGAGTGATTAGGTTGTGCCTAGGCACACCTGGCACATCCCCTGTGCATGCCTATCCTATAGCTACAGTAAACCTCTTCTAAACATCTTCTATCAGGAGATATTTGCTTTGTACTGCACCGATGATGTCATTGGTGCATGCCCTGTGAAGAAACGGCCCACCGTGCCATTTCTTCACTAGTGAGTACCATGTCTGGTGGCACCGGCGCAAATGCGCAGGAGTGACATCACGCAATTCCGGCCAGTCACAGAGTCTGAGTCCGCACCCCCAAAAGGAAGAGGGGTGAACATGGATGCGGCTTGCAGCAGGGACAGCGCAGTCATCATTTGTAGGTAAGTGTCACATAATGTGCTAGTATGCGATGCATACTAGTACATTATGCTTTTACTTTGCAGGGAACAAAGAAGGAAGTAAAACCCATAAGGGTTTACTCCCTCTTTAAAGCGGTATTAAAATATACAAAAAAAAGGTAAAATTGTGCTCTCATGCTAGCACATTATGACAGACTTACCTGTCAAAGGAAGTCCTCCAGCTCTGTGCTGCTGTGCTGTCGGTGCTTGGGTATTTCCATCTTCTCCCAGTCTTCCTTCTGGGTTCGCTCTGTTCAGCTGCTTAAATGGCTGGGCCACTATGAAGTCATGTCCACTCATGCACACAGGAATCACTTCATCACGGCACAGAGTGGGTGTCATAAATGTACTCTTTATAAATGTAAACATTAACAAGGAAAAAGGGAAATTGGGGAGAAAAATAAAAAAATTATAAAAGAACCTTCACATAAAAGACCTCGAAAAATGTGGGTTCAGTTGGACTTTTTAGGCATAAAAGAAGTTGTAAACACAACCAATATATTCAAAAAGAATTATTTTTATTTATTAAAACAGAAGTAGAAACAAAAAGTAAATAAAAAATTCAATTTTCTTTTTACAAAAAAAAAAGAGAGATATTTTCTCCTTATAACTACACATTTAAGACCTAGTTGACATCCTATCAAAGGTAACAAAATCCATTTCAAATTTCCAAAGAGGAAAACAGAAAAACAAAGTACATATCTATATAAATATAGAATCAAGGATATCAACCATACAGTCAACAATTACATATATTTTTGGTGCTCTACATGTTTCGCGTCTGTAATGACGCTTCTTCAGGAGCTGATAACAGTGTTCTAAATTGTAAGGAGAAGAAAATAATAATAAATAAAAAAGAAAAAACATATATATATATATATATATGAAATACTAAAAAACATATATAAGCATACATATAAAATACATATATCCATAACATATTTCATTATATCCCCTATCAAAATGCTGAGGTGTTCCCCAAAGAAAAAAAAGAAAAAAGGGGGGTTTGAAAAGACCACAGTGTGGGGGCGGATACAACGTTCCTATTTCATATCTTATAATATCAAATCAAGCCATCAATACTTACATTCCTTCACAACGTGTGTCCCAGATGAAGAGACCACCATTTCCGAAGGAGAGTGGGGAAGTTGGTACGATTATTTATACACCCATTTCTCCACAAATGAGAAAAAGGGAGGGAGAAAAAGGAAGGGGAACGGGAAAGAGAGAGTAATTGTTGAACAATTAAATATAAATATGGATTTTAAAAGCTTGGTGGTGATCACTTTAAAGGTGTATTTAGCCTGTGAGGCTTCCGACACTCAATTTTTAATGGGTGTTCTTGAAACGTAAGTGACCAGAGGTAAGATCGGTGATGGGTACTTTTAGTATCCCCTGAGCTGTATAAATAAAAAAAGAAAAAAAAATATAATAAGAAAAAAGGGGGGGATTTTAGGATTTGATATGAATCATATCCAAAACATAAACATAAGAGGTATCCCTCAGAGTGAGATAAAGTAGAACCCATTCCTCAGGTGAAGCGCCAATTATTTAAACAGCGCCAAAGAAAATTAAGAAAAGGACCAAGAAGGTTGTATAGTGAAAACTGAGGGTGAAATATTAAGATTACCAGTACTTTGAGAAAACCACCATAATAGTTTAAAAGAGATAAAGAAATATATCTAGTGAAAGTAAAGAGAAGAGTGCATATAACTATGTAGATCAATTACCTTAAGGTGCAATAAAACGGACCAAATTCCCACTGGGTAAAGGGGGAAGGCAGAGGGGGAATCAAATAGACAGACCATTCGATCCATTCACCGCTATCATGTTGATTTTTGTAAACAGATGGCCGCCATTCAAGGACACCAGCCACGTGTGTCCTTTTATATGAATCCGTCCCGGTAGTGACGTCACTCCGCACTGGGCGGAAGTGACGTTCATCTACCCGACCAACGTCTCCTACGATGCATCCGGCCGGCCGCGACGCTGCACCCGGAAGTGCGGCGTCCTCGCACATGGCACGTGTGTACGGCCGTGTATCAGACTGACGTCTGGCCACCGTCGCAGACAGCATGCACAGGATGAGGGAGGAGCACCTCAGATGTTCCTCCCCGATCTGCGGAGCTGAACAAAGAGGGCCTAGTTCTGATACATCGGATGGGGACAGTACCAGAGGGAACTGTAAGGGAAACCCACAGGTCCTCATGAGGAGGCCCTTACAACTTATTTTATGCCTAAAAAGTCCAACTGAACCCACATTTTTCGAGGTCTTTTATGTGAAGGTTCTTTTATAAAAAAAATTATTTTTCTCCCCAATTTCCCTTTTTTCTTTGTTAATGTTTACATTTATAAAGTGATAACTAGGACGTGGCATTTTGTTTATCAGTGTATCCACAGACACCACCCTGTGACAGATACACACTTTTCTCATTTAAATATAAATGTACTCTGAGCTGCGCATGAGCATTCCCACTGACAAGCAGGGGGAAGCATTTATCACAAAAGAAACCCTTAGGGTCTCTTCTGTCATAAAAACCGTCAGCATTTTTTTTAAAATTTTGACTTTAATACAGTTTTAAATACAGAAAGAATGCGTCTATGTAGTTTCACCATACCTTTCTATAGTCGTTTTATGCAATGGCCTTGTCCTCATTGCCTTTTTTGCAAATCCTAACAGTTGTCCTAACCATTACCTACTCTATCCAAGATTAAAAATACTATGTTTTTCCTTTACATACACTTTAAAGTGAGGTTAATGCCTTTTTTTGTACATTTCAGCTGTGGATGCCTAAAGTAGTAATAAAGTGATTGTGAGGTCTAGATTTTTTTTTCTTAAAATAACAAACATGTTATTCTTATCTGCTCTATGTAATGGTTTTGCATCCCCTATCCTATCCTATTCATTCCTGAATCCTCTCCCCCCATCGAGTGCCCCAATAGCAAGCCATAAGACACACAGAGCGCTGCTTGACCCTGCCCCCACTCCCTCCCCACTGGCTGTGATTGACAGGAGCAGGAGCCAATGGTTTGCACTCCTGTATCTGAGCCAATGTTGAGGAAGATAGCCAAGAGAACCTCTGCTGTCATGCACATTGCTGAAATGAGATTTTTCTCAGGGAAGTATGGGGCAGCTGCATGCAGAAGGTTTTTTACCTTAATGCAGAGAATGTATTAAAGGGGTTGTAAACCCTTGTGCTTTTTCACCTTAATGAATCCTATGCATTAAGGTGAAAAAACACCAGTGACTGGTCCCCCCGCCAACCCCCCCCCCCCCCATTTAACTTACCTGAGCCCTGGAACTTGACCTGACAGGGACGCGCTGTCTCTCTGCCTGGGGTTCTCGGCTCTTAATTAGATAGATTGATAGCAGCACAGCCATTGGCTCCCACTGCTGTCAATCAAATCCAATGACGTGGGCACCGAGGGGCGGGACCGAATCAAACATTCGTCAGCTATGGGCGAATGATGGACCCGGGAGTGTGCCCGCAAGGTAACCCCCTTGGGACAGCGCTTCTCCCAGGGGATTATCTGATGTGGAGAGGAGCTGCGAGAGCCGCCGGGGCACCCCAGAAGAGGATGTTCGGGGGCCACTCTGAGCAAAACGAGCTGCACAGTGGAGGTAAGTATGATATGTTGGTTATTTAAAAAAAGTAAAAAGCAAACCCTTACAATCACTTTAAGGTAAAAAATTCTTTCTGCCTTCATAACCAGTTTGGTTAAGAAAATAGATAAAATAAATACCATAAATTAAAAATAAGCACATTGGATATTGCTTACCATCTGTGTTTTGTGTTCCTTGTGCTGCTATCTCCTGGTTTAGGTGAAATATTCTTCCTTTGATCCACATCCCACCCCTCGTATGGCCAGGCTTAAAAGAACCTACATTAATCAAGATTCCCGCCCTTTCCACCCAGGTCCTCCATTCAAAGAAGCAAGACTATAGCTTCTATGAATGGAGGAGCTATTCAGAAAGGGTGGGCATACTTGGGCACGTTTGATGAGTACCTGTCACAGCTCTCACAGTTCTATTAACTCTGCCTCATTGTAAGGTGCATGGAGGAGCAAGCATTGAAAACAGCAGTACAAGGGACGCATCACACTGATGGTAACATCCCTTGTGTTGTTGTTTTTTTTTTTTTTTTTTTTTAAACTAAACTTTGGCTTCAATAAACATTGCCGCAAAGTCAAATCTGCCCCATGTGACCGGGGGCTAAAGCAGTGTTCATTTCGATTTAGGTTTAGTCTTTTGACTAAAATGCTATTTTAGTTTTAGTCCCATTTTAGTCATCTGTAATTGTTTCACCTTTAGTCATATTTGGGAAACTAAAAAATCCAGTACATTTTAGTTGACTAAAATCATTTTAATCGATTAAAATCTAATGTGTTTAATTAAAGAGGAGGTAAACCCTGCCTGTTTTTTGATTGTTCACCTGCAATGTAAAGGCATAATGTGCTAGTATGCATCACATACTAGCACATTTAGTGAAACTTATATGGAAATGAAGCCCTCGTCGTCCCCACTGGAGACTGCATCCATCTTCTCCCCTCTTCCTTCTGGGTCCCATGCTTGCAGGATCTGCCAGTCACAGCACAGGGCACTGAAGAAACAGCATGAGCAGTCGTTCCTTCAGAGCGCTTGCGCCAATGACGTCATCGGTGCAGTATACAGTAGATATCTCCTAAACGGTGCATGTTTAGGAGATATTAACAGTACCCACAGGTAAGCCTTATTGTAGGCTTACCTATAGGTACAAACATTATAAGGAAGTTTTCTTTCTCTTTAAATTGTAATGCGTTATTTAAGCATTTCTCTAGAATTTCAAAACTCATTATACACTCCTGTAGTAAAAGAAAACACCTAATATCATGTTATTATTTATGATAAGGTTTGAACAAACTACACAGACACAGAATGAGCCATTATATAACGTCTTTACTCTGTAAAACCAAGTTTTGTTACAAAAATATTGCTTTTTGTATCACAGCTTCATTCCTTGCTATTAGGCCCCTTTCACACTGAGGCATTTTTCAGGCGCTACAGCGCTAAAAATAGCGCCTGAAAAAATCTAGCCTCTTTAACTCCAGTGTGAAATCCGGGAAGGTGAAAGCCGGCCAGTGAAAAAAGTAGCTAGCCACATCTTTGGAGCGGTGAAAGAGCTGTGTGTTCACCGCTCCTAAACTGCTCCTACCCATTGAAATCAATTGGGCAGCGCGGCTATACCGCTGGCAAAGCGCCGCTGCAGCAGCGCTTTGCGTGCGGTTTTAACCCTTTTTCGGCTGCCTGTGGTGGTTAAAACCACCCCACTAGAGGCCGCATACCGCCACTAAAACTACAGTAAAGCGGCGCTAAAAATAGTGCCACTTTCCGCCGACGCCGCTCCTGCCCCAGTGTGAAAGGGGCCTAAGTGCATGCTACCATTCTGCTGATTAAACAAAATAAAGCTGAACATATATATTGTTGGCCCTGGAACAAATAGCCCAAAGCCCACCCAAACACTGCACAGTCAATGAAATCACTGTATGGACAAATGCTTACATGAGTGGGACATACCAAAGAGGAAGGTCCTAAGCATAATAACAGACAATAGGAGTAATATGGTGGCAGCATTAAAACAAACCACAGCAGCAGCAGCAGCAGAACTACCCAGTTCTAGTGAGGAAGACTCCCCCATGACAGAAAGTGATTGTGAGTCCAAAATGAATGATCTGCGGTGAGTAATTTTTATTATTCTTTTACATGATGACAGTCACTACAGTCAATTATCACATGGATATGAGATGATTGATCTTGGGGATGTCTGCTCTACTGGTGTATCTTTGTTATTTTTCCACATAAGATGGACCAGACACCGTGTGTGGTCTCATCTGATGCAGCAGAAGGAGGCAAGCGTTAAGAGAATCTTTGATAAAGCAAGATCAATAGTGAACGTCTTCAAGTCTTCCATTGCAACACTGAAGATATTGGAGCAGTGTGGCCTTATTCTTTTAAATGACTGCTCCACAAACTGGTCAAGTAATACTACTAGTACATTCAACATGATCCCAAGACTCCTCAAGCTGAAAGAGTCGGTCTGCCATATCGCAAACAACATGGGATGGGACAGTTTGCTCCCTAGTTAAATGGAAAAAGCTCACATCATTGCATGACCTACTTCTGCCTTTTGCAGAGCGGAACATACTAAAACCCTCCAGAGTGACACCATGCCCATGTCCCTGCCCTCTTTGATCTACTCAACCACATTGAGGACACTACCAAGACCTTGCCACAATTGCACATTAAATGAAAAAGAATGTGAACCAGCATTTTGCTTCATTCACTGTTAGGTCCAAGTAACTGATGAAATGTCGCAACTTGAAGCAGCTGCTTGTTTTGTCAACCCTATTGTCTGTGGAAGCCCTTGTTGATGTGTATTATTTTAGATAATATTCAGGAACCTGTCCAAATGTCTAGCGCTTTTGGATCAGAATATTCACCCTGGTCTATTCAGTGACAGGACAAAACATACCTAAAAATCCTAAAACTGCACTGTTTGCAAACTTGCTGGACGATATTCCTAGACATCTCAACTCTAATCTTTTTTTCATTTTCTTAGCAGCCAAAATTACTATAGTGCGAGCATGGAAATCTCCAGCGGTCAGTGTTGCATTAGTAAATAAACTTTCCTGGATCATGGTCAATAACAAGCTGACAAGCATGCTCAGGGACAAACAAGCCAGATTCAAAAAAGTGTGGTCCCCCTGGATTAAATACCTTCAAGCCCCACAGCTCCTGGATTTAGCCGGTCAAGAGCCCAGGCCAATGGAATTGACTTCTGCTCCTTTCTCTTATCTTTTTTTTCTCCTATTTTTCTTCTCTTTTCTTTTTGTGCATAATGACATTTACCTTATGGATGCAAATGGAGTCCTAGAGCCTCTAATTTTTCAAGATCAATGTGGGAGCTACGTAAAGTGCCCTGAAGCATGGACGTGTCCAAGATGGCGCACTGAGCGGACACATGTGAGAGAGCTCCGCCGGGATCCGAGGCTTCTGTCCCCTTTCCAGGCACCTACGGACACAGACCTGAGGCTGAAAACCTCCCCATATGTAAGAAGTACATTTTCCCCACGGTACCAGAGGAACCTGTCCCGGCCTGTGCAGACCGTGTGTGGGCCCATGCATGGCCCTCCATTAACATGGAGTCCCAGACAGAGTCTCAGGAGCAACCCCCACTGCCTCAGCCTGGCCTCACAGAAGTACTGGTGGCCATTGCCAAATGCCATGAGTCTGTCACATCCCTCAGCACAAAGGTGGACGCTGTGGGGCTCATCAGGCTGGACATGGACAAAATGAGGTCCAGAATCTCTTCTGCTGAACAGCTCCTGAGCCACACAGAAGATATAGTGAGTGAACACACTGCAGACCTATGTACCCTGCACACTAAGATCAGGGAATTAGAATACAAGACCGAGGACGCTGAGAAATGTAATAGAAGGAACAACCTCCACATTATAGGCCTGGCAGAGGGTGTAGAGGGTCCTCATCTGACTGACTGTGGAAAAGTTTCTGCGCAGCCTTTTGCCTTCAGCCCAATTCTCGCCCTTCTATGCAATAGAGGGCCCACTATATCCTCCCTAAGCCAGACCCTCCATGATCACCACCGGATACTTTTATACTCAAGTTTCTGAACTTTAGAGACCGGGGTGAGGTACTCAGAGCAGCCAGGGTACAGGGAGATCTGGTGTATCAAAACAGAAAAATCCTAATTTTCCCTGATTACTCTGTGGAAACACAGAAATTGAGGCAATCATTTGATCAAGTAAAAGCAGCCATGCAGCACAAGGGTATCAAGTACAGTGTCCTATTCCCTGTACGCCTACGGGTGCAACATGGGGAATTGACAAAATTCTTCACCTCCCCCAGGGATGCATCTGCATGGCTAGACTCCCTGCCCCCACACCACTGAAGGTGCTGACCTAACTGTCCTGGAATTTGCCCCTGCTGTGATCTGCAGCACCCTTCTCACTTGACTGCCTAGTATCTCATATTTTTGCTATGGGTATGTCTGGGGTCACTGGGGGGTAATATCTCCCCGGCAGGGGAAATGTCTTTGACTTGGTTCATTCAATGCACCTGTTGTGCCTACTGTGACTCAGGAGTTTGCAACATTGAAAGATTGTGCACCTAGTATACCCGGGCGATTTAAGGCCGCTGTGGTCATCTTGTTAAGTTTCAGCAATCATTACACCATGTGCTGGTGACACCATTGCATATGCAAGCCCTACTGGAAGGACACTGATCAGTTAGACTCAATGTGCAGGAATGTCCTGCTTTCTATATCAGTGTAAAATTGCTCTGGAAGAGACTCCCTTGATACTATTGCTAATCCTATGGTGGACTCTAGTGACCTATTTGTAGAGCTGCAGGTTCAACATTTAAATAGAACTATGGTCTGCTACTGTAAAACTATTTCCCCTGCACTTCTTCCTCACTGGACACATTGGGAAGCTGTTCTGTCTGACAGACTGAACCTCTCCTGCACATTCCCCCTAGTGCTAAGGGTGCCCCCTGTGCCTTACTTTCATATACCCCAGTTATTTTTGTATAATCTGATGAAGCCTTAACACATCTTTTATTATTTTTATCCATAAGCGGTGGAGCCTCTCCCGTTTACAGACAGTCCTATCTCAGTGTGAGACTACACCCATTATTTCATGCCCCCTAGCATTGGGTGTATAATGTTTAGGGACTCAAGCATTCTTTGGTTGGGATGGGGGGAGAAGGGTTTATGTTAGGTTTGTTAACAATGTTTTTTGTTGTAAAAGGTGCTTTATGTTGTAGGGGCTCAGAAAGGAAAAGTATAGAACTGTATGTATTGTTGGGATCTGATATGTCCAGGGCTGGGATGCTGCCCCCACGAGCTTTCTCCCCCTGTCTGAACTTATCACATATATCCCAAATGTCTCAGTTTACAATAATATCGTGGAATGGGAGAGGCCTTAACTCTGTGGTTAAGCGCTCCTTATGCCCCGTACACACGATCCGAAAATTGTACGGAAAATACCGCTTTCGAAGCGATCGTACGATAATCGGATCGTTAGTACAGAGCTTTCGAGAGCCGATTACGACAGTACATCCGATATTATTCTATCGGACATGCACGGAAATTTTTTTCGTACGATGCCAGATCGTACGATTTTCGTTTAATCAGTACAGCTATCGTTCGAAAATGCAATACAAATGCATTACAACACATGACATCACTTCCGAATTTTTTTTCTGTCGTGCGGGAATTTTCGTGACTTTAGTAAACTCATCAGATTCGATCTGAGATTAGCATGCAATAAAAAACGGACGATCATTCGTCCGATAATCTCATCGTGTGTATGGGGCATTAGTGTTCTGTTTCCTCCACAAGCACAACCCCCACATCTGTATACTGCAGGAGACACACTTGCAGGAGAACCCGAGACAATTTGCCTTCAAAAATCATGGGTGAGTCAAAACTATCACCCCACCTAAACCTCATATGCTCATGGGGACAGCATCTTAGTCTGAAATCTCTACCTTTTAGGCCTATTGAAATTAAGACTGACAGAGAGGGCAGATGTCATTATTCATGCCTCAATCCATGACAGGAATGTTGTGTTAGTGGGATTATATCTACCCTCACTGGCCTCCGCGCAGATCCTCCATTAAATTATGCAAATAGTGGTTCAGCTAGAGGCCAATCTTGTTTTTCTGCTAGGTGATTTTAATATAGTCCCATATGCAGTTCTAGATAGGATGTCTGCCTCGACCCGGGACTCTCTGGATCTCCGACACTGGGCTGACACGTTTGCCCTGACGGATGTCTGGAGACACATACACCCAACACAAAGGGAATATACTTGCCATTCTACTACTTTTAAGACCCTGTCCAGAATACATCTGGCCTTTGCCTCTAGCCCGGCTCTACTCAGTTTCCAGGATATGTCTGTGCTCCCTAGAGGTATATCTGATCAGGCACCCCTATGCCTATCTCTGGCACTAACTGTTCCCCCCGAATCCTGCCTCTGGAGATTATCCAGGTTTTGGGCATAGAAGGAACAGTTGAAGGAGCCTATAACTGCCTCCATCTATAATTACTGGCCTGACAACGCAACCTCTGCCCTCCCCACTGTACTTTGGGACTCCTTTAAATCCTGGGCTAGAGGGGAATATAGCTCTAAAATTTTGTCAATTAAGAAAGAGAGGGCTCGAACCTTGGTGGAGCTGGAGGAGAGAGAAACAAAACTGGAGGCGGATTTTGTCTCCAACCCTAACAACACCCACTACCAAATTTGGCAACAAGCACTGCGCAACCTCTCTGATGCCAGAGTTGCGAGGAACATAGGTAGTATACTCAGCTCGGGTATTTGAGTTTGGGGGGGGAAATGGGAAACTCCTGGCATGGCTAGCTAAGGGCAATAACCCATCTATTCCCATTGGCTCCATTAGGGACTGTCGTTCCCAGCTGCTCACTGCACCATCTAAGATTAATAACCGGTTTCAGGAATTTTTCGAGGAACTGTACACTTCCAGGGTGAATTATTCAGACTCTGATCTCTCCTCCTTTCTAGACTCTGTATCTTTCCCGGTTCTAACCATGGATGACAGAGAGAGGCTGGAGGCTGATATCGCCCTGGAAAGCCCCCGGGGCAGAAGGCCTACCATCCAACTCTAACCCCTAAATGAACGAAGTTGCTTTCTGACTTTGCTTCCCTTGAGGTCCTACCTGAATCCATGAATGAAGCTATAATATTGCTGGTCCCCAAACCAGATAAAGACCCCCTAGATCTCCCTACTGAATATGGACGCCAAGATCTTTGCTAAGATCCTGGCTAACAGACTGACTCAAGTGATCGAGGATTTGATCGATATAGACCAGACAGGATTTATGCCAGGCAAAGGAACTAACATTAATATTAGAAGACTCTTCCTCAATACATCTGTTACACATGACAACCCGGGAACCAAGGTAATTGCTTCATTAGACGCAGAAAAGAAAAGACTCTGTCGAATGGACCTATTTGTGGGAAGAACTGCGCCGGTTCGGACCTAAGTTTAGCATCCGGCTCCTATACCGTGCGCCCAGAGCACGCGTCCGGACAAACAATTGGCTCTCAAAGACATTTGACCTTTTTCGGGGTACACGACAGGGATGCTCGCTCTCCCCCCAGTCTGTTTGCCCTGGCTCTGGAGCCCCTGGCAATTTTGATCAGGGGTGCCCCCCGGATGTGCTGGGCTTAAGGCTGGGTAAGCTGGAAGAGAGACATTCCCTATATGTGGACGACACACTATTGTATCTCAATGATGCAGGGCCCTCTCTTCTTGCCGCACTACGAATTTGATCATTTTGGGGGGTACACGGGCATTAGAATTAACTGGGCCAAATCTGTTCTGTTCCCCTTAGATGATGGAGCAGCTCGAGGGGCGGCCTCCTCCCCCCTACGCGTAGTGGAAGAATTTGGATACCTGGGGGTCCTGGTGACCAATTGTCCCTCGGATTACATAGTTAAAAATCTACTTCCTACCCTATCAATACTACGCACAAAGTGCTCTGCATGGGCCAATCTACCCCTCAACCTTTTGGGTCGCATTAACTTGCCGAAAATGATTATGTTGCCCAAATTGAACTACAGTACCTATTTCAGAACTGTCCAGTATGGGTCCCTGCTGCCTTATTCAGGGAAATCGACCAATTTATATACTGGTTCGAATCCCAACCACGACACTACCTGCCTGGAGTTTGCATGTTCTCCCTGTGCCTGCATGGGTTTCCTCCGGGTACTTCGGTTTCCTCCCACACTCCAAAAACATGCAGGTAGGTTAATTGGCTTCTGTCCAAAAATTGACCCTAGTATATAAATGGGGATCCTTGGATTGTGGGCTCCTTCCTACCACACATTGCAGATTGTCGCCTGCCACGCACTGCGGAATGTCACTTGTCACCAAATGCAGAATGTCACTTGCCATGTCACCTGCCACACATTGCAGATTGCCACTTGCCACCTAGCCTGCCACACATTAGATTACCACTTGCCACGCCACCTGCGGTGGGTGGAGCCAACACTAACTCAGGGGTGGCGGAGGCCTGTAGTGTGGACAAGATGGAGGGAGGAGGGTGCGTGCCGGTGGGTGGGGCCAACACAGTCAGGGGCGGACTCGATGGAGAAAGACGAATGCTGGCTGTGCAGTCACAGAATGACTATGGATGTGGACGCCAGCCGCTGGATATGTGACTGCAAGTAACTTCTCTCCTCTCCCTCCCTGGCCAGTTCTATAGCAGCTCCAATGCTCCATACAGTGACTGTGAGTCACGCCGGCTCTGAGAGTGAGACTGGAGTCTGACATGACTCACTGACGTCACTCATTGCTAGACGCCAGGTAGCCCAGGCGTTAGCAAGGAGTGCAGAGAGACGCTGATGTGAGAGAGACGCAGCAGCTGCAGAGCACCTGTGCAACTCAGGCATGTCATGTCACTGTTGTCACATCAGTCAGTGCTATTTTGGGGGGGGGAATTGCTCTGTTGCCCCTCCCTGGATCCGCCCCTGCTTGGGAGGCCTTTAAATGCACAGTGCCGCTCTGGATGGTCGTCTGAGGACTCGGAGGCCTGTAATGCTGGCTGCACAGTCGCTTGCTTGCTGGGAGCGGAGGCAGGCGGAACTCCATGGAAACAGGAAGTTAGTTCATGAGCGTAAACGTCCCTGCCTCACATTTCCATTTTGTTTTCATTCGTTATTGAAAACTGAATTGATTTTCGTCATAGTTTGGGTCAGTGGACGAAAATGTGGTGTACTTTTCATTACGTTTTCGTCACTGTAAAAATGCTGCTGATGGAAATTTTGACAAACGTTTTCGTTTGCGAAATTAACACTGCTAACCACTACAAAACAAAAAAAATTTCACTGTTCTTGTATAACCTTTTCAATGATTTTTAGATATTCGTTTAAAAGAGATTAGTTATTATGTAAATAACATTAACAATTTATGTTCATGTTGGGTTATAAACTTTATACCTATGTATAGTTTGGAATTACATATGTACATGGGAGGAGCCATATTTGCTCTATATACACAGGCTCTGTTTCCTGCTTTACGGCACTGACTATGGTGATGCTTTACTGCTGCCCCAGAGCTGTAACATAGTGAGCATACCTCCCAACCGTCCTGGATTCCCTGGGACCATTCTAGGATTTGATGTAAATCTCGGTGTCCTGGTGAATCAAAGCTATGTCCCCGAGAGGAGCCACTTGGCTCCATCAACTTTCCTGGCAGGGGCGCGCTGCCGCGGGCACCAGCAGGTCTTTTTTCAGGTGGAAAATTCCACACCCTACCACTGGCGCTGGTGCTGTTTACTTCTCCCTGCTTTACAACTGACAGCACTACGCATCGGCCACACAGGATCCCCACCCACTCCCATCTAGGAGAGCAGAGGAGGGAGGGGGTGGATCAAAACCACATGGTAGAATCTCTTCCAGTCCCGCCAGCAGCCTGCACAGATGCTGTACGTTGTAGCTGTAGTAAGTTGTAGCTGCTCTTTTGCAGAAGCCCCCCTGGCATTTTTGCTCTCAGAGCGGTCTTCTGCTGGAAAGTCTTGGCTTTATTCCCTGAAATCTCTAGAGACAGCAGTGTGTGAGGCCCCCCCCCAATCAACCATCTTTTTTGGGAGACGATTTGTGGCAGGAAGCGAGCTCTGTACTGGAATGGGGGGAGAACTTTGTACTCGGGGGTTGTCAGGAAAGGTTTCACCTGATGATACTGTCTGACATTTGGCGTGCAGTACTGTGGTCCACCAGCAGGTGTCTCCTAGCAGTCTGGAACTGCCTGGGGAGCCTTCCCCTGTTAGTAGTATTATATGATCCTTGGGCTGCAGTACTGGCATCCACCAGCGGGTGGTTCCTGGCAGTGTGGGGCCGACATTATCTTCTGCAATTAGGCATTACCTGAGTAATTGCAGGAGGTGTGTATAAGTACCCGGCAGACACACTGATGCCTTGCCTTGGTATCTTCCTTGCGCCCTGACCCTGTGAAGCTCTGCATCTGCATCTGCATCTGCATCTGCATCTGCATCTGCATCTGCATCTGCATCTGCATCTGATCCTGATCCTGTCTGTTACCTGAACCCTGGACCCTGAGCCTTGTACCTGACCCATCCCTCCTGTGATCGATCCATCCTCTCCTTGTCATATTTGACTTCCTTCCCCAGCTGCTGACCCCCGTCGAACCTGGCCTAGCCCTGTTTAAGATTCTGGTATTCCCCTTTAATTGCATATATTTGTCTGTTATTATTTGTGAGTTTCTGTTGGTTGTTTGGTTGCACATTGTCATATATTGGAGGTGGTTGTATTTATTCACTTATCTTAAATGATATATTTTCACCTTACCTGTGTTTGTTCCTCTGTTGCTGTCCACACAGCTCTGGTCACACCTGATACGTGACAGGGCTAGAACTTGGGAGTACATAGCACACCCCTCAGCCCTGCACTCTATAAACGCATACTCCTCAACCCTAGACCCTTTTGTAGCTCACCCCTCAACCCTGCACTCTGTACACAGCATACCCCTCTACCCTACACTCTTCATGTCGTGCACGCCTCTACCCTGCACTCAGTACGCAGCGCACCCCTCAACCCTACACTTAGTACATAGCGCAGCCCTCAACCCTGCACTCAGTACACAGGGCACCACTCAACCCTGCATTCAGTACGTAGTGCACACCTCAACCCTGCACTTTGTATGTACCGCACCCTTCCACCCTGCACTCAGTATGTAGCGTGTCCCTCAACCCTGCACTCAGTACGTTGTGCACACCTCAATGCTACACTCAGTATGTAGCGCACCCCTCAACTCAGCACTCAGTACATTGCGCACACCTCAAACGTGCACTCTGTATGTACTGCACCCCTCAACCCTGCACTCAGTACATAGCGCACCCCTCAATGCTACAGTCAGTATGTAGCACACCCCTCAACCCTGCACTCAGTACGTTGCGCACACCTCAACCCTGCACTCAGTACATATCGCACACCTCAACCCTGCACTCTGCATGTAGTGCACCCCTCAACTCTGCACTTTGTATGTAGCACACTCTTCAATACTCCATTCTGTAGCGCACTCCTCAACCCTGCACTCTGTACACAGTGCACTCCTCAATCCTGCACTCTGTATGTAGCGTACTCCTCAACCATGCACTTTGTATGCAAATCACTCCTCAACCCTGCATTCTGTACACAGCGCACCCCCAACCCTGTACTCTCTATGTAGGGCACTTTTTAACCCTTCATTCTATATGTAGTGCACTCTTCAACCCTGCACTCTGTATGTAGCACACTCCTCAGCCCTGAACTCTGTTCATAGCATCATCTTCAATCGTGCACTCTGTATGTAGTGCACTACTGAACTCTACACCCTGTATGTAGCACACTGTTCAACCATGCACTGCACCCCTCAACTCTGCACTCTGTATGCACTACACTCTGTATGTAGTGTACTATTTAATCCTAAACACAGCATATTTTATAGGTACAAGGAAGCTTTGTTTTGATTAACCACGCCGCACATAGCGTGCCACAGGTCATCCCTTGCCTTAACTGTACTTAATTTTAAAGTTCAAAAGTTGGGAGGTATGAATGGGTGATGATTGTAGTTAGCCCCTCACGTGTCTAACATTTCACTAAATCTAACTTTACAGACATTGATGAATGTAAAGAAGACCCCCACATCTGTGGCCCTAACAGTAGATGTGAAAACATGGATAGATCATACCAGTGCAACTGCATGAGTGGGTTCAGGAACTTCAGCAATATTTGTACAGGTGAGTGTCATATTTTTATTCAGTCCCATATCCATCTATGTCTATTGTTTGCCGTTAGGCTTTTGATCTACGTCTTCTGAAAAAAGTCTTTCTCCTTAGTGTTAGCATTTACTCCAAATACAATACCGTACAATAATGTGATCAGGTTTTCAAAATAAAAGCTGGATACACCCTACTGACCACACCCACTTTTAATGGGACTGGGACCAGGGCGGAACAGGGGACATGGCTAGTAATTGCACACCGTGCACAATGGTGGGTGTGGCCAAGCTGTGCTAACAGTGAAGAAGAATATCATTAAAAAATATCATTTAAAAAAACTGAGTCTACTCTGCTCTGGACTTTGATGCAGTCCAGGGGTCAAGAGTAAGTAACGCACAGAATGTAAAGTACAAAAGCAATTATGCCAAAGTGTGCCATCCAAGCAAAATTTCCCCTCCCCTCCCCTTACAAACCTCTCACTCCCAACTGACAAAGCCACCTCCAGCACAAATTCCCACTTACGTTCCTGAATTGTACCCGATGGATCCTGGCTTTGTGTTGTATTTGCTGGTGAGTTCATTGGGTCATGATGCCACAACTACCCATGTTTTTTCTTGTATATGTCAGGTATGCTACATAGACAAAAAATAGAAACAAAGTTCAGAGGTCAGTAGTAAGTGACGCAGAGGCCAGAGGCTAGTAGTAAATGATTCAGAGGTCAGCAGTATTTATTTTTGCAGAGTAAAGGGGTCAGCAGTAAGTGACGTTTAGAGGTCAGTAATATGTAACATAGAGTGCAAGGTCGGTAATATGTGATGCAGAGAGCAGAGGTAAGTGACATATGTATATATATATATATATATATATATATATATATATATATATATATATATATATATATATATATATATATATATATATATATATATATATATATATATATATATATAGTTCAGGGGTCGGTAGTAAGTAAAGCAAAATGTAGCAGCCAGTAGTAACATATATTGTGAGTATAAGGCACTACAGGTAGCAGCATGACCTCCCCTGCCTGCATCTTACTGATCACTTGCAAAACAAAGTTAAAGTAGTTGTAAACCTCAGACATGAAATATGAACAAAGCATATCCCTCTTTAGTGTGTACTTGTCTCAATCCAGAACACTAAGGCCGCGTACACACGCGCGGACTGTTTGCCCAACCTTGTTCGTCAAACAGTTTCGGCAAACAGTCCGCTCAAAATTTGCATGAGCGGACTTGCCCACACACGAGCGGACTGTTTCAGCGAACTGTTTGCCAAACAGTCCGCTCAACTTTTGAAATGAACGGACTCGCCCACGTAAGGCGGAGGCAAATCCGCCCATTTCGAGCGCGTGTACAGGTAGGCGGGGCCCGCGAAGGAGACGTCGCGGGCTCCGCCGCCTGGAATGGGCTTAAAGGGGAACCCCAACGCCGAAAAAAATCGGCGTGGGGGTTCCCCCAAAGTCCACACCAGACCCTTGTCCGAGCACGCTACCCGGCCGGCCAGGAAAGGGGGGCGAGCGAGCGCGCCCCCCCTCCTGAGCCGTACCAGGCCGCGTGCCCTCAACATGGGGGGTGCCTTGGGGAAGGGGGGGCCGCGCGGCCCCCCCACCCCAAAGCACCTTGTCCCCATGTTGATGAGGACAAGGGCCTCTTCCCGACAACCATGGCCTTGGTTGTCGGGGTCTGCGGGCGGGGGGCTTATCGGAATCCGGGAGCCCCCTTTAATAAGGGGGCCCCCGGATACCGGCCCCCCACCCTATGTGAATGAGTATGTTCTTGTAGCTCTTTTACAGGCGGTGGCCCGGTCTTCTGTCGCCGCTGTCGTCGCCTTCGCCGCCGCCGCCGCCTTCCGTTCTTGTTCTTCTTCTTGTTCTTCTGCTTCTTCTCCTGGAGATGTTGACACGTCGCTCTCTCCGGCCGGAATGCCAGAGCCGCGCTGTGCGGTCACTTATATAGTGACAATGGGGCGGTGTCACATGTTATATGTCACATGGGTTGATGTCACATGGGGACTATGACATCGTAAGGGGGCGGGGTCACCATGTGACCAACCCATGTGACATATACCATGTGACACCGCCCCATTGTCACTATATAAGTGACCGCACAGCGCGGCTCTGGCATTCCGGCCGGAGAGCTCGTCGAGTCAACATCTCCAGGAGAAGAAGCAGAAGAACAAGAAGAAGAACAAGAACGGAAGGCGGCGGCGGCGGCGGCGGCGGCGGCGGCGGCGGCGGCGACGACAGCGGCGACAGAAGACCGGGCCACCGCCTGTAAAAGAGCTACAAGAAGGCGCGGTGGCCCGGCAGAAGAACCGAAGGCGGCGACAGAAGAACGGAAGGCAGCGGCGACAGAAGACCGGGCCACCGCCTGTAAAAGAGCTACAAGAAGGCGCGGTGGCCCGGCAGAAGAACCGAAGAGGGGGACAAGACCCCCGAAGTCGGGAGAAGAGGCCGGCGGCGGGGAGGAAGAAAGCCGGACTCCTCCGCTAGTAAAAGAGCTACACACACATAGCGGAGGAGTCCGGCGAGAAGACCCCCGAAGACGGAAGACCCCCGGAGCTGTGCAATAAAATATTTTTTCCCCTGTGTTGTGTTTTTTTTTGTACTTTATTTCACAGGTGAATGGGTAGGGGTACATTGTACCCCATACTCATTCACATAGGGTGGGGGGCCGGTATCCGGGGGCCCCCTTATTAAAGGGGGCTCCCGGATTCCTATAAGCCCCCCGCCCGCAGACCCCGACAACCAACGGCCAGGGTTGTCGGGAAGAGGCCCTTGTCCTCATCAACATGGGGACAAGGTGCTTTGGGGTGGGGGGGCCGCGCGGCCCCCCCTTCCCCAAGGCACCCCCCCATGTTGAGGGCACGCGGCCTGGTACGGCTCAGGAGGGGGGGGCGCGCTCGCTCGCCCCCCTTTCCTGGCCGGCCGGGTAGCGTGCTCGGACAAGGGTCTGGTGTGGACTTTGGGGGAACCCCCACGCCGATTTTTTTCGGCGTTGGGGTTCCCCTTTAAGCCCATTCCAGGCGGCGGAGCCCGCGACGTCTCCTTCGCGGGCCCTGCCTACCTGTACACGCGCTCGAAATGGGCGGACTTTCCGAGCGGGAACAGTCCGCTCATTTCGAAAGTACAGCGGACAGGCCCACACACGGGCGGACTGTTCGCTCAAACACAGTTTCAGCGGACAGTTTTTCGGAATTTCCGAAAGACTTTGTCCGTCCAACTGTCCGCTGAAAGCCCACACACGAGCGGACTGTACGCCCAAACACTGTTCAGCGGACAAGGTTGGGCGAACAGTCCGCCCGTGTGTACGCGGCCTAAGTGTAATTTATGTCCACTGTCTCATTCCTCTGCTATAAGCATCTGACACATCTGACAAATTTTCCTGATGCCAAGAGAAAAAAGTTGATGGGGAGGGAGCTCCAGCTGATTGACAGCCTCAGCTCTGTTCCTGTGTGCTGTGCGAAGGGGTGTGTCCCTTCCCTCCAATCAGTTCTCAGAGGTCTCCTCATTGATGTAACTTCAGCTCTCCACTCCCTACTTTTCAAAGCTGGGAGACCCCATGTAAATTCTGCACTTTGAAAGAGTGTAAGGGAAAAAACAGCTACAAATAAATAGGTACAACGTACAGTATGTATGAGGATTTGTTTCATCTCTGTGTATCACTTGAGGCCAGTCACTTCACTAAGTATATGTAAGGATTTACAACCACTTTAACAAGCTCCTGTCTATTTATTTCCCCACCCAGTGTAATTCACCGGCACAAACTATTGCACAGGTGCTCCATTGTGCTGCAGGAATAAGACTCCTTTCACACCAGGGCGTTTTGCAGACGCTATAGCGTTAGAAATAGCGCCTGCAATCCGCCCAAAAAAAGCTGCACCATTGTCTGTAGTGTGAAAGCCCGAGGGCTTTCACACTTCAGCAGTGCGCTGGCAGGACGTTAGGGAAAAGTCCTGCCAGCAGCTTCTTTGGAGCGGTGAAGGAGAGGTGTGTTTACCGCTCCTCCACAGCTGCTCCCCATTGAAATCAATGGGGCAGCGCTGTAATACCGCCAGCAAAACGCCACTATTGCGGCGTATTGCCGGCGGTTTTCACTCTTCCTCGGCTGCTAGCGGGGGTAAAAGCGCCCCGCTAGCGGCCGGAATGCGCCACAAATCCAGCCGTAAAACGCCGCTAAAAATAGTGTGGTGTGAAAGGGGTCTTAGGCAGCATCTCTTCCCCCTCCTCACCTCCTGCTGGTAAACCAGCACAATCTAGGAGGGTGGATGCAGGTGACATCATTAGACCAGGACCAGCATGGACCCAGGTGGTATAATAGATCAACCCGTAACTTCACAATCTCTGGGGGCACATGCAAACAATAAGTAGATTACTATAATCTGCCTGGCAACATTTTTCTTATTGTTTTTTCTTATTGGTTGATTTTTACTTTGCAGCCTACTGGCCAGGGATGCAAATGGAGAAGCAGGGATGTATTAATAGACACTTCTGTCCGAGGGACAGCCTCCTAAAATCAGTTGAGGATAAAACACAGGTGCCACTATAAGTGCAGTATAACAGTAGATTTAATTTCACAAACGGATACAAGTACTGACAAAAGTAAGGTAGTAACAGGCATCGAAATTCAAGCCAGACAGTTTCTGGCTGTTTGGAAATGTACAGTAAATATGAAATATTCATATGAAATATATATATGTATATATATATATTGATTATATCTTTTCACGTGAAAACACTGAAGAAATTACACTTTGCTACAATGTAAAGTAGTGTACAGTTTGTATAACAGTGTAAATTTGCTGTTCCCTCAAAATAAGTCAACATATAGCCATTAATGTCTAAACCGCTGACAACAAGAGTGAGTACACCCAAGTGAAAATGTTCAAATTTGGTCCAAATAGCCATTTTCCCTCATGTGACTCATTAGTGTTATAAGGTCTCTGGTGTGAATGGGGAGAAGATGTGTTAAATTTGGTGTTATCGCTCCCACTCTCTCATACTGGTCACTGGAAGTTCAACATGGCACCTCATGGCAAAGAACTCTCTGAGGATCTGAAAAAAAGAATTGTTGCTCTACATAAAGATGGCCTAGGCCAGTGATGGCTAACCTTGGCACCCCAGATGTTTTGGAACTACATTTCCCATGATGCTCATGCACTCTGCAGTGTAGATGAGTATCCTGGGAATTGTAGTTCCAAAACATCTGGAGTGCCAAGGTTCGCCATCACTGGCCTAGGCTATAAGAAAATTGCCAAGACCCTGAAACTGAACTGCAGCATGGTGGCCAAAACCATACAGCAGTTTAACAGGTTCCACTCAGAACAGGCCTCGCCATGGTCAACCAAAGAAGTTGAGTGCACACGCTCAGCATCATATCCAGAGGTTGTCTTTGGGAAATAGACATATGAGTGCTGCCAGCATTGCTGCAGAGGTTGAAGGGGTGGGGGGTCAGTCTATTAGTGCTCAGACCATACAGCGTGCACTGGATACAATTGGTCTGCATGGCTGTCGTCCCGGAAGGAAGCCTCTTCCAAAGATGATGCACAAACAGTTTGCCGAAGACAAGCAGACTGAGGCCGCGTACACACGCGCGGACTGTTCGCCCAACTTTGTCCGTCCAACAGTTTCGGCAAACAGTCCGCTCAAACTTAGCATGGACGGACATGGCCACACACGACGGACGAACAGTTTGCTGAAACCGTGCGCGATGACGTGAACGGCACGTACGACGGGACGAAAAATACGACGTCCTATACACTGCATTATAGCTTTCGGCGTGAAAATCCTTTCTGAGCATGCGCGCAACTTTGTTTGACGAACAAGCCTACACACGGGCGGACTGTTCGCTCAAACAAGGTTTCAGCGGACAGTTTTTCGGAAATTCAGAAAAACCTTGTCCGTCCAACTGTCCGCTGAAACTGTCCGCTGAAAGCCCACACACGAGCGGACTGTCCGCCCAAACACTGTTCAGCGGACAAAGTTGGGCGAACAGTCCGCCCGTGTGTACGCGGCCTAAGAACATGGATTATTGGAACCATGTTCTGTGGTCTGATGAGACCAAGATAAACTTATTTGGTTCAGATGGTGCCAAGCATGTGTGGCGGCAACCAGATGAGGAGTACAAAAACAAGTGTGTCTTGCCTATAGTGAAGCATTGTGGTGGGAGTATCATGGTCTGGGGCTGCATGAGTGCTGCCGGCACTGGGGAGCTACTGTTCATTGAGGGAACCATGAATGCCAACGTCTACTGTGACATACTAAAAGAGAGCATGATCCCTTCTCTTTGGAGACTGGGTTGCAGGGCAGTATTCCAACATGATAACAATCCCAAACACAGTTATTTAGAGGTTACAGCAAATTTACTCTGTTATACAAGCTGTACACTTACTACTAAATTGTAGAAGAGTGTCATTTCGTAAGTGTTTTCACATGAAACAATATGATAAAATATTTTCAAAAATGTGAGGGGTGTACTCACTTTTGTGAGATACTGTGTGTGTGTGTGTATGTGTGTATGTATGTATGTATGTATGTATGTATGTGTGTGTATATATATATATATAATATAGCAATATATAGATGTATATAGCTATAGATAGATGTATATAGCTATAGATAGATATATCTATATATAAAGGAAACCCATACCAAGAGAAATATGTAGGCCATTGTCTGTTCCTGAAAGTGCCACAAAGTAACAAAAAAAAATACTGGTGGCACCTAGGGTTCTAAGATGAGAAGTTCCAGGGTGCCTGTCTCATAGGGAGGAAACAGGGTTTTCTATATCCTCTGGGATTAGTAAATCCTGGACAGGGTCCTGGAGCTCAGTGACTTTGTAGAGACTTGGGAAGGATGAAGCCTCCAACCCTAGGTCTGCAGTTTGCCAGTAACCAACACACAGATTGTGCATGTGTGAGTGTGTACGTTTTTTTTCAGGAAGCAGACTATAGCTCAGGGTTACTTTTTTGGGCATCAGGAGACAGAGTCAGCACTGCTGGAACAGACATGGGGAGTGTATGTTTAGGTTCTGGCCTGAGAGACAGGCAATCTAAAAAAAAAAATAAAAAAAAAAAAAGGTAGTCTGCGTGGAAACAGACGGAGGGGCTGAGAGCACCAAGGCAGCTAGCAGGCTGAAAAGAGTACAACCCCAATTCCAAAAAAGTTGGGATGATATGTAAAATCTGCATAAAAACAGTATGTCATGATTTGCACATCTCATAAACCCATATTTTTTCACAATGGAAAACAGAAAACATTTCAAATGTACCATTTTAACACCAATGACGTAGGCTCTTTACCATGTCATCAGCTGTGTCCAATCACAGCTGATTACATATAAACAAATGCCGGTAATCTGCATTTCCTTTCCTCAGCACTTTCAGTGTCTGCAGAAAGGAAAGCCGATAACCAGCTTTCCAGTTACAGGGGACAGTTACACTATTAGTGCAGCCCCATCAGTGCAGCATATCAGTGCTGCCATATCAGTGCAGTCTCTTCAGCACCCATCAGTGCAGCTTATCAGTGCCGCCTCATCAGTGCCCATCAAAGCAGCCTCATCAGTGCCCATCAGTGCAGCCTCATCAGTGTCCATCAGTGCAGCCTCATCAGTGTCCATCAGTGCAGCCTCATTAGTGCCCAATAATGCAGCCTATCAGTGCCCATCAGGGCAGCCTCATCGGCGCACATCAGTGAAGAAGAAAAACAACTTATTTGCAAAATTGTATAACAGAAAACATTTTTTGGGGGGTTTTTTGCACAATTTTCAGACTTTTTCATTTTTTTTTTGCCAAAAATAACAAAACCCAGTGGTGATTAAATACCACCAAAAGAAAGCTCTATCTGTCATATGAGTAATGTGTTGCATGACACTAAAAGCTGAAAAAGCCTGAGCAGGAATGTGCCCAGTATTGAAATGGTTAAGAAAAAATAAATAAAACAAGGTAATTTTGAAAGTGATGACAGCAACAGATCTCAAAAAAGTTGGGACAGAGCAACAAATAGCTGGCAAAATAAGTGGTATTAACAAGGAAGAGCTGGAAGAATATTTTGCAACTAATTATGTTTAATGGCAACAGGTCAGTAATGGGATTGAGTATAAAAAAGGATCTTAGAGAGTCAGAGTTTCTTATGCCACGTACACACGTAGCGGACTATCCGACGGACTTAGTCTGGCGGACTTCCCGCCAGACTGTCCGTCGGACTTTCCGAACGGGCTACTTGCCCACACACGGCACTTTTTCAGCGGACTAATACGCCGTACTATCCGCCCTACTTTTGAAATGAACGGACTCACCCACACACGCGGAGGAAAGTCCGCTCATTTCGAGCGGGTCTCCAGGTAGGCGGGGCCCGCGAAGGATACGTCGCTGGCCCCGCCACCTGGTATGGACTTAAAGGGGAACTCCAACGCCGAAAAAATCGGCGTTGGGGTTCCCCCCAGGTCCACATCAGACCCTTGTCCGAGCACGCTACCTGGCCAGCCAGGAAAGGGGGGGACCGGTCCCCAGTCATTGTGAGCGGAGGGAACGACGAGTCAACATCTGAAGAGAAGAAGAGAAGAACAGAAGGCGGCGGCGACAGAAGACCAGGCCATCGCCTGTAAAAGAGCTATAAGAAGGTGCGGTGGCCCGGCAGAAGAACAGAAGAGGGGGACAAGACCCCAGAAGAGGGGGACAAGACCCCCGTAGTCGGAAGAAGAGGGCGGCGGCGAGGAAGAAAGCCGGGCTCCTCCACTAGCAAAAGAGCTAGCAGAAGATAGCGGAGGAGTCCCCCGAAGACGGAAGACCCCCGGAGCTGTGCAATAAACTATTTTTACCATGTGTTGTGTTTTGTACTTTTTTTTTCACAGGTGAATGGGTAGGGGTACATTGTACCCCATACTCATTCACATAGGGTGGGGGGCCGGTATCCGGGGGCCCCCTTATTAAAGGGGGCTCCCGGATTCCGATAAGTCCCCCACCCGCAGACCCCGACAACCAATGGCCAGGGTTGTCGGGAAGAGGCCCTTGTCCTCATCAACATGGGGACAAGGTGCATTGGGGTGGGGCGGCCGCGCGGCCCCCCCCTTCCCCAAGGCACCCCCCATGTTGAGGGCACGCGGCCTGGTACGGCTCAGGAGGGGGGGCGCTCGCTCGTCCCCCCCTTTCATGGCCGGCCGGGTAGCGTGCTCGGACAAGGGTCTGATGTGAACCTGGGGGGGACCCCCACGCCGATTTTTTGGGCGTTGGGGTTCCCCTTTAAGTCCATACCAGGTGGCGGGGCCAACGACATCTCCTTCGCGGGCCCCGCCTACCTGGAGACCCGCTCGAAATGAGCGGACTTTTCTCCGGGCGGGAAAAGTCAGTTCATTTCAAAAGTACGACGGACTGGCATACCCACGGCCGGATTGTCCGCCGAAATGCGAGTCCGGCGGGAAGATTGGAGTGCAAAACTACTTTCTAAGTCCACCGTACTTTCGGGTCAAAAAAGTATGCCGGAGGCTACACATGGGGGGATTGTCCGGCGGACTTGAGTTTGCCGGACTTTTCCACCCGATTGTTTGATCGTGTGTACGCAGCATTAGAAGTACAGATGAGCAGAGGACCTCTGCCGGAGGTTCACCAATCTGTGAAAAGTTGCATCTAACAATTGTCAAACAATTGCAAAATAATGATCCTCAACATCAACATCAAAGACTATATATCATATATTTATCAAAGCCGATTCCAGCTTCGTTCGGGTCTGCGGCCAGCCGGCGAACGTGTCGGCTGGTCTCTCTGGCCTCCCGGTGGGACAGGAAAGCCCGGATGAGCCGCAAAAGGTGGTGGCAGGAGGTGGGGTTGTCCCTTCCTGCTCCTTGGGATAATAGCCGAGCGGCTGCTAGATGCATAGTTTGTCAGACTTCTCAAGTCTCGCATAACTCGCTGGAGCCTCCCGCATTTGACGGTGGGCTCACGGACACCCGCGAATGCGGTACAATCTCCTGGCTGTCAGCCGTAGCAGCCCGAGCCGCCCTCTCCTCCCAGCCTGGGGAGGGGACATACTAAAAGGAATGACAGAATGGAATGCCCATAGACTTTAACAGGGAGATGGAATGCCCATAGATAATAATGGAACAAAGTGGAATGCCCATAGAGAATAATGGAAAAAAAAAATCAATTTGTGACAGACTCTTTTGACATATAAATATATATATATTTTTTTAAAAACCTACTTTTAAATATCAGTGGCCATGTTTAATATTGAGATTAGGTGGGATTATTGTTTTTTTTTTATGGCATAACAAAGGTGAATGACAGAGTGGAATGCCCATAGAGTATAATGGGAAGTAAAATATAAACTCATTCGCAGGTAAATCTGAGAGACAAAGCAATTTATCCTTTACCAAAGCTTTTCCTCAAGTAGAGTAGCAGATTGTAAGATTGAGATTATTTGGGATTACATCTTTTTTCTATGGAATGACAGATACATAATAGAAAGGAATGCCCATAGAGTATAATGGGAAGCAAGATGTGACCTGGTGTCAGAACCATTGGTCATATCAGATCAATCTTTAGTAAACATACTCTCTATGTCCAGTGGTGATGTCCAAATTAGACATTAAGTGGGATTATTATTGTTTTCTATGGAATTACAAACATATGACAGTATGGAATGCCCAAAGAGTATAATGGGAAGGAAGATGTGACCTGGAGTCAAAACCATTGGTCATATCAGATCATTCTTTAGCAGACATACTCTCTATGTCCAGTGATGATGTCCAAAATTCACATTAAGTGGGATTATTATTGGCTTCTATGGAATGACAAACATATCACAGAGTGGAATGCCCATAGAGTATAATGGGAAGTAAAAATATAAACGCATTTGCAGGCAAATCTGAGTGACATAGCAATTTATCCTTTACCACAGTTGTTCCTCAAGTAGAGTAGCAGATTTTAAGATTGAGATTATTTGGGATTACAGCTGTTTTCTATGGAATGACAGATACATAATAGAAACGAATGTCCATAGAGTATAACGGGAAGCAAGATGTGACCTGGAGTCAGAACCATTGGTCATATCAGATCCATCTTTAGCAGACATACTCTCTACGTTCAGCAGTGATGTCCAAATTTGACATTAAACGGGATTATTATTGTTTTCTATGGAATGACAAGACATAATGCAGAATGGAATGCCCATAGAGTATAATGGGATGTAAAATATAAACTCATTTGCAGGCAAATCTGAGAGACATGACAATTTATCCTTTACCACAGCTGTTCCTCAAGTAGAGTATCAGATTGTAAGATTGAGATTATTTGGGATTACAGCTCTTTTCTATGGAATGACGGATAAATAATAGAAAGGAATGCCCATAGAGTATAATGGGAAGCAAGATGTGACCTGGAGTCAGAACCATTGGTCATATCAGATCAATCTTTAGCAGACATACTCTATATGTTTGTTAGTGATGTCCAAATTTGACATTAAACGGGATTATTATTGTTTTCTATGGAATGACAAACATATGACTGAATGGAATGCCCATAGAGTATAATGGGAAGTAAAATATAAACTCATTTGCAGGCAAATCTGAGAGATGTATCAATGTATCCTTTACCACAGTTGTTCCTCATGTAGAGTAGAAGATTGTAAAATTGAGATTATTTGGGATTACAGCTGTTTTCTATGGAATGACAAATAAATGATAGAAAGGAATGCCCATAGAGCAGGGATATGCACTTTAGCGGACCTCCAGCTCTTGCAGAACTACAAGTCCCATGAGGATCTGCAAGACTCTGACAGCCACAGGCATGACACCCAGAGGCAGAAGCATGATAGGACTTGTAATTTTGCAACAGCTGGAGGTCCGCTAATTACATATCCCTGCCATAGAGTATAATGGGAAGCAAGATGTCTCCTGGAATCAAACCCATTCAATATATCAGATCAATCTTTAGCATAAATACTCTCCATGTTCAGTGACAATGTTTAATATTGAGATGAAGTGGGATTATTATTGTTTTCTATGGATTGACAAAAGGTGAATGACAGAAAGGAATGCCCATAGAGTATAATGGGAAGCAAAATATAAACTTTTTTGAAGGCAAATCTGAGAGACATATTAATGTTTCTCAAGTAGAGCAGCAGATGTTAATATTGATATTATTTGGGATTACATCTCTTTTCTATGGAATGACAAATAAATAATACAAAGGAATGCCCATAGAGTAGAATCGGAAGCAAAATGTCACCTGGACTGGGAACCATTCAAAATATCAGATCAATCTTTAGAAGACATTCTGTCCATAATGAAAGGCAATGTTTAATATTGAGTTGAATCTGGATTATTATTGTTTTATATGGAATGACAAGACATATGACAGAATGGAATGCCCATAGAGTATAATGGGAAGGAAGATGTGACCTGGAGTCAAAACCATTGGTCATATCAGATCATTCTTTAGCAGACATACTCTCTATGTCCAGTGGTGATGTCCAAAATTCCCATTAAGTGGGATTATTATTGGTTTCTATGGAATGACATACATATCACAGAGTGGAATGTTCATGGAGTATAATGGGAAGTAAAATATAAAATCATTCGCAGTTAAATATGAGAGACAAAGCAATTTATCCTTTACCAAAGCTGTTCCTCATGTAGAGTAGCAGATTGTAAGATTGAGATGATTTGGGATTACATCTTTTTTTCTATGGAATGACAAATACATAATAGAACGGAATGCCCATAGAGTATAATGGGAAGCAAGATGTGACCTGGAGTCAGAACCATTGGTCATATCAGATCAATCTTTAGCAAACATACTCTCTATGTCCAGTGGTGATGTCCAAATTAGACGTTAAGTGGGATTATTATTGTTTTCTATGGAATGACAAACATGACAGAGTGGAATGCCCATAGAGTATAATGGGAAGGAAGATGTGACCTGGAGTCAAAACCATCGGTCATATCAGATCATTCTTTAGCAGACATACTCTCTATGTTCAGTGGTGATGTCCAAATTAGACATTGAGTGGGATTATTATTGTTTTCTATGGAATGACAAGGGTGAATGACAGAGTGGAATGCCCATAGAGTATAATGTGAAGCAAAATATAAACTGATTTGAAGGCAAATCTGAGACACATAGCGATTTATTCTTTACCACAGGTGTTCCTCAAGTAGAGAAGGATATAGTAATATTGAGATTATTTGTGATTCCAGCAGTTTTCTATGGAATGACAGAAACATAAAAGAAAGGAATGCCCATAGAGTATAATGGGAAGCGAGATGTGACCTGGAGTCAGAACCATTAGTCATATCCGATCAATGTTTTCTAGACATACTCTTTATGTTTAGTGGTGATGTTTAAAATTGAGATGAAGTGGGATTATTATTGTTTTCTATGGAATGACAAAGGTGAATGACAGAAAGGAATGCCCATAGAGTAGGGGTGCAACGGATCAAAAAACTCATGGATCGGATCATTTTTCGGATCAGCAAATAATAATTGAATTTGCAAAAACCTGTGAAAATTCCACCACCATATAGTTCCCACTGTAATATCCACAATCTCCCCCACTGTAATATTGGCTAAACATGGCTGGGTATTGCTGAGCAGGGCTGGGTATGGCAGAGCATGGCTGGGTATGGCTGGGTATTGCAGAGTATGGCTGGGTATGGCAGAGCATGGCAGAGCATGGCTGGCTATGGCTGGGTATGGCTGGGTATGGCAGAGTGTTACAGAGTGTTACAGAGTGTTACAGAGTGTTACAGAGTATGGCAGAGTATGGCAGAGTATGGCAGGGTATGGAGGGGTATGGAGGGGGTATGGCAGAGTATTGGCAGAGTATTGGCAGGGTGTTGCAGAGTATTGGCAGGGTGTTGCAGAGTATTGGCAGGGTGTTGCAGAGTATTGGCAGGGTATGGCAGAGTATTGGCAGGTTATTGCTGGGTATTGGCAGGGTATTGCAGAGTAGGCTTTCAAAGAGCAGCGCTGTGGACACTACAGATGCAGCCCACATTGCTGCATCCATCCGATCTCTCCCCTCTACTGTAAAGATCAGTACAGAGAGGGGAGAGAGGAAGCGGCGTTAGGACATGACGCCGGTTTGTTTACAAGTGATCGCTCCGTCATTTGACGAATGAAGGTGTAGAATTAGGTGTGTTACAGCCAAGTGCTTGCAGGCACTATGCTAGCAGTACACCCACGTCTGATTGTAGCAGGCAAATTTCCCTGCCCCAGCTGCTGGACCATAGAAATAAGTTCACTCCCAGCCATCCACATGCCCAGCGGTTGAATGCCAGCTTGGCTAAATTGCTAGCACTTCAACTGCTGCCTTTTCAGTTGGTAGACTCGGCCCCCTTCCGTGAGTTTGTGAAATGTGTGGTTACTCAGTGGCAGGTACCCAAACGCCATTTTTTCTCACGGAAGGCGATTCCGGCTCTCTACCGGCATGTGGAAGGCAATGTCCTTGCCTCGCTGGATAGGGCGGTCAGTGGTAAGGTGCATATTACTGCTGACTCATGGTCCAGCAGGCATTGACAGGGATGTTACCTGTCTTTTACGGCCCATTGGGTCACTCTTTTGGCAGCTGGGAAGGATGCAGGACAAGGTGCAGTAGTGTTGGAGGCTGTTTCGCCACCACGCCTCCAAAATGCTACTACTGGTTGTGACACACCTCTCTCCTCCACCCCCTCCTCTTCTTCTTCCTCCATGGCCTCTTCTAGTGCTCTTTCCTCAGAACCAGTGGTGCTCCGTGGGCGTTCAAGGGGCTAGGAAAATACGCAGGCAAAACGATGCCATGCCGTGCTTGTGCTGGTTTGTTTGGGGGACAGGAGCCACACTGGGGCAGATATTTTGTCAGCTCTGCAGGGGCAGGCCGAGAGGTGGTTGATGCCACGCCAGCTTAAGCCAGGAATGGTGGTTTGCGACAATGGCACCAACCTCCTCTCCGCCCTCCGACGGAGACAACTGACCCATGTGCCCTGTGTGGCTCACGTCCGTAACCTGGTGGTGCAGCGGTTCTTGGGCAGGTACCTGGGCTTACAGGATGTCCTGAAGCAGGCCAGGAAAGTCTGTGTGCATTTCCGCATATCAGTGAATGCCAGTGCTCAGCTGGCTGAGCTCCAAAAGGAGTTGAACCTGCCTAAGAACCGCCTTATATGTGACATGCCCACCAGGTGGAACTCAACGTTGGCCATGCTGCAGCGGCTGCACTTGCAGCAGAGGGCCATCAATGAGTACCTGTGCGACTACGGCACTAGGACAGGGTCAGGGGAGCTCGGTTTTTTCTCACCACGCCAGTGGGGCATGATCAGGGATGCATGCACTGTCCTGTCACCATTTGAGGAGGCCACAAGGATGGTGAGCAGTGACAGTGCATGCATCAGTGACACTGTACCTCTTGTCCACCTGTTGGAGCATACACTGCGTGGAATAATGGACAGGGCACTTGAGGCAGAAATGAGGCAGGAAGAGGACTTCCTTGCCTCTCAAGGCCCCCTTTATCCAGACAGTGTTCCTGCTGTCCCATCCATCACACAGGAAGAGGAGGAGGATGATTGCGTCAGCATGGAGGTGGAGCCTGGCACTCAGCATCAGCAGCAGCAGTCTTGTAGGGATGATTTACAGTCCCAAGAAACCCGTGGACTTGTACGTGGCTGGGAGGAGGTAGCTGCGGATCATGTTGTCCTTAGGGACCCAGGGGACCGAATGCCTCAGCTAACCTATGCTGCATGGCCTCCCTGATCCTGCAAAGCCTGCAGAAGGATCCTCGTATTCTTTGGATCAAGGAGAGGGACCATTACTGGCTGGCCACTCTCCTTGATCCATGGTACAAGAGTAAGGCTGCCGACCTTATCTTGCCGTCGCAGAGGGAGCAGAGGATGAGACATCTCCGGGAGGCCTTGCAGAAAGATCTGTGCAACGCGTTCCCAAGAAACTGGGAGGTTACAACTCCTGGTCCTGGACAATGTGTTTCTGAGGCATCGGTCAGAAGGAGCAGTGGAGAAGGTGGCCGTCTGACCGATGCATTTGGACAATTTTTTAGTCCGCAGCCCCAAGGTATGATCGGTTCCAGCAACCATCACCAGCGTCTGATTCACATGGTGCAGGAATACCTAGGGGCAAGGTCAGACTTGGACACCTTTCCCACCGAAAATCCTCTGGCTTACTGGGTCTTGAGGATGGATCACTGGCCAGAGCTTGCACAGTATGCAATTGAGCTACTGGCCTGTCCTGCATCCAGCGTTCTTTCAGAATGCACCTTCAGTGCTGCTGGTGGCTTTGTAACCGATCACAGGGTGCGCCTGTCCACCGACTTGGTTGATCGACTGACCTTCATAAAGATGAATCAGTCTTGGATCACCACCAGCTACCAAGCACCTGAAGCTGATGTAACCGAATATTTTTTTTTTAAATATCACATCCCTTCAAGACTGCCTATGCTGATGCTGAGAGACTGTCCTGTTATGTTGACTGTCTATCCTCTTCCTCCTCCGCTGATATCTTGGAAGAACATTTTTGGTTCTGGGTGATGCCACCAGCCCAATTTTTCAGCCCCTGTTTAACAGGGGCGTGTAAGTGCAATTTTTGATGCAATGCTTTGCAGCAGCGCTCAAATAGATTTTTTGACTGGAGCTAAACTTTCAAAATGTACCAGTTCAAAATTACAAACAGATTCTACTTAAAACAACAAACCTACACAGTCCCTGTCTTGTTTGCACCGCCTGTATATTCCTGTTCTGAATATATAGGGCCTGGCGGCCCCATGCCTTTCCTTTTTTTAATATGGATATGGGGTTCCCCTTAATATCCATACAAGACCCATAGGGGCTGGTAATGGGCAGGGGGGGATACCTATGCCATTTTTCTCAATGATTTTCATCCATATTGCCGGAACCAGATATTACATTAAAACAGCAAGCAGTTTTAAATTATTTTTTTTCAGTTAAATGTCATTTTGTGCAGGGACTGTTCTAAACACGGGAAACATGTGGCACTTCACAGGCATACTATAGACACCCCCCAGGCATGATATTTAAAGGAATATTTCACTTTTTTTTCACTTTAATCATCATTAAAATCAGTGCTTCCAAAAAAACTGCAGTTTTTAAAAACATTTTAGGCATTTACCCATGTCCCCTGGGGCAGGAGCCAGGTCGCCAAACCCTTTTTAGGACAATATCTTGCATATTAGCCATTAAAATTATTTTGAACGTTCGAGTCCCATAGACTTCAATGAGGTTCTAAAGTTCGCACAAATTTTCGGTCCGTTCGAAAGTTCTGGTGCGAACCGAACTGGGGGATGTTCGGCTCATCCCTAATAGAGAGTATGTCTGCTAAAGATTGATCTCATATGACCAATGGTTCTGACTCCAGGTCACATCTTGCTTCCCATTATACTCTATGGAGGTTCCTTTCTATTATGTATCTGTCATTCTATAGAAAGCAACTGTAATCCCAAATAATCTCAATCTTACAATCTGCTACTCTACTTGAGGAACAGCTGTGGTAAAGGATAAATTGCTATGTCACTCAGATTTGCCTGCAAATGAGTTTATATATTACTTCCCATTATACTCTATGGGCATTCCCTTCTGTCATATGTTTGACATTCCATAGAAAACAATAATAATGCCATTTAATGTGAAATTTGGACATCACTGCTGAACGTAGAGAGTATGTCTGCTAAAGAATGATCTGATATGTCCAATGGTTTTGACTCCAGGTCACATCTTCCTTCCCATTACACTCTATGGGCATTCCACGCTATTATGTATCTGTCATTCCATAGAAAACAGCTGTAATCCCAAATAATCTCAATCTTACAATCTGCTACTCAATTTGAGGAACAGCTGTGGTAAAGAATAAATTGCTATGGCTCTCAGATTTTCCTGCGAATGAGTTTATATTTTATTTCCCATTATACTCTATGGGCATTCCACTCTGTCATATGTTTGTCATTCCGTAGAAAACAATAATAATCCCACTTAATGTCTAATTTGGACATCACCACTGAACATAGAGTGTGTGTCTGCTAAAGATTGATCTGATATGACCAATGGTTCTGACTCCAGGTCATATCTTGCTTCCCATTATACTCTATGGCAGGGGTAGGGAACCTATGGCTCTCGAGCCAGATGTGGTTCTTTTGATGGCTGCATCTGGCTCTCACTTCTCAATCTGCGGATTGCGTGGTGTGCCGATCTGTGGATTGAAAAGTGAGGTAGAGAAAATAGATATGGCGCTATACCTTTTTGAAATCACTAAATATAAATGTCATAGAAATGTACAGATTTTTCAGCTTGCTGGCTAATGGTTTTAAACTCTAAAAAATCCTGAATGGACCAAGATATACTAAAATGATAAACCCAATAAATAATATATCAGTCAATATTAAGTTGTGAATACAAAAATGAATATAAATTTTCCAGCGTGCTGGTTAGTATATTAATATAATATAAAAATAAGGGTGAAAATAGGAATAGGAATAAAAAATATATATAAATGTGAATTACACAATAAATGAATTAGATGCCTAAAATAAATGATGCTATGTATACTAAACTCAATCTATAATCAACAGTGAAACTTTAAAAAATATATACTAAAAAATACTCAATGTGCCTGTGACTGTGGTGATGGCGTAACCAAGAGCTTTGGTATACAAATTCAATCAAATAACCTTAAAGCAAAAACCCAAAAATTCAAATTTGTACAATTGTGAAACACAAGTGAAAAAATGAAATATGAAAAGTGCAACAAATATATACACACTGTGTTAAGTTTCGAAAAATTCCCAATTGTAGATATGAAAATTGGGAAAAAAATACAAGAAAAAATAAATAATGATTTAGTCCATTATATAAAAAATATAAAAAATATAAGAAATAGAGATTTAGTCCATAATATAAAAAATTATAAATAAATAATGTGAAAAAATTTTGCAGCGACAAATCAGATGTGAAAGTCTAATAGGGTAAAAATTGAAAAATGAAAAATACAAAAAATGGAAATTAGATAGTGAAAAAAGAGAGATTTTCTATGTATAGAAGAGGAATGGAGGGAGTAACTTCGCTTATCTGTTCGTGTTTATGAATTTTGCTCTCACCAGAAATACGACCCCGTCCGGGGTGGATCAGCCTCCACAGTATAAGCCACTGTGTCGCTTCTTGGGCTGTCTTTGCTGGAATGCTGGGGAGATCCCTCGTTCCTCCGTGGGGATGTTGTACCTCGTATTACATATGGTAAAAAAGAGGACTTTCCATGGTATAGTATGTTTGCAACTCAGTTTATTTGTAACAACTTAAAAGTACTCACATTTAGTACGATAAAACACGTATTGTAAAAAAAGCGTTCGGAACTTCCGCTCGGCTCGCACGCCGTTTGCACTGAAGGTGTACGTATCTGTGGATTGAGCCCATAGGAAAGGCCGCAGCTTCGGCCTAGCTCAGGAGCTGTGGCCGTCTGGGTACACCCGGCGGCAGCCTAGGTGAGCAGCGTGCTGACGTCATCATCACCCGCCTCAACTGCTCCTGGATCTGCCTGCCTGTGTAGTGGTAAGCAAGCAGACAAGCGTAGGGGAGATGTGGATATTACAGTGGGGGAGATGACATGGATATTAGTTATAATTGAAACTAGTCAATTCATCGATTAAAAAAAAATTTGTTTTAAACATATTGTATGGCTCTCACGGAATTACATTTTAAAATATGTGGCATTCATGGCTCTCTCAGCCAAAAAGGTTCCCTACCCCTGCTCTATGGGCATTCCCTTCTGTCATATGTTTGTAATTCCATAGAAAACAATAATAATCCTGCTTAATGTCAAATTTGGACATCACCGCTGAACATAGAGAGTATGTCTGCTAAAGATTGATCTGATGTGACCAATGGTTCTGACTCCAGGTCACATCTTGCTCCTCATTATACTCTATGGGCATTCCTTTCTATTATTTATCTGTCATTCCATAGAAAACAGCTGTAATCCCAAATAATTCCAATTTTACAATCTGCTACTCTACTTGAGGAAAAGCTGTGGGAAAGGTGAAATCGCTATGTCTCTCGATTTGCCTGCAAAGGAGTTTATATTTTACTTCCCATTATACTCTATGGGCATTCCATTCTGTCATATGTCTTGTCATTACATAGAAAACCATAATAATCCCGTTTAATGTCAAATTTGGACATCACTGCTGAATGTAGAGAGTATGTCTGCTAAAGATGGATCTGATATGACCAATGGTTCTGACTCCAGGTCACATCTTGCTTCTCATTATACTCTATGGGCATTCCACTCTGTCATATGTTTGTCATTCCATAGAAAACAATAATAATCCCACCTAATCTCAATATTAAACATGGCCACTGATATTTAAAAGTAGGTTAGCAAAAAATACATTTGATATGTCTAAAGACTCTCTCACTAATTGATTTTTTTTTCTATTATTCTCTATGGGCATTCCACTTTGTTCCATTATTCTCTAAGGGCATTCCATCTCCCTGTTAAAGTGTATGGGCATTCCATTCTGTCATTCCTATGTCCCCAGGGGAGGCAGTGCCATTGCTTTGGGGAATCGATTATGCCAAGGTAGGTGCACTACGGGACTTCCTATTTGTCCCAGACTGTTATTCCACCCTCCTCTCACAGCTCCGCCAATCACCAAGCGCCCTGCCCTCCGCCAGTCCAGCTCAGAGAGCGTTAGGAAGCCGGGACAGCCAGTGGGAGGTGAGCAGCAGCTGTGTGGAGGGAGCTTGTGCTGGATTCAACAGAGGGAGGAGTGAGTCTGGAGCTGGTCTGGAGCTGGTCTGGAGCTGGTCTGGAGCTGGTCTGGAGCTGGTGAGTGTGAGAACGGCATTCATTACTGTTATACACTGCAATGTCTTCTCTAGCAGAACTGCGTTCCTGGCTGGCTCTCTATGTGCTTCCACACAAAGCCTGGTGACCGTGCAGGCAGCCCCTGAGTGGTGTACACACATGGTGGGAGTTATAGAGGAGTGCTGGTCAAATTTTCTCCCAGATAACCTTGTCTGGGGGCAGGGGGACACTAATCAAAAGGGGAGTTTAAATTTCAGGTGATTTCCCCATTTCTCTGTATGTGTCCAGATCACATTGACCCTTCCCAATATCTGCTGGCAAGTTGGCTGAGCCCATTTGTTGTTTCCACTGCCCAGATGTAAAGGGGAACTCTTCAGACTCTGATGATGGGGGGGGGGGGGGGCGTTGCGCGAAATGCCGCATGGTACCACCTCCCTGAAATTAGTTTTTGTAGGTTGAGATGTCTGGTTTGTTATCCCAAGAAAGCCGACCGCCGGCTCTAAAAATCTGTACCGGGGTGATGCGTGCAGCTACATGCATTACCCCGGTACAACCCCTTCAAGCCGAGGTTGTATATTTATGTACGGTCGGCTTGAAGGGGTTAAATTCATACACCCATGTGCATGAGGCCTTAGAATACACCACTGTGTTCCAGTACATCTTTATTACTTTCTGAGAGGGAAGTCTGCAATGACAGCTTTCATATGTATATCATGACATCTGTTGTTATCCCTACAGACATTGACGAATGTAAAGAAAATCCCCAAATCTGTGGTCCTCATGGTGATTGTAAGAACACAAATGGATCATATATGTGTGAATGCACGGAAGGATACCAGAAAATCTCTAATATCTGTGCAGGTGAGTGTCATATTTTTCTTAGATATGTGCACTGCCAAAATTATTATTTTTTTCGTTATTGTTTAGTTCATTTTTTTTTTCGGATCATTTGTTATGGTTGATATTCGTTATTTCAAATAAATTCTTAATTTCGATTGAAATGTGTTACCTTCCATTCGTTTAGATGTAGTATTTGTTAGTTTGAGAATTCATAATAATTAGAACAAAAATCAGAAATTCAAAAATACAAAAATTCAAAAGAACAAAAATCAGAAAATCAGAACGAACAAAAATACAAAAATAAGAATGAAAATCTGAAAGAGCACAAAACATTTGGATAATTTCAATTATAATTAAAATATTATGTTTATTAACCATTATTATAGTTTTATTATTATTATTATTTATTAATAATAAAAACTATGATAATAGTTATAAACGATTAAATTATAAGTATTGGAATTTCCTTTCAAATTTGGCTGTTAGTGAATATAATGAATACGAACCCAAAGTTACAAATTATTCGGCATTCTTTACTTCTGATAATTCGTAATTTCGGATAAATTCGCCTAAGTTACGTACACTAACAGCCAAATTTGAAAGGAAATTACAAAACCTATAATTGAATAGTTTATAACTATTATAGTTTTCATTATTATTTATTAATAATAAATAATAATAAAAACTATAATAATGGTTAATAAGCTTAATATTTTAATTATAATAGAAATTATCCGAATGTTTTTTGTTCTTTCTGATTTTCATTCTTATTTTCGTTCTTTAGAATTTTCGGATTTTCGTTCTTTCCCAAATTTTTGTTCTTTTAGTAAATTTGTTTTTGAAAAAATTTGTGAAAGGGTCTTTCGTTAATTCGGATGTTTTCCAAATGAACAAATATGCAGAATTTTGACAAATTGCACGTGTCTAATTTTTATTAGATATCACCATTCACTAAAGATGCCCAAAGATATGAGATGCTGCCTTATCCAGCTGGGTGGTGATCTTATGTCTGTCTGTTCTCCAGAGGGTAAAACACGGCAGTAATGGTGCATGATTAATCTACAAGTCACATGTAGTAGGAAGGTGGAGTTGAGGGGGTTAATTTGCAAATTTGAAGGATAAGGGAGGTGAAGGATTAAAATACAGATCATTTAAGCAATAAAGAAAAGCAATGGGAAGCTGTCAGCTCTCCCAGCTAATCACGGCCACTTGCAGTTAATCGCTCATGCAGCAATTACATGCAAGTGTCCATGATTAGCTGGGAGAGCTGACAGACTCCTATTGCTTTCCTGCCTCTTGCAGCTAATGGCGGGAACCCCCGCCGGAGGGTTGCATTAGAGGCAGGGTGCATTCACAGGTGTGAATACACTCTTAAAGTGTTAAAAAAAAATGCTTCATTAATTTTTCAACTAATGAAAGAACAGTAAAAACAGTATTTGCCGTTTACACTTATGATCAGTATGATTGGTCATCAAAGTAATCACAAGGTAGAAAGCCACTCAGATTGGCTCTGTACACTGTGATGAGGATCAAATCACAGCCATTACCAACTGCAATGGCTACCTAAGGGTGATTTTTATTTAGAAACAGCACTGCAGAAATAAACATCCACCACTCCATCATTTATGAACACACAATGAAAATAACCTGCTTAAAGTGTATGCCCAGCTAAAACCTTATACTTTTTAGTTTTTGGTAGAGAAGGGAAGGATTCGATTTTACTGTTATCCATGGGCTGCATTAGAGAAATGTGGATGGATATACTGTACACTATAGCATCTAAAGCCAGACATATATGGATTGAAATTTGTCCAGTTCAGCAGGGACTGGCTGAGATTTGATCCATCTATGGTCAAGCTTTTGTACCCATTTCAATCCATTGCGCAACACTTGGGTACAACCAGCCTGTTGGATTTTTTTGATTGAAGTGATTACTGCAAGTGGTTATAGTCATAATCATCGTATTCTGCTGTCAGGGAAGGCCCCCTGCGCCCACTCCCCCACCCCTGGCAGAACACAATAGCACTACATTGACAGTGTTGATGGGGGAATTGAGTGATTATCTTTCCTTCCACCTTCCCACTGCCGGTACCATCTGATTGCTGTGACCAATCACAGCAGGTCACATGACAGTTGTACACAATGAATAACGTCCATTCATGTCATTCATTGTGTACTATTGTGTTGGTCTCTATGATTGTTCACAGTGATCACATGGTAAAGACAGGGTTGATACCATTTGATTAGCTGTTGTCACTCACAGTTAATCACAATAGTAAACACTGAATGAATAGATTTAATTCACAAACAATGGTTGCTTATAACAGTGAAATTCACTGTTATAAGCAATCAAAGTGTAGTAAATAAGAGGGAAAGTTTTTAAAAATTATATATATATTTTTTTTTTACATACTGTCACCAGTCAGTGTCCCTGATCACTGTCACACCAGTTATATGAGAATTCTGTACTACACTAGTGACAGTATGTAAAAAAAAAAAAAAAAAGTGTTTCTTAATTTTCCAAAAAATTGTGACAAACAATGACAACTTAAAAAAATTGCCAGGCCTCTTACTAAATACCTTGGACTGTCTACTTTCCAAAAAGGGGTAATTTGGGGGGTATTTGTACTGGCATTTTAGGGCCTTGAAAAATAAGTTCGGCCGTCAGTGCATCAGGCTTGATCGATATTCAGATACATATACCATAGGGGGAGATTTACTAAAATTGAAGCACTTAGGATCCAGTGCAGCTGTGCCTTGTAACCAATCCTCTTCTAACTTCAGCTTGTTAAATTAGGCTTGAACATTAAAACCTAGAAGCCGATTGATTGCTTTCTCTGCACTCTCCAGTTTTAGTAAACCCCCCACATAGTTTGTGGACTCTATAACTTTCCTACAGACTAAATAATATACACTGATTTGGGTTATTTTTCAGCAAAGAAGTGTAGCAGAATACATTTTTGCCTTAATTTTATGAAGAACGATTATTTATTTGCAAAAATTTATAACAGAAACAAAGAAAAATACGCTTTTTCTCAGAATTTTCAGTCTTTTTTCATTTATTCAGCAAAAAAAAAACGCAGTGGTGATTAAATACCACTAAAATAAAGCTCTATTTGTGTTAAAATAAATTATACAAAATGCATTTGGGTACAGTGTTGCATGACCGTGCAATTGTTATTCAAAGTGTGACAGTGCTGAAAACTGAGCAAAGAAGGCTGAAATTGCCCCGGTATTGAAGTGGTGAAGGTCTGTTTTTATCAATGTTTGCACCCAAAATGCAAATACATTTTGCCCAAGAGTCACCTTTTAAAAAAAACAAATAAAATGTATGTGAAAAATGGGTAGATGTTTGAATGAAAACATTGAAAAATAGCCCCCCTAAGTGTATTTACTATGAAGATAATGCAATTAACTTTCATGTGCTTATGTGGATTTTGGCCCTAACAATGTTTGTCAGAACATATAACAGAAAATCTGAGATAGCAGTGCCTATTGCATTCTAATTCCATATGCTAAGCTACTAAAGTGCTGATGTGGTACTGTAAAACATATTTGTAATTCTTGTAAAGTGCAAACAGCTATATTAAATCTGAACTCCAGGCAGATATAAAAGACACAAATTATCATAGTCCTACTTTTATCAATCAATCAACAATTGTATTTTCGAATCCAAGCAGTGTAAAAACCTGAATGTGCCATAGTTTTACACTTCTGCCATCCGCTGTAGCGCCGCAACCAGACTGGGAGAGGGTGGGCTAAATCTAAGAACCAGTCAGGTGTGCATGCATGTGAATGTGCTGGCAGGGAATTGTAACTCTACCCCTATAGGGCCCGCTGATAGTATTAGGTGCTTTGTTCATGCCTTGGCTTTGCAAAAGGTCTCAACCCCTCTGACATCCCAGGTTGTACCCCTTTAGTCAATGTGAGTATTGCAATTTTGCAGGAATTTAAAGTCTGAGATCAGGCTTGAGACCATATAGGGGATAACAGGGTATATTTCTTAAGAAACATATGCACTAAAAATGTAGCAATATAGTACATGATAAACCCATACAATGCACTAGAAATGTACTCAAATAGAAAAGAAGCGTACCTTGACTAAAATAGCATACGCTGTAGTCTTTATTATAAGCATACAACAAACAGGCAACAGAGTGGTAAATGTAGAAAGAAAATGTGGCTAAATTGCCTGGGTAAGCTATGGGTAAGCTAAGCCTAGGCCCCTGTTTGCAAACTGAAGCAATATGCAATGACTAAACCACATTTATGTATATTTTTTATTGTTTATATTTTCTTGCTGACTATGTTGGGGCCCTGGTGTCATTGGTGCGCTTGATAAGAGCCAATCACCCCACTCAGAGTAGTAGTGGTAGAAGTTGTCAATTAGGCACTGTAAGTTATGGTGCAGGGAAGTTGGCTGGGCAGTTGTGTAGCCATGCTGAAGGACCATGGAGGATTCAGGCAGATTGAAAGGGCCTTTGGACAGCTTGTCTGGCTGAAGGGGATGAGAGTGTGGCTTAACCTTGTTTAAAGTATGCCTTATGCAACAAAATAACACTGAAGTGGGTCAATGACTCTGTCACCAGTTCCTTGGGCGGATGCGGTACAGGTCTCCCTTAGGTAACCTAGGACTGTGGCTGTACAGCTACAGGCATAGCGTAGGATGTATGCTGCATAGCCCAGAGGATGGGGTGACCCTGGATTCAGTGTAGGCCTCCCTTGGATCTTCTAAAGCAGCCCTTGAGCCGCTGAGCTCTTATTATGTGTCGGTTGCACTGTGTCTCTCAAGCAACATCAATGGGCTAGTCTATGGCCAGCGGGAAATGCAGAAGTACTACCTTTCTACTGGATATCAGACAGGAGCGGCCAAACACCCGAATGCTCTGCGCTCTGAGCCCACCCTATTTTGAAGCCAATTGGAGCCTATGGATCTAATCAAGTGCTTCAAAAAACACCCCCACCGCTGTAATGCATGAGCCCGACATCCTGAAAGGAGGCGGACGCATGAATAGGGGGTGGCCGCGGCGGCCATAGATAGATTCATGCTATGCGATGTAAAATTTAAAAAAAGCCATTACCACCTTGTGAAATAATATGATCAAATCAATCTCCATTTGATCAGATGCTTTGGAGGCTAGAGGACAGATAAACTATGGGGTCTAATAGACCGCAGATCTTTCTGAAAGAAGGACCTGTCACATGCAAATGCACATGTAGGTCCCACACGCACATGTAAACAGTCATCGCACCACACATGTGAGGTATCCGAGAACGTCAGAGCAAGAACAATAATTCATGACCAGATCTCCTGTGTAACCCTAAACTGGTAACCTGTAAGGCTTTTAAATCATCACCTTTTGAGATTTTTAGGTACCATGGTTTGGCACCATTCCACAGGCGTGTGCAATTTTAAAGCGTGACATGCTAGATATCGATTTACTCGGCGTAAGATCATATTTTATGTTTTACTGAAAAACTGGGTATTATATTGTGTTTGTGTTGAGTACTAACAAATGTTATTGTTTCCATCAGCTGACATTCAGTCAGCCTTTCAGAATGGCGCTGCCAACAACAGCTTTTAAAGTGATTGAATGGCTGAGCAGTGTCTCTGACACCACATTCTTCTCTTTTTTTTAAAACTGTTGAATACCTTAAACCCCTTTCACACCACACGGCCCATAGCGTGGGCGGTAAAACGCCGCTATTTTTAGTGGCGTTTTACCGCCGGATTTGCGGCGGTTTTGGGGAGCATTTGGGCCGCTAGCGGGGCGCTTTTACCCCCCGCTAGCGGCCGAGAAAGGCGTTTTGCCGGTGGTATTACAGCGCTGCCCCATTGATTTCAATGGGGAGCAGCGGTGGAGGTGCGGTAAACACACCACTCCTTCACCGCTCCAAAGAAGCTGCTGGCAGGACTTAAACCTGACGTCCTGCCAGCGCACCGCTGTAGTGTGAAAGCCCTCAGGCTTTCACACTACAGACAATGGTGCAGCTTTTTTAGGGCGGATTGCAGGCGCTATTTCTAACGCTATAGCGCCTGCAAAACGCCCTGGTGTGAAAGGGGTCTTACCTGGACTCTGATGTGGATGGGTTCTAGTCAACCAGGGCAGGAAAAAAGGGGGCTGCTCTTTTAACTGTAGGACATGCACAAAGACAGATAACCAGCATAAAGTGTACAGGAACATTCAGTGCTTCCTTACCTTTTTGCCCCCACTCCCCTAAGCAGACGTAGCCCACCTTCTCCTCCCAAATATCTATACTTACCTAGTTTTCTCTTCCAATGCCAGCAGTATTTAATTATGTACATTATCCTTTCTTGGTCTGACGTTTGCATATGTGCAGTTTGGCCACATAGACTTTTATGAGACTAGCAAATGATTATGAGCAGATCCGTTTTTCAGGCCCCATAGACATTTATGGGGTCAGCAGAGGGATAGGAGCTGATTTCCAGGTTCAATAGACTTCAATTTCTACACATCTAGTCAAGAAGCCAGCAGATGAATGTAAACAAATCTGATGCAAACTATGTAAACATAGAGATTTGAGGGGGCAGGATGGGCTATGTGTGCCGAGAGTGGTGTAGACAAAAGGTAAACTTTGTGTAAAAATGTCCTAATTTTTTAAATAACTCCTTCATTTTGAAAGAAACACAACTGATATATAGTTGTTAGTACATAGTTCATTACTTGTGTTTTATGATAATAGCAGTCTGTAAGGGAAGGGTGATGGAGTGGTCCTCATCTCCTCCAGGTTTCCCTCCTTGTTGGGCACCAACAATGGGTCACATAAGAGGCCTACCCCAGGATGGGCTCTTCTGGGCTGCTCTAAGTACTTTGATTGCGGTCACTACTTTACACATGGGGTACCTTTATTTTGAACAGACAATTAAGCTTGATTAGACTCTCTCAATGTCCCAAACACTACCACAGTTGCTTGTCCATTTAGGAGGGACAAGCAGATCCCTTGCCCTCTCCACCTGTCCTCACTACCACCACTACCTCTCTCCCAGTAACGGTATGCACACTTAGCACGGACTTCATGCATGCACTTCACTTACCGTATTTATCGGCGTATAACACATGCTTTTTCCCCTGAAAACAGAGGGTAAACCCTGCCTGCGTGTTATACGCCGAGATTTATTTATTTTTTGCTTACCGGGGGGGGTGGGGATCGAGCGGTCCACCCCGGTGCCACCCATGGGGGGGTGTCAGACCAGCTGCCCCACCTCACCTGGCCCTGGGACAGTGCTGCTATACCTTAAAGTTAAGAAAACATTACTAACAGCCCTTTCTCATACAATGTTCCCCCTGTGTTACTCTAAATGGAAGTCTGTAATGCCTCAAGTAATGCCGCTCGTTCGGGTCGCTCTCTTCCTCCTGCTCCACCTCCTCCTCGAGTGTAGCTTTTGATTGGAGGAGGAGAGTGGTCATGTGGCCATACTGAAACAGCAGAGAAGAGTCACATGATTGGGTCTACAAAAGGCGTTAATTGAGGTATTACAGGTTCCATTTACATTGAGAGTGACACAGGAGGAACGTTGTATGAGAAAGGCCTGTCAGTAATGATTTACAATGTGAGTCACACAGGAGGAGCAGTGTATAAGAGGGGCTGACAGTTATGTTTCCTCAACTTTACAGTATGCTGGCAGCAGGGAGTCTCCTGGGAGTGCAGGGAGGCTTTTGTAATGAAAGGAGTCTGTGTGCTGTGCTGTGCAGGGGGTTCAGTGTGCTGTGCAGGGGGTCCATGTGCTGTGCAGAGGGTCTGTGTGCTGTGCAGGGGGTTTGTGTGCTGTGTACGGGGTCTGTGTGCTGTGCAGGAGGCTGTTGAAAGTTTTTTTTCCTGAAACTTCCCTCTTAAAATTAGGGTGCATGTTATACGCTGATAACTACGGTAATTGTTTCTCTTCCGTACATGTGTACAAGATGAGCACCTCAGAGGTGCTGATCTGCTCCTGTTGCTAGCAGACAGATCACTGCTGTAGGAGTGCTGACAACATGTCCCTCGCTGCAATCCCTATGAGATTCCCTTAATTTTCAGGGATTTCATTTCACTTCCTGTTTTGGTTATGGGTCAGGAAGTGTAGGGAACACAGATGGCAAAAAATAAACCCACCGGGGTTATGACCCTCCCTTGCTATATCAGAAATTTAAAAAATTGCCTATACTTCTACTTTAAGTAAAAATTTTGGCTGCCTCAGCATACCTGCTTAAAGAAGAGTCCACAGTGGTAGTATCCAGAGTTGGCACCTTCAGGGCAGACTGAAAGTCTCAGCAGTTTAGTCAGGCTCTAGAAGGGTCCTGGAGGCAGATGTGCCTTAACTGTCATCCTGGACACAGTATTGTATAGTGCAGCAGACCAACATGGCAGATTCTGGCAATGGTACCAACAGCAACCGTAGACTTTCCATAACCTCTTATGCATTCTCCAGCTCCCGCTCCTGCATCTGGACCCCTATCTCTTTTATAATGTACAGACCCAGTGGGTCAGACCCAGAAAAGCCAACAAAGGATATTGAATGTGTAAAATATGAGCACTATACAGTCCAAGGGAGATACAGTATAGGGAAGACTGAAGAAAGACCAACACCGCCTAAACATTTGTTTGCTGCCTCTGTAAGCCGAAACTGCCAATTGACCTTATATGCTGGACAGAGCAGAAAGGTGCATGTCCCTCCATAGCATAATTCTGCTGCGGGTGTAATTTAGATCTATTCAGCTATTTCATCTTTAGCTGATTATTTAGAAAAAAACAAATCTAATAGATAAAGAACTACTGCTTCCCTTTAACATTTTAACCAGTAAGCAATAACCTGTGTGATTAAACCATATCATGTTTGCTTGCCATTACTAAATTGGTTCTGTAATTTTGCTTTTAGATAAAGATGAATTAACATTTATAAATCCACTCCTACCTGAATTACATAAACTCAAATAAGGGAAGAAGTCAGCTGTATGGGCTAGTTTACACTTCAAAACATGGCTTTGGACACGCTTTGTTAAAGCTCTCTGAACGCCAGACAAAGCCCGTCACTAAATAAAATGGTTAGCTTACAGTACTGTTTACACCTGCTTTTGTTTGGTACTTCTTTGAGGCTTCAGTGGGGCTCCCATGAGACTTTGGTGGGGCTTTGATGGGGCTTCAGTGATGCTTCTGTGAGGCTTTGTGGGGCTTCGATGGGGGCTTCCATGGGGCTTCAAGCAAGCTTTGCCATAGACTTATATGGAGGCTTTGAAAGTGCTTTTCAGCGCCACTGAAGCTACATGGGGAATCATTTTGGAAGAAAAGCCAAAGCATAAGCAGATGTAAACAGGACTGTAAGCTTACCATTTTATTTAGTTATAGGAGCGTTCACTAGGGTTCAGAAAGCTTTAACAAAGCGTGTCAGAAGGTCTTGTTTTGAAGTAAGTGTAAACTAGCCATTACTGTGTGTTGAAGGCGAAGCAAGTGTAAATGAGCCTTTTCCCAGTCTAGGCATCCCTCTTATCAATACATCTATACTTTTATTCAGTTTTGGAAAGATTGGAGAGGTGTTCAACCCCTATTAGATTTTTATTGCTGTATGTGTCCCCATTGGGGAGATTCACCCTCTTTTTGTGCCTATGACAATTGTTATTGGGACTGAAAGCGAAAGGAAAAATTAAAAAGAGTTGTCACTATAACATAAGATTAGGGAAACATTTTCAATGTGGACATTTCTTCTGGTGACAACTGTCTAAAGGGGGACTTCCCTCACTTTGTATCTACAGATAGGAAGTGAGGGAAATTCTCTTGAGTGGGACACATGGGCAATTAAAAATCCTGATAGGGATTTTAACCTTTTCCTATTCTAGCCAAAGGTAGGAAAAAGGTTTTGGATGTAGATTTGCTTAAAAAAATCCACCACCATTCTAATCTGCACTCATGCATCAAGGCTGTCTGGGTGATTACTAATCGGTCTGGCGTAGTTCACTTACCTTTTTTCTCACTGGATAAGTGTACTGAACTCAAAATGAATGTAATTTGTTTTGCATATTATTGTCATCCTTTTCATCCCTCTGTACTACAGTTATAAAAAAATGTATAGGTAACTTCAAAATTTGTGGATTGAAGGCGGACTGTAACACAGAAAGCGGCTCTCTCAAATGCACTTGTCATAAAGGATACAAAGAAGTATCACTGGGATTCGAGTACCCACAATGCAATGGTAAATACATGTTCATCTACCATTCTGTTCATTCTATGTTGAGACTTTTTTTATTTTTTTTTTGGAACACATAAATTAGATTGGCAACAGCCAGCTGATCCTTTCCTATTTTACATTGTTCTTAGTTTAATTCATCTAGCTGTATGGACATGACCATATTCAAAAAAAGAATTTGAGGTCAGGCGAGAGAGGGGTAGTTACTACCACAGTGCCTTGCAGATTGTTACTGTGGCACTGTGTAGGCCCTTTATAGGCTGTTTTTAGAGCCACATCCCAGTTTTGCAGGGAGTTGGCCATCCACCGGATATTTATTCTGCTGTTGTTGATTTCATTTGACAATATGTTTCCTAAGGGAATAGAACAACCTGCCTCATTTGTTCTCTTGTCCATTGTTGGAACAGTCCTTCAGCAACATCCTCAAATGCATCCAGCACAAACTCCATTTGTGCATTTCCAAGAACCTATGCATGTACTCAGGTCTGTATTCTCTTGACCCATTTTCTGAAATTGCCTGCATTTCTTCCACTTATCTTTCTCCTGCCATCAGTAAACCAAATATTGTGTAATGCATGTGATGGTTCTAGAGTCTTGAGTTTGGTCTAGGTATACTACCTTGAGGATGGATTACAAAAACAGTTTTCATGATACAGGCAATTAAGCCCAATTACAATCAGAAGTGTACATAAGACTCCATCCATGGGTTCCATCATTCCACTTTTCATAGCCTGTAACCAGGTACCAGAGGGCCTCAAAATCTTGCTTGAGAGTACAGTTGCCAGAGAGGTTCATGTGACTATCAGCGCTTTGGATATGGTACCTCATGCGTCAACATTAAGCAACTGCAGGAGCCAATATGCATGCTACAACAAATCAACAAACTTATCAGGACTGCTCCTTTAATGGCTTCCCAGATGAAAAGAAGACAATTAGAGAAAGAGGTTCTGCAAAAGGTCTTGTAATGTTAATCTATGCAAATGCATACTTGTCAACCATTCCTTTATAGAGTCATCATGGGCCAAAATAGGCCTCACCTAGTCTGTTTTGACTCTATACACAAAAGCATTTGATTTCCTCCACATTTAGGACTTGCTTTGGTTGCCAAAGTGAAGAAGTATCTTAGTAAACTGATTTTGATGATTGACGATTGATGATTTTTATCTTAAATATTGCTGTACTGGGACTCGCCTGGCGCTCTTCTCCCCTCTCTTGCTTTTATCTTCCACAATTCCTGGGTCCCCAGCCCTTACCTGAAGCAGTCTCGCCACCCACAAAGGCAATTATAACAGACTCTTTTTAAGGGGTTCACCCCCATTACTTTTCATTGAAACACGCACTTTGTTTCTCACAATCTTTCATTTGCATCCTTTTGATGTCTCTCTTTTGTATTAGTATGATAATACACTATTGCTGTAACTGCTAGGTTCTTTTTAGCGCTGAATTACACACAAGCTTTGTGTGTTTTTTATTTTTAAGTTATGGCATCTTAGTAAAATGAAGACTGTTAGTACAAATATATATATATATACTTAGAACATAGATACCTCTTCACGCTGACTATTTTTCATACCATTAACCATGAAAAAAGGTTGTTGCTGCTACACTGCTGGAATATTGCATTCTACACTATGTTGCCAAAAGTATTGTGACACCTGCTTTTACACGCACATGAACTTTAATGGCATCCCGATCTTAGTCCGTAGGGTTAAATATTGAGTTGGCCCACCCTTTGCAGCTATAGCAGCTTCAACTCTTCTGGGAAGGCTGTCCACAAGGTTTAGGAGTGTGTCTATGGAAATTTTTGACCATTCTACCAGAAGTGCATTTGTGAGGTCAGGCACTGATGTTGGACGAGAAGGCCTGGCTCACAATCTCCACTCGAATTCATCCCAAAGGTGTTATGTCAGGTTGAGGTCAGGGCTCTGTGCAGTCCAGTTAAGTTCCCCCACCCCAAACTCACTCATCCGTGTCTTTATGGATCTTGCTTTGGCGTGGCAGCGATCAGGAACACTAGTGTTAGCTTACACTGGTCTAATGACATTGTGACTTGCGTGGCAGAAATCAGGAACACTGTTGCAGACTGCAATGGTCTGGCTCCACTGGCACTGGTTTTGTGGTGATCAGGGACACTGTGGCTGGCCTGCACTGGTCTGGTGACACTGGGACTGGTGCCCTGGCAAATATATTTACACTGTGTGTGGATGAGTGTTTGCTGCATGAATTAATATGACAGGTTCTAGTAGAGTTGCAGACTCATCCCTTTAAACTCAAACACCTTTGAATTACACAGGTTCTGAGGCTAATTAAACGCAGATAAGGCACCAAGTGAGTTTAATTATCACCTTAATCAGCCACAGAACCTGTGTAATTAATATGTGTTCGGGTTTAAAGGGATGTGATGGCAACCATAGCTTTTACAGATGCTGTTGTATATAAATGCATAACATAAATACTTTCTTTTTTGTTCAGTGGAAAGTTTATGCACTCCAATGGGATTTCTATACCTATTGGCACGCAATAACAATATTTTGTTGTATTTTTAAAACTGTCGCTGACATTTATTCAATTTCAATAGTTTCTGAATGGTGTGTATTTTAGACATTCTATTGAATAAAGGCACTGTGTGAAAGGCAATGTGAAGCATGCAGAGTCCCACAGAGTTCTCTGAGGCTAGTCACATGACTTTGATGGGTCACTTTTCCAATCAGAAGGATAGAGCTTCAGTCATCTCGGAGGCACATTTGCAAAGTAAAAAGTAAAAATAATTACCGTGCTAAGTGAACAAAGCAAATAAAACAAAAAAAAATCAGCAGCAGCTTAATAAGGGATACACATATAAGCAAATAAAATTAGAAAATGGAGCTGTGCTAAAAAAAAATCACACAAAAAATGCAACTAGTGCACATATAAGATGAAATTGCTTCCAACACCAAAGGAATTAAAGATTCGTTCATAAGTATTAACATATGTGCTCTTCATATGACTTGTGACAACACCACAAACTCGTGTTCCTCCACCACATAGAATGTGTGCTTACCAGAGGCAAGCTATTATGAGCTTGTGGCTATTAACCCCGCCAGGGCCTTGTTCCAAAGGAATGGCGATGACAGCTCTCAAGTACTTGATGCGACCGGAGCACACAGCAAACAACCACAGAGATTTGGTCATTCAATGGTCTCAATTGGAGGCCAGAAGGTAACCAAAAATTAAGAGGAACTCACCATAGTGTAAATCAGCCTCTCAACCATTTTACCCCAGGGGGACCTTTAACCACTTACAGACCGGACCATTTTGCTGGTCAAAGACCAGACCCCTTTTTGCGTTTCGGCACTGCGTCGCTTTAACTGACAATTGCGCGGTCGTGCGACGTGGCTCCCAAACAAAATTGATGTCCTTTTTTTCCCACAAATAGAGCTTTCTTTTGGTGGTATTTGATCACCCCTGCGGTTTTTATTTTTTGCGCTATAAACAAAAATAGAGCGACAATTTTGAAAAAAACGCATTATTTTTTACTTTTTGTCATAATAAATATCCCCCAAAAATATATATAAAAAATTTTTTCCCTCAGTCTCGGCCGATACGTATTATTCTACATATTTTTGGTCAAAAAAAACGCAATAAGCGATTATTGATTGGTTTGCGCAAAAGTTATAGCGTTTACAAAATAGGGATAGTTTTTTGGCATTTTTATTAATCATTTTTTATTATTTTTTTTAGTAATGGCGGCGATCAGCGATTTTTATTGTGACTGCAACATTGCGGCGGACACATCGGATATTTTTGACACATTTTTGGGACCATTGTCATTTATACATTAATCACTGCTATATAAATGCAGTGATTCCTGTGTAAATGACACTGGCAGTGAAGGGGTTAACCAGTGGGTGGCAGTGTAGGGGTTAAGTGTTCCTAGGGGTGTGTTACTAACTGTGTGGGGGCTGGGCTTTCATTTAGTGAACAGTGATCTCTGCTCCAATCACATGGAGCAGAGATCAGCGTCACTAGTTGCTAGGCAGAATGGGGAAATGCTGTTTACATGGCTTTTCCTCCATTCAGCAGCCCCGTGAGACGATCGCGGGTATGCCCGGGGCGATCAAGTCCGCGGGACCTGCGACCGGACTCACGGGGGTCCCGACCGGCACACGAGCGCTCATAATGGCAGGGCGGCATTGAAGATTGGACGTACCTGTACGCCAATATGCCTGCCCGTGCCATTCTGCCGACGTACATCAGCGTGCGCCGGTCGGGAACTGGTTAAAGTAATTTTCAGGTCTTGAGGAACCCCTGATAAAACCCATTAATTGGGGGTCAGTGGGAACAATGCCCCTTACTTTGGTGGTCAGTGGTAAGAACGGAGCCCTTACAGAGAGCTATAAATATCATTGGTGTCATATCACTGGCTCCTCCAAGTGGCATTGGCTCAAAACTTATGTAGGCACCATCAAATAGGTGGTAAATCAGTCACAGCTCAAGGAACCCCTAGCCACATCTGGAGGAACCCTAGGGGTTCCACAGAACCCTGGTTGAGAATGGCTGGTGTAAATCATATTAAAAAAGCATTTACCGTATTTATTGGCGTATAACACGCACTTTTTTCCCCTTAAAATCATGGGTGCGTGTTATACGCCGATCCGATCTGCGCTCTGTGGAGCGCCGCCGACATTTACCGAGCTGAGCTGAGTGTACTGTGTACTCGGCTCCACTCTCAGTCACGCCCAGTCCCGCCTCCTAGCCTTTACGCCCCGCCATTGGCCCGGTGTTGTGTCCATCACAGGAGCCAGGACAAGGGGCGGGACGGGGGCGTCACTGTGAGCAGAGCCGAGTAGCCGAGTACCCTCGGGTTGGCTTGGTCTATATCGGCGGCGGGAGGAGCCGAAGATCTCGGCGGCGGGAGAAGCCGAAGATCTCGGTGGCGGCGGTGGGAGGAGCCGAAGATCTCGACGGCGGCGGGAGGAGCCGAAGATCTCGACAGCGGCGGGAGGAGCCGAAGATCTCGACGGCGGCGGGAGGAGCCGAAGATGGCGGCGGTAAATTTAAAACTAACCATACTGCAATTTTGTGGAAGGCTGCAGGGGGACAGTGTAGGGCTGCAGGGGGACAGTGGAGGGCTGCAGGGGGACAGTGGAAGGCTGCAGGGGGACAGTGGAAGGCTGCAGGGGGACAGTGGAAGGCTGCAGGGGGACAGTGGAAGGCTGCAGGGGGACAGTGGAAGGCTGCAGGGGGACAATGTAGGGCTGCAGGGGGACAGTGGAAGGCTGCAGGGGGACAGTGGAAGGCTGCAGGGGGACAGTGGAAGGCTGCAGGGGGACAGTGGAAGGCTGCAGGGGGACAATGTAGGGCTGCAGGGGGACAGTGGAAGGCTGCAGGGGGACAGTGGAAGGCTGCAGGGGGACAGTGGAGGGCTGCAGGGGGACAGTGTAAGGCTGCAGGGGGACAGTGTAAGGCTGCAGGGGGACAGTGTAGGGCTGCAGGAGAACAGTATAGGGCTGCAGGGGGACAGTGGAAGGCTACATTGATGGGCATTTAAAATGTAAGGTTTTTTCCTTAAACTTGCCTCCTAAAAGTTTTTTTCCTTAAACTTCCCTCCTAAACTTGGGGTGCGTGTTATAGGTCGGCGCGTGTTATATGCCGATAAATACGGTATTTAAAATTAAAGGTTGTAATTACAATTAGTAAGAAGTAAAACCTGTAAAGATAGAAGCCGGCTGGCAAGGGAACACTAAGGTAAACAGCGTGATTACATCAGCACGTCACTACTTTACAAAGTACCTCAGTTCCTTGTTGTTCTTTGTAAAGCAGTAAAATGGCTGCGTTAAGGACATTTTGGTGCTTTATAAATGACACACTGAGTGAATTTTTTACATTGTTTTAGTAAATCAACCTTTTTGCATCCCAAGGCCCATTCAGATGAAAAGCTGTATGCACTTCTTGTGCACTAGGGAGCAATCAGCATGTGCATGTGTGATATTAAACCCTAATTTTTTTTAGCACATTGAGCAGCTGATTAAATCACTTACTAAATATTCAGCTTATTTATCTTTTAATCTTTGCCTGTGTTCAGGTTTGAGCTGGTGCCATGATCAGTGCCCCAGGTGTCCTGTTTCATGGTGGCTTCATAGGACACTGCAAGAATAAAGGACCCACCTTGAATGCAGGGACTACTAGAGCTTTTTCCTACATTGTCAGCAGTAGTGTATTTAGGTTTTCTGCTGCCCTAGGCCTGACTAAACTCGTGCACCCCCTAATTTAAATATGACCCACCCCTTCCTTTAAAGGCCACACCCCTTGCTGTTTAGGACCCGCCCTGACATTTTCAAATGTGGACACTAGTTCTGAGGGCCTGGGGGGAGGGGGCGCGCGCAATGGATTCCCTTAATTTGCATAGATTTACTCTCACTTCCTGTTTGACGATGGGGCAGGAAGTGAAAGGAAATCTCTACAATGGGACAGGGATGGTAAAAAATAAACAGCGCAAGCCAGCGGGGACTCTTTCCGTGCTGCCCTAGCCTGGGTCTTGTCGGCCTAGGCCAGGATACAGCTTTTGTTTGTCAGTTAGCATCAATAGAAACATACAGCTAAGTAGCCTAAAATAACAAGGCATTCCCCTGCTTCCCCCTTCTCCCAGCTGACAGACACAGCACTGTCCACCTGTCCACTTACCTCTTTCCTGTGAAGAACGGATGTTTGGGGAATCAACACTGAGTGCAGGACTAAGCAGCATTGAAAGCCACAAAGTGCAGAGTTAGGCTCGATTCACATCTATGCATGTTGCTTTTGAGCGTTTTTGCGGTGCTTGCTGCGTTTTTGGACACGCGTTTTTACTGCGATTTTGCCGCGTTTTGTGTTTTTTTCTCTTTTATTTTTTTTTAGTTTTTTTTTACACTGTGGTTGCTTAGCAACCAGATATATACAGTAAAAAAAAAACGCAAATCGCCGCAAAAACGCCGTAAAAACGCGGTACTTGCGTTTTTGATGCAGGTCCATTGACTTCTATTACATGCAAAATGCAGCGTTTTGCATGAAAAAAAATCCCCAACCCTTTCCAAAAACGCAGAGGCACAAAATGCATTGATGTGAACATGTTCCATAGGAACCCATGTTAAAAAATGTCCTTGCATTTCTGCAAAATGCATCAAAAGACACGCTAGTGTGAATCGAGCCTTATGGGGTGAAAAAAATTGAACTTATAGTTTACTAAGGAATATTTACTAGGGAATGTTAACTTTATTGTGCTCAAAGCTAAACAAGTTGAGGGTGTAATACTATGAATGGTAACCCTTTTGAGTCTTCATTGAGTATATTTTCTACTTTCTTACAGTGCAATATATTTACGATGGCTTGACGTAATCAGATTTGAAGATTGCCTTGTCTGTTTCTGCCTGAATATTATATAATGCAATTAGCAAGTTTGCACTATTAACTAATGCCATCCTAGGGCTTACACCTGTGTGCCCCTTTGGACCAGAGACATTTTGACTGTTATGGGCCTGTTTAATCTATTTATTTATTTTTCTAAACAAGGCTTTATTTTGGTTATATTGTCTTGCAAAAATAAATGTATCTTCTATGCAATCCATAAACAAACAAAAAAACCTAAAAAAGGCACTTGTTACTATAGATAAAAAATATACATTTTAGTCTGTAATTATTTCCAATTTATAATAGTAATATTATGATTCTGGTACAAGACATTAAAAACTTTTTTACAACTTAACAAAAAAAAAAAATTATATTTAAAGTAATATAACCTCCCTAGCGGTATGATTATGTCTGATTTTTGAATGTCAGTGGTACATTTTTTTGCATGGATATTTGTGGTTTTATATTGTAGGCCTGTAATTCTTAGGAATAACTAATAATAATTGTATTCAAAAATGTAATCAAATCAAAAACAATTAAATTTGCTCAGTCGCAGAATCGTCGCTGTCGTCACTTTCACTGAGCGATTGATGACGAATTTCCCCACAAATAACTATCGCTCAATTCTGCAAGTGATTCTAATTTATTATCACTGTTTTTTAGCTGGTCTAAAACCTGCTTTTGACATAGAGGGACGCTTTTTGGATGCCATGGACATTCCCAAGTTTCCAGGCAGAAAGAATGACAGAAAGAATGGTGAAACTGCAGGCAGGGCACTGGACAAAGCACTAGGGACAAAACGGATGTGAAATTATTTGATACAGTTATGCAATCTACAGATTACAATGTATTATGTGTGTTATGTGTTTTGTACTTTTTTGAATTTGCCGCCGGGCTCCGCCTTCATGCGTTGCGACGCTCGCAGGGAACAGAGCCCAGAACAGTAATACATCGGGCGGTGGAGTACATCCCAGGATCCTGGGGACAAGGTAAGTAACTTGTACCAGGATACTGCAATGCAATCCCGAGTGTGGTTACCGCTTTTGGTAATGAAAATGAACCCCGAGCCAGACTCAGGAATACCGCTAGAGAGGTTAAAGGCTTGTTTTTGTTTTGTTTTTTGTTTGTTTTAAAATAACAAACATGTCATGCTTACCTACTCTGTAGTTTGCACGGAGCAGCCCTGATCCTCTTTTTTTTGGGTCCCTCCTGCACAGTATACACCTGAAGCTACCCCTAAGCCACGTGCTATGGGAGCACTTGTAAGTGCTCACTCCCTAGCCTTGCTCTCCGTGTCCATAAGACACACCAAGAGTGGAACTGTGCCCCCCCCCCCCCCCCTCACTGGCTCTGATTGACAGCAGTGGGAGTCAATGGCTCCTTCTGCTGTATTTGAGCCTATGGGGAGCTAGAGACCTAAGAGTGCACATTGCTGGATTGACATCAGGCTCAGGAATGTATTTAGGGCAGGGGGCTGCAGAAGAAGCTGCATGGAGAAGTTTTTTACCTTCCTACATTGAATGCAGTAAAGTAAAATAAAATAAAAACATTCTGATTTAGAACCACTTTAGTGTTGCACTACAAAAAAGTAATGAACATTAAATAAATATTAAACTTGTAGTGCACGCCCGTAGGAGCTGCTGGTGAATAAAGTGCTATTTTCCCACAGAGCACACACAGCCAGGCATTTTCCTCATTCTACCACTGGCTCAGAAAACAGTCTAGGGGTTCTTATTAGGGTTTTTATTGGGAACAATGACCTAGGATAGGAAGTGGGAGCATGGGATACCCCAAAACTATAGAACTGGATAACTTGAGTACTCCTCCATTTCTGGCTGCACAGAACCACTGACTGCACTACACAAATTGCTCAATGTGCCTCAAGATCCCTTATGCTGTTGGTGATCGGTACTCATTCCAAAGTTAAAAAACTACACACAGTCACTTTTCCTTCAGCACTGGAGGTCATCTACTCACTCAGCCATAGGATCAACGGTTGCCTCCTGCAAATCCACCATGCTCTTCCTAGTGAGGGAGATGTAGACTCACACCATTATAAACCGCTGGACTCTTTCCTACCAACTTCCTCCTTCTGGCTCTCTCCAGTGAGTTTCTCCAGACCCAACTTGATTGACTTGGATATGCAAATAGGGCTCCAAGCTAAGCCTAGCTGGGACCTCAATGTCTTCCTGAAGCCTTCCTTTAGAATCCTGTACCAAGGGCAGAGCCCCCTCAAAGGGGTCTTCTCCTGCGGGTCAGGACCGAGGGACACTGCTCCTTGCTGCTCAGGTCTCAGACTATTTATGAGCTCTCTCCACCTTCCGGGCACACTTCCCCAGGGATTGGCTAGAGTTCCATAAATGATGGAGGAGGTAACAGAACAGCAGACTGTGAAACACTGAACCACCCTAGATAATCAACCCCTGCTCCACTGATTACAGGGGAGCTAAACTAAGTTCAGCTAGCAGCCTGCTGTACACTCGGAGAGTGCTACAAACTTTTACCATTTTCATTTATGTTACTTTTTTTATAGTGCCACATTAAAAAAAAGTGTGGCTACATCTCTCTGATGCATTTCATCTGGATTGGGCTTAACCATAGAGCCAAATCCAGGTGAAATGCATCAGAGGGGCGTGGCCAACGGCTTGGGACTGTAACTGAAGCTTGTAATTACACTTTGGGAAATGATTTATAGTATAATAATGTTGAAAGGTTGTATTTCTCATTGAAGCTTTTGAGCATTGATCCAAACAGAAGTGCTAGAGAGCAAGTCTCGGCTGGAATTGGTAACAATGCCGATGGGAAGAGAAACGGGGCATGCAATTTACAATGGTTTAGCTCTAGTATAAGCTGCATTCATTTTGGTTATTTGATTTGTAAAGAAAAGATTGTGTTTTTTTTTTTTCTCACCAGTGATCTGCAAACAAGAAGATAAAATCACGCCAACATGTGATAGTGCTGAGGTAGTTTTTTTTTTTCTTAGAATATTTGTGAAAGGTCAATTGAGCAAAGCTTTCATTTATGTTCATAAACTGCCAATGAAGATACCAAGAGAAAAAACCTAAAAGGGGTTCTAGCCTACCCTTATTCTGATATATATATATATATATATATATATATATATATATATATATATATATATATATACAGGCATACCCCACTTTTATACCCCTTTCACACTGGGGCATTTTTCAGGCGCTTTAGCTTTAAAAAAAAAAAAGCACCTGTAAAGCCCCTGAAAGAAGCGCAACTGCAATCCCAATGTGAAAGCCTGAGTTTAAGCGGCGCTTTACAAGCGTTTTTCGGGTGCTGGCAGTGTGAAAGGGCTCTTAAAGCACTTGGGCTTTCACATTGGGATTGCAGATGAGGCTTCTTTCAAGCGCTTTACAGACGCTTTTTTTAACGCTAAAGCGCCTGAAAAACGCCTTAAAAACGCCCCAGTGTGAAAGGGGTCTTAAAGCGGTTCTTCACCCTAAAGGGGAAGTTCCGCTAATCTGATCCCTCCCCCCCTCCGGTGCCACAATTGGCACCTTTCAGGGGGGAGGGTGGGTGCAGTTACCTGGATAATCCAGGTAACTGCACCCACTTCCGGCTAGACCGCCGCAGACGCACCGCCCCCCCCCCCGTTGTGTTCTGGGAAACACACAGTTCCCAGAGACACAGCGGGGGGATCATAAGAGACGCGCAGCGCGACTCGCGCATGCGCAGTAGGGAACCGGGCAGTGAAGCTGTAATGCTTCACTTCCCGATTCCCTGACAGAGGATGGCGGCGGGGGCAGCAGCGAGACGAGCGATCGCTCGTCACCTGCCGCCGACATCGCTGGACCCTGGGACAGGTAAGTGTGATTTTATTAAAAGTCAGCAGCTGCAATATTAGTAGCTGCTGGCTTTTAATATTTTTATTTTAAGTGCAGAACCGCTTTAAGTTCATAATGGGTATTATTTACTAAAGCTGGAAAGTACAAAATCAGGAGCTTCTAACCCCAGCTTGTTCAATTAAGCTTTGGTAATAAAATCTGGAAGCTCATTGGTTTCTTTCAGCTTTAGTAAATAAACCCCATTGCCTACTTAAAAGTAGGGTATGCCTGTATACACACACATATGTGTGTCTGTGTTACTGTTGAAGATTCTCTCTTATCATGCCTGTTTTAGCCATTGTCCCTCAGACAGTAAGCTTTGGTTCACATCTACACATGCTGCTTATAAGGCACACCACCCATAACCCCCCCTAGCATGTCTGCTAAAGTGCAGCTCTTTTCTTGTCATTTGGGGAAATCGCATGATTTTGCACACATTATCAACATGCAGAAATGTGAATCGAACCCTGGTTAGCAGTAAAAACCCAGAAGGGGTTCCAACCCTTACCCACTTTATCCTAAACTAATAACAAACATTTTTGACAGAGCTTGCACTTTAAAGCCAGACTCCAGCTAAAACAATTTTTTTAAAGGTCTTTAGATAAAATAGGGAAACATGCTCAGATAAGGGTCTGGTATGGATTTTTAGGGCAACCCCACGCCAATGTTTTTGGTGTAAGGGTTCCCCATAAAATCCTCTGGTATGCTCTTGGGGGGGGGGGTGGACCCATGCCAGTTTTTTTTTTCCCATTTTGGCGAGGGTTCCCCTCCAAGATCCTCAGAGCACGAGCCGTTCTGCAAGTCGAATCATCTAATCCGACTTGTGGTGCGATTTCTATTCAAATCAATGAGCTCTCATATTTAGATTTTGAATAGAGGCAGAGAGAGCCACTGCTAAATGTTAGCACGGCTTGAGTTTTTACAGCCGCTTTTTCCTGGCGTTGGTGGTGGCTTTGCAGTTAATTTTTTTCTAACGCCCCATGTGCATGGGGCCTAAGAGCTGGCTTCAGAATTAAAGGTAATTTTTAAAACCATTTTGAACCTTAATCCTTGCCTATGTTCAAGTTTAAGTTGGTGCTTAAATCATTATAATATATTATAGGTACATAAAAACAAAAAGGTATACAAAGTCTTACTGTACATTTTAGAAAACAGCCATAACCTAGATGTGCTGTAGAAGAAAAGCCTGTCCCCTGACAGTTCTTCCGCTCCGTGTGGAACAGTACTGTCTGCAAAGATCTGACACACCCCCTCGAGCTGACCAATCACCAGGGAGCATGAGCTTTGCTGACTGCAGAGCTATAGGTCTGACTCAGCAGGAGGAGTGTCAGACCTCTGCAGAGAGAACACTGCTTCCACAAAGAAAGCAAGGGTCCTTCTCTGGCATTTCTACTCAGGCTGTGGCTGCTTTCCATAAAACAAACTGTAACACTTTGCCTGAACTGAGGACAAGTGTCACCACGTTTAAGAATCATAACTTATCCTTGGCTCGCCGAGTTTAGATTGGAATTGCCATTTTTCGGGTTCAGATGGTTTCTATGTATGCTTCTATGTATGATTTGGTACTTTTGATGAAGGAAGTAAACAATTATTACTCTCTGTGCAGCCTCAGTGCAGCCTAGAAGCATTTGCTGAATCGTGGAAGCCATCGTGCAATGGTAGCAACCCAGAAACATTTGATGTGGACAAGGTAAACATCGGCTCATAATCATTTTAGGTTAGAATTTAAAGAGAACCAGTAATATTGCTCATAAATGATTACAGTACAGTACTGCAGTCTTACTGATGAATGTTTTATATTTGTTCCCTTATTTCCCTTTACTTACTTTTATCAGAATTTTTAGATTAACTGTCAGGGGTCAGAGTTCACCTGACTGTCCATTCCCATTCAATTGCTTGATTCATACACTATCCTAACTCCTAAAGCTAGATATATGCCAATAACAATTTGTTAAAAAAAAAATATTTTCAGAACATTTGTTTGATTTTCTAATAGCTAAAGCTGAAAGCAAATGAAATTTGAATTACTTTCAAACAATATTCTTCAAGTACCTGATGGCATTATCAAATGTACGCACGTGATTTTTTTGTACGAATGTTTGTACAAAAATCTTCCAGTGTTTGGTCAGCATAAGAGTGCATAATATTATCAAATAATATAATCATATATGTTATTTTTTATTATTATACATCATTTATTTTTATGAAAGTGTATATCAATTTTTTGTTCATGAATGCATTTATCTTTTTTTTGTACCACAGCACTTTAATATTGTACTAGGAATATTCTTTGTTTTGATTGATAACCCATTTGGGGAGGAGTATTACAAGGGGGTAGCAGTTTCACAAATCTTTACCATGTATTCAGATATTTATTTCGAACATGGCTGGGGGCTGTTCACTTGAGGGAGGTGTATTATAGATCTTAGCACTGCCTGGTATCCCATTGGTGACGGTGGCATAGTTACCACAATTTTGTATATATTTTGTTTGCCCATACCCTAAAAGTACTATTGAATGTGGGAGGTGTCTTGTAGTCTTGGATCTACTTTCATACTCCTACCATAGGGCACCAAATTCCAGTGTCGCTTATCAGCATGGGGTGTATTATACACCATTGTATTAGTTGGAACCCCATTATATCTTTTTTGCAGCGCCACACCCACCACTATTTTATTTTTACTTTTTTGGTAGAAAAGTTTGGGCCATCCTACATCCTCCTCCTTTTCCATCCCATGTTCATTATCCCATGTCCTCTTCCTCCAGTTCCATCTCCTCCATCCCCATCTCCTCCATCCCATGTCCTCCTCCTCCTCCAGTTGAATGTCCTCCATCCCATGTCGTCCTCTTCCAGTCCCATCTCCTCCTACCAGAGAAGGGAGGAAGTGGGACAGGAAGGGAGCAGGGTGACAGGTGGGGGGGGGGGGGGGGCAGCAGGTTAGGAAGAGCCGGTGGGACAGGAGGGGGGAGTGTCACAGGAGAAGAGTAGCGTGACAGGGGGCAGTCGGATGAAATAGGGGCAGCGAAACAGGTGGGGGGTAGTGGAACTGGAGGAGGAAGTGTCAAGGGAGGAGGTCAGCAGGACAGGAGTGGGGCAGCAGGACGGGGGGTGTCATGGAAAGGGGGCAGCGGGAAAGGTTGGGCAGTGGGAAAAGTGGGAGGGCAGCATCACAGATTAGAGGCAGTGTCTCAGGTGGGGGACAGTGGGGCAGGTGAGATGCAATGTCACAGGTGGGGGCAGCAGCACAGGTGGGAGAGAGTGGGACAGGTGGGAGGTAGTTACAGGTAGGGGGTAGCAGGACAGGTGGGAGACAGTGTCACAGGTAGGGGGCAGGGGGACAGGTGGGGGGCAGTGTCAAAGGTGGGGGGCAGCAGGACAGGTGGGAGGCAGTGTAACAAGTGGGGGGAAGCGGGACAGGTGGGGGGCAGCAGGACAGGTGAGATACAGTGTCACAGGTAGGGGGGCAATAGGACAGGCGGGGGACCAGTGGGACAGGTGGGAGGGAGTGTCAAACACACACCTAGGGAAGCTCCAGTCCTCCCAGCTCTCACCTCTCCAGCAGTGCCAGGAAGGGTAGCTGAGCCTGTGTCCCTTCTTCACCAGGATCTCTGGCGGCAGCTGCAAGAAAGGTGGGGGGGCTTCTCTACCTGACCTCCTCACCCACCCCGCACAGCCCGGTGCACACGGGTACCTGACCAGCGCAGAGCCTGCATGCACAAAAGAGAGGGGGGGGCTCCTCTACCTGACGCCCTCAGACCTGCACACGCAAAAGAGTGGGGGGGGGCTTGTGTTAAAGATGGTCCGGGTTGTGACACGCGGCCCCCTTACATGTGTACTGGCTGTACCCCTCTGATAGCAGCCCTGACAATACATAAGTGAAATCATACAGATGAGTGAAAGTAGTCCATAAAGGTACAAAAAGTGTGATGGCGTTTCCCAGAATGGCTCTAGAAGAGAAAGAGGGACAGGCAGACAAAAAGCCCCCCAAAGCGTCCAGTGGAAGTTAAGCGTGGCTGCTTACCAATAAATGTTGGCTTTCAAATAAATGAAGAACTATGTAGCACTTAGGGAATGTATCCCAAACAAATCTACGCTGGTTGTAGGGGCCCTGGGTGCCCTCAACTCCTTGGTTCCACTCGCGGTATCCTGCGGGATTCAGAATGATGTGACCATCAGATTATAAATGATCAAATGCGCATGAAGGGTTAATGATCCAAGTCGCTGTTACATCTGACAGCAATCACCATGGAAACTCCGGTTGGGGGTTGGCCTTGTTTACACAGGCATGCAAGGGGTGGTTAAAGTAGGCAGTTGAGCTACGGTTTTACTGCCCTCTGACTGCCAAGCCACAAGTTGTTGTGGCCATCACCACAGCAAAAATTATACAAGCTGTCACGTTTGGCAGGTGGCACCTCTGCCAAGCGCAGCTTATTCAAATCAATAGGGCCATGCCATAACCACAAACAAACGCTTGGATCATAGTTGGGGTGTTTTTTCTATTCAAAATCCCCCTTCGGTTAAAAAAGGGAATGTGATGACTATTGGAGGAATGATCATAAGCAGAAGGTGAGGTGCAGGAAGAACAGATCTACAGAATGAAGACAGCAGAATCAGGTAAATTCTTGCACTGCAACTCCACAGGTACTGCTTTTTCTTCAGCAAAGAGAATGGTGAGCAGCAGAGTAGTGATATCACCAAATGTCACTCCAAATTTTGAGAGACTAGTCAGAGACATCAGTGCCTTAGATGTCACACTGCAAATATACAGCTATGAGGCTTAAGGCAAGGGAGGTGCTCTGCTGTTTTTTAAGGCCCCTTTCACACATGCGGACCGTATGTCCATATTTCATCCATCTGTTTGCGGATGAAATATGGACATACATGCATTCCTATGGGATAGCGGGTGTCTGCGGATGAACATCCGCAGACACCCGCTATCGTCCACCTACGCTATTCCGATTCTGCAGACGGAGGAAAATACGATTTTTCTATCCATCTGCAGAGCGGATCGGATGAACACAGACAGACGGTCCGTGCTCGTCCGATCACCCATAGAGGAGAATGGAGAGCCGACAGGGCGGTCCCTGCACAGTGTGCAGAGACCGCCCTGTCTTCCGCCGGCTCAGCGGGGACAACGGAGCGATCCCCGCTGAGCAAGTGGATCATCACGGGGCGGATCATTACTGATCCGTCCCGTGTGAAAGGGGCCAATATAGTGGACATTTCAGTCTTAGGCCCCTTTCACACGGGACGGATCAGTAATGATCCGCCCCGTGATGATCCACTTGCTCAGCGGGGATCGCTCCGTTGTCCCCGCTGAGCCGGCGGCGGACAGGGCGGTCTCCGCACACTGTGCAGGGACAGCCCTGTCAGCTCTCTGCTCTCCTCTATGGGGGATTGGACGAGCATGGACCGTCTGTCCGTGTTCATCTGATCCGCTCTGCAGACGGATAGAAAAATAGGATTTTCCTCCGTCTGCAGAATCGGACAATAGCGGAGGCGGACGATAGCGGGTGTCTGCGGATGTTCATCCGCAGACACCCGCTATCGCATAGGAATGCATGTATGTCCATATTTCATCCGCAAACGGATGGATGAAATACGGACATAATGTCCGCATGTGTGAAAGGGGCCTAAGAAAAGACACTGTACTGCAACTCAAGTGAGGCTTTTTAATGATAACATTTTTATTTTTATTTAAACTATGGCTATCAGGGCTGATTTTATAATTAGGCACAGAGGTAAAACGGCAGTTTTCAGCTTCACAATTTTACATTATTAGTACAAATAATCATAAAGTTATTTTTGAATTATTATAATATTATTGGTGTCAGGTACAGCAATAAAAGCTAATTATGTACAATTCCCAGGACTAACAAAAATGTTTAAAAACAAGATTTTAAGTGGGGTTGAGCTTTAAGTCTTCTTCTCATCATGTTTTTCTATTTCTGAAAGCTCTTGGATGGCCTCGATGAGATGATCGACAATTTCTCCAACCAAAAGAAAAAGGAAGTCAGACTACGGCTGGCGGGGATATTCCTGAATACAGTGGAAGGGATAGTACAGAACTTGGCTTACATTTTTAGCAAACGCATGCCCCTGTCAAACAAGAAGAATTTTATTAGTGAGTCTTCTCTTCTGGTGTATGTGTGTGTGTGTGTAGATGGATTGGTACATATCCTCATGAATTCCTGACAATGAGCAGATATTTTGAACAGAGAAACTGGTGCCAACCCGTTAAATGTCATTTTGTGCAAGGACTGTTCTAAACATGGAAAACACGTGGCACTTCACAGGCATACTATAGACACCCCCCAGGCACGATATTTAACCACTTCCCACCCAGCCAATGTACATATACGGCCGGGTGGAAGCTCTCTACTTCTGATAGGACGTTCAGGAACGTGCCCATGCACGCGTGCCCGCTCCCGATGTGCTCGTGTCCCCCGGACACGGTGCATCTCGGATCGGCAGGAGGGCTCTGTGATTGGCCCTCCTGATCACATTACGGCCGTGTCCAATCACGGCCATCATGTGATGTAAACAAACAGCCGGTTGCTAGGCAATCGGCTCTCCTCTCCTCACACAGAAGTCGTCGCTGAGGAGAGGAGAGGAGATCGCTGCAGCCGGCTGGTGAGCAGTGAGTATGAGCTGTTTTTACAGCTTTTTACTCACTGATCACCAGTCTAGTGTAATACACACATGTCCCCACACATGTCCCCAAAACACACATGTCCCCAAATAATAAAAACACATGTCCCCCACATATGTCCCACTAAAATCACATGTTCCAATGATTATCTGCACTCATATGTACGTGATCACCTGCACACATATCTACATGATCATTTGCGTACATATGTCTGTGATCACACAAACCAATTATTATACACTTAACAGAATTTTTTTTAGCAAAAAAATGTAGCAGAATACATTTTGGCTTAAATATATGACAAAATTTGATTTTATTGGATTTCTTTTGCAAAAAATAAAAAACGGAGTCATGAATAAATACCACCAAAATAAAGCTCTATTTGTGCGAACAAAATGATAAAAATTTCATTTGGGTACAGTGTAGCATGACTGCGCAATTGTCATTGAAAGTGCGACAGCGCTGAAAGCTGAAAATTGGTCTGGGAAGGAAGGGGGCGAAAGTGCCCTGTATTGAAGTGGTTAAAGGATTTTTTTCACTTTTTTTTTCCCTTTAATCGTCATTAAAATCACTGCTCCCGCCAAAACGGCCATTTTTAAAAACATTTTAGGCATTGACCCATGTCCCCTGGGGCAGAAGCCAGGTCCCCAAACCCTTTTTAGGACAATATCTTGCATATTAGCCATTAAAATGAGCACGTTTTATTTCAAACGTTCGAGTCCCATAGACTTCAATGGGTTTCTAAAGTTCGTACGAATTTTCGGTCCGTTCGAAAGTTCTGGTGCGAACCGAACCGGGGGGTGTTCGGCTCATCCCTACTGACAGCAATAAAAACACGTTTCCTACAAAATAGAGTAAGTTACAACCTCTTCTGGTGTGTTTCCCCACATGAAATGTTGCTCCTTCCTCCCGCCCAGGTGTCAGGCATAACAGGAAGACAAGCAAAACCTCCTCTATGGGGATACAGGCAGCATTTAGAATCTCACTGAAGAAAAATCTCCATAAATGGATATTGTTTCAAACTTGATAGAATTTAATTTTTTTCCCAACTGTATCCAAAACTTAAAAAAGAGTTTTGGCTGGATTCAGGCATTAAGTGTTTTGTCTTCTCTGTTTACAGTATATCATGGCTCCATTGGCAGTCCTCAATGCTTTCTGTGTTTTTGCAGATGCTGTAACGACTAGCAGGGGATCTATAGACCAGGAGATCTCACTGACGAACAAAAATAGCTCCATAAGCTTGGGCACAAAAACGGCTTTGGGAAATGTCTGTAAGTACTCCAACTTGTATTAATGGGTGCTCAAAAGGAAAATGCCTCGGACAGTGCCATGCCAGAACATGCAAAGATGCTAAGTCACCAGTAGTCTAAATGTTTGTAGCGCTACCACCGCAGGGGCTGCTGGTAACTGGTACCCCTATTCCTGCACAGTCAGGCAACATGCATTTTCCACTTGTCTCCAGACACAGGAATTCGGTCTTTGAGCTTGTTTTTGTTGTTTTTTATTAGAGATAACAACTTGGATAGGGTAGAGGGGTCATGAGATGCCCAACATAACTGAAAACAATGCAAAGGGACAGCTTCCTTCTTCTGTACAAAGTGGGGATCCTGGACTGTTCTTTCCTGGACACCCTCAGTAGCAAACGCCCCTTAAAGGGGTTGTAAAGGTAAATATTTTTTCACCTTAATGCATTCTATGCATTAAGGTGAAAAAACATCTAGCCCCCCCCCCCCCTTTTACTTACCCGACCCCTCGAAAATCCCGCGCTCGCCCCTGACATCCTCTTTGCCGCCCAGCCTGGCCACTAATTGGTTAGAGTGGATGGATTTAAAGCAGCGCAGCCATTGGCTCGCGCTGCTGTCAATCACATCCAATAATGCGGCGCACCGGGGGCGGGGCCGAGTGATACAGCGAGCGGCTATAGCCGCTCGCTGTATCACAGGAGCGCGCCAGCAAGTGCTTCTCACCAATGCGAGGGAGCTCGCATGAACGTGAGAAGTACTTGTGGAGGGAAGCAGAGACAGCTGCCGAGGGACCCCAGAAGAGCAGGTTCGGGGCCACTCTGTGCAAAACAAGCTGCACAGTGGAGGTAAGTATAACATGTTTGTTATTTAAAAAAAATAAGAAAAATTACTTTACAATCCCTTTTAAGTAGGAGCTCTTTAGTCCCCTTTAGAAAAATAGCACAACAGGTTGCTAACTGCATACAGGAATATTACCAACTCCACTGCCTGCAGGTACATCCAGCCCTCCTGGTTGCCTGTCTAGAAGCCCACTTGGCTGCTCCGAAGCTCTCCCAGGACAAGGGATGAAGAGTTGGGCACAATGCTGTCCTCAGAAAGCTTGCTACATATGGCAGTCTTTCCCCTTGTGAATTCCTGGGCGTGCTGATGTAGTCGCACTGTTGGCTTTGCTCCATGTTGCTCTTCAAGCAAGATTCCTGCTCAACCCGCTCTTCCTAAACTAGCCCAAGCCCCATCCTGGAGGAAAAAAAAAAACCTGCTTCCTTCCCTGACCCCCCCCCCCCAGACCCAGGGGTTCCCTCCTAGGCCACGACAGCCTCCTCAGCACTCTATCCACTGGACTCCCCTGCCATGACATGCTGCCTGGGGATTGGTCAGACGCCCTTAAGCATGCAGATCAGGTCTTCCTGGCCTCCGCCCACTAACTCCTAGGAGCTTCTCCAAGCTTCTAGATCCAGGGGGAGGTACTAGAGACCTGACTCTGTAGAGCCATCCAGCCTGACCTGCAGGAACCTGACCCAGTTTCTGACTCACATAGTTAACCATGAGTCATAACATACATTTGCCTGCACAGGCTCTAGTTGCACACTAGAGGGTGCTACATGTGTTTCACATGTTTATTGTCAATCCCTATGTCACCTTGAGAAAGAGAGCCTTTGAGGCCCCCAAAGCATTGGCTTATTATGCCTTATGTGACACCGTCATCACAACAAACATGTCAAATACATTTATTTGGACCACTGGTATCATAGTATATTTGCACCTAATGCGCATATGATTAAATCATATTTATCAATGGATTTGTAACAGGTTTTGTGTAAATTTTCCACCTCTGCATACCTGACTGTGACAATTTTGAGACAGATTTACCATTTACAGGACTACAGAACACTTCCTCCTCTCCTCTTCTCCATAACATAGGAGTAAGGTGTTCTGTGTTTCCGTATATTTCAATAAGATGAACAGTTAAAGTTTTACTAAACCCACAACAGTAAAATCAGTCTGTATATGCAGTAAAGCTTGTTATACTCAATGTGGAACCTAAGGTGTTGATCCTTTGCATTTTGTAAAAAGGATGTTTGATCCTGTCTTCGCTGATCCTCCCCTTCTTCCACTGTCCCCAATATACAATATATTGTCAAAAATATTGGGACACCTGCCTTTACACACACACGAACATTAATGGCATCCCAGTCTTATGCCCTGTACACGTGATCAGACATTCCGATGACAAAATACGTCAAATTTTTTCTGAAGGATTTTGGCCCAAACTTGTCTTGCATACACACGGTCATACAAAGTTGTTGGAAAATCTGATTGCTCAGAACGAGGTGACGTAAAACACGTATGATGGGACCATAAAGAGGCCCGTAGCCAATAGCTTTTGTCTGGTAATTTATTCTGAGCATGCGTGGCACTTTGTGCATCATAATTGTCTACACACAATCGGAATTTAAAGGATCAGATTTTTTTTGTGGGAAAATTTTAGATCCAGATCTCAAACTTTGCGTGTCGGAAATACCAACAGAAAAAGTCAGATGGAGCCCACACATGATCGGAATTTCTGACAACACAATCCGATAGCACATTTTTCGTTGGAAAGTCAGACCGTGTGTACAGGGCATTAGTCCGTAGGGTTCAATATTGAGTTGGCCCACCCTTTGCAGCTATAACAGAAGGCCGTCCACAAGGTTTAGGAGTGTGTCCATGGGAATGTTTGACCATTCTTCCAGAATCGCATTTGTGAGGTCAGGTACTGATGTTGGACGAGAAGGCCTGGATCGTAGTCTCCACTCTAAGTCATCCCAAAGTGTTCTGTCGGGTTGAGGTCAGGACTCTGTGCAGGCCAGTCAAGTTCCTCCACCCCAAACTGGCTCATCCTTGTTTTTATGGAACTTGCTTTGTGCACTGGTGCGCTGTCATGTTGGAACAGGAAGGAGTCATCCCCAAACCATTACCACAAAGTTGGGAGCATGAAATTGTCTAAAATTTCTTGGTGTGCTGACAACTTAAGAGTTCCCTTCACTGGAGCTAAAGGGCCAAGTCCAACCCCTGAAAAACCACCCCACACCATAATCTCCCCTCCACCAAATGATTTGGACCAGTGCACAAAGCAAGCTCTATAAAGAAATGAATGAACAAGTTTGGGGTGGAGGAACTTGACTGTCCTGCACAGAGTCTAGGCCTTATCATCCAACATCAGTGCCTGGCCTCACAAATGCGCTTCTGGAGAAATGATCAAACATTCCCATAGACACACTCCTAAACCTTGTGGACAGCCTTCCCAGAAGATTTTGAAGCTGTTATAGCTGCAAAGGGTGGGCCAACTCAATATTGAACCCTACAGACTAATGCCCTTTACAGACGATCGGACATTCCGACAACAAAATCCCATGTTTTTTTTCCAACGGATATTGGCTCAAACTTGTCTTGCATACACACGGTCACACAAAGTTGGTTGGAAATTCTGAACGCCAAGAACGTGCTGACGTACAACACGTACGACGAGCCGAGAAAAATGAAGTTCAACAGCCAGTGCTGCTCTTCTGCTTGATTCTGAGCATGTGTGGCACTTTGTGCGTCGGAATTGTCTACACACAAATTTACGCGAACGGATTTTGTTGTCGGAAAATTTTAGATCTAGCGCGCAAACTTTGTGTGTCACAAATTGTGATGGAAAAAGTCCGGTGGAGCCTACACACAGTTGGAATTTCTGACAACAAGCTCCAATCGCACATTTTCCATTGGAAAGTCCGACCATTTGTACAGGGCGTAAGACTGGGATGCCATAAAAGTTCATGTGAGTGTAAAGGCAGGTGTCTCAATACTTTTGGTAATATAGTGTATTTCCTGATAATACAGAGCCTTGGGGCAAGCTGCACATGCTCAGTTTGGTGTGTATTGCTAGAGATTTTTTTTTTTTTTCTTGAGAGGGTGCATGTGATCAGCAAAGGGCAAATCAGCACTGTCCAGACAGAGGGTCAGAGATCCTGCATCCTGATAGGACAGTCAGGGCAGAATGAAAACTCTTCCTACAAGCTTTAGCAGACACTGATAGACGTCACAAGACTGTTATATAATGCTGAAGAGAAAAGGTATTTAGCAGTTTATATTTACTAAAATAATGATATTCCCATGTTCTGTGTACTGTCGGAGACCAGATGTAATGAATGCAGAGTCCTGGGTTTAGTAACACTTTAAGATCCATTTTACATGGTGCACAACTAATTATAAGTAGCAGGGGATTTAAGAATTAAGGTGCATATGGTTATTGAATCCTTTGAATTGTATTTCCCCACAGTGACTATCATCCTATAACTTTCTTTTATCCCTGCAGACACGTCAGTGTTTGGATGTCTGGAATATGGTAACATTAACAAACTCCTGGAAGGTGCCGAACTTCAGAATAATTCACAGAACCAGACGGTGAAACTTGTCTCATCGGTAGTTAGTGTGTTCCTCGGGATTGCCAATACATCTAAACTCAGGGAGCCAATTCAGTTGCAACTTAACTTTACTGATGAGGTAAGGATTAAAAAAGAAAAGTGGTTTGAGCTCTGTGGCTAAAATATGGACCAAGAAGTTGGTCATGTAATAGACTTGAGAAGGGCTTATAAAGGCACTGTCACCTTGCACATGATGCAGTGCAAAGGGACAGTGTTTCTGGAAAAGCCCCATCAACCCCTTCTACTCATCTTACCAGCACTCCTCCACTTCTCCTTCCTCCTGCAAAGCCAGAATTAGAATAAACTGTGTCACCAACACAGGAAGAGATGTCATCACTCCCCTGCTCATGTAACAGTGTCATGGTTAGCCCAATTGGCTTCTAGGCCTGAGCAGGGAAGAAGGTCACATGGCTCCTCCATACCTGGAGTGATGGTCATTGTGACATCATTGGGACAACTGCAGAGGAAGGAGGAGTGATAACTGGTAAGGTGAATATAAAAGGATTGGAGAGGCCTTTCTAGAGGCATTGGGCAGGATTTACTAAAACTGGAGCACACAGGATCCGGTGCGGCTCTGCATGGTAATCAATCAGCTTCCAAGTTTTATAGTCTTAATTGAATAAGGTGAAGTTAGAAGATGATTGGTTGCCATGCACAGCTGCACTCGATTCTGAATGCTCTGGTTTTAGTAAATCAACCCCATTACTTTGCCCTGCATAGACAGTGGAAAATCTGGTGCAGCTGTGCATGGTAGCCAATCAGCTTCCAAATTCAAGTGGTTGTAAAGCCTCAAGGTTTTTCACCTTTCTTTGAATTAAGGTTAAATCTTCTGTGCTGCAACTCCCCCCAGACCACCCCCCCCCCTTTTCTTAAATGAGCCCGATCCAGTCTAGACTCCAGTCACTGTCGCTCTACTCATTGGACAGATTGATAGCAGTGGGAACAATTGGCTCCTGTTGCTGTAAATCAAATCCAGTGATGCGGGGGGGCAGGGCCAAGTCCCACTGTCTGTGTCAATGGACGCAGCAGCGGGACTTGGGAGCGAGACCGCATGGGTGCCTCCAGGGAAAATGGCTTTCCGTAAAGACACCCAATGAAGAGGCGCCTGGAGTGTCGGCAGGACACTCCAGAAGAAGAGCATTGGGGCTGCTCTATGAAAAACAATTGCACAGAGCAGGTAAGTATAGGCATGTTTGTTATTTTTATTTTTAACCTCCCTGGCGGTATGATTATTTCAGATTTTAGGTGCTGAAAGCGGTACCATTATTTTGCATGAAAATTTGGCGTTTTATATTGTAGTCCTGTAATTCATAGGAATAACTTGCTTAAATCTGTCCAAACCAGAGTCTAGTAGACATCCCGGGTATGATAAAGTTTGAAAAATGAAATTATAAATTATAATATAATAACTATAAATAATTATACCAAATAATAATATAACAATAATAAAAAATATTCAATAATGTAATCAAATCAAAAACACTGAAATTTGCTCAGTTGCAGAATTGTCACTGTCATTACTTTTCAGTATTTGATGATGGATCTCACCACAAATCACTATCGGTCAATTCTGCGAGTGATTCTAATTTTATTATCGCTGTTTTCTAGCTGGTCTAAAATCATTTTTGATGTAAAGGGACAGTTTTGGTTGCTATGGACAATCTCCAGTTTCCTGGCATAAAGAACAGCTTTTATATTATAAAACTACATGCAGAGAATTGGGCAGACCACTAGGGACAAAGGGGATGTGAAATAATTACATACAGCAATGTAATCTGTAAGATTACATTATACTGTATGTAATGTGTGTGTTTTACATTTTGAATTTGGCGCCGTTCTCCGTCCCTGTGCATTTCAACGCTCGCAGGGAACGGAGCTGGGCAATGTGATAGATCGAGCGGAGGACGGCTCGCTCGTACAGCGGGGGGGCATTGCTAGATCCAGGGGACAAGGTAAGTAAACTCTTCCTGGATTCAGCGATGCGATCCCGAGACTGGCTCAGGGTTACCGCTTTTGGTATAAAATACCGCCAGGGGGGTTAAACGAAGGCTTATAACCCCTTTCAGCTTGTTCAATAAAGCTTTGACAATAAAACCTGGAAGCTGATTGGTTTCTGTGCAGAGCTGCACCAGATTTAGCATTTTCCAGTTTTAGTAAATCCCACCCAACCCCTCCACCTTTCCCAATGTCTCTTTAATCAAGGGAGGACTGCACACTTTTGGTCTGGAAGACAAACATAACCAACTGGTATAAACAAACCCAAACAAAATGACTGGAATTTAAAGTCTTGTTTTTTATTCTTTAAAAATAACAAACATGTTATACTTACCTGCTCTGTTGCAGTGGATTTACACAGAGCAGCCCCGATCCTCCTCTTCTCAGGTCTCTCTTCAGCGCTTCTCGACCCCCCCTCCTGTCGAGTGCCCATACGACAAGCAGTGTGCTATGGGGGCACCAGAGTCGAGCCACAGCTTCCTGTGTCTATTCAGACATGGAGCCGTGACCTGGCCCCTTTCTCTTCGCGTTTGCTGACTAACTTTGATTGACAGCAGCCGGAGCCAATGGCACCGCACTACTGTCTCAGCCAATGAGGAGGGATATCCCAGGCAGCCGAGACACTTCTGCAACATGGCTGGATCTAGATGGGGCACAGGTAAGTTTGAAAGGGGCTGAGGGAGGCTGCTGCTCACAGGTTTTTTTATCATAGAATGCATTAAGATGAAAAAAACCTTCTGACTTTAAATTTTAAGTGCCACATCTTTAAATATAGACTGTCATCAAACATTACACTATGGTATTAGCATGGGACTTTTAAGGCACAGCATTTAAAAAAACATTTAATTAGTTCATATAAAAAAAGGAGATATACTCTTCTTGCACAACAGATTTTTATTTTTTTTTATATATCAAGGTAAAATACAAAGCCATAAAATAGGCAACAAATGTAGTTTGTTCACATACAGTGGTGGCCACTCCATTAGGTGCGCAGGGGGGCCGCCCCCCTAATCTCCACGCGCAGGGCCCCTAATCTCCATGTGGTCCTAAGCCCATCCAGTTTTGTGACATTAGCAAATAAATATTTGCTATTGTCTTCCTGCTTTTCCTCCCAGACAACCAGGAAGTGGGTTTTAAGACCTATGGACCTAAGGAGAAGTGAATGTCTGGGTCTCCAGAACGTCCTCCGCTCCTCTGCTCCGGTGACTGGTCGGGCTCGGTGTCCCCCATCACATGGCCCAAGCCGGCTTCTTCTATCTTGGCACTTCCTAGAGCCCATCAACGTCCCCACCCCCCAGCAACTGGACGGACACTGATCTGAGACTGCCTGGGGAGCAGGAGAATGACTGCCCCACTGTCTACCCCGAGCTACTGTACCTTCTATACTGGTATGTACTGGAGCTGGGGAGACTGGAATCATACCCTACCAAAGACCCTATCGTCAGCCAGCGAGGGGGGACGGGGGGTTAGTGGTTGATTTTCCACCCCTCCAAAAAAATGGTGCACCTGCCGTCACTGTTCGCCTATATATATAGTAGTCTTTATGGCTCAACCCATTTCATGGATATTGTCCTCATCAGGAGACACCAATACAGACGACTTTATATATCATACAATCCAAATGAGATAACAATTATCAGCAATTACATTTTAAACAGTTAATTGGTGATTATACCACCACCCATTGCATCAACATTCTCACGCCTACATGCGCAAAGACACATGGTGCTAAAAGGACTCTTCATAAAGTGAGTAGTGGTGATTGGTGGGTTTTTGCTTCCCTTTGGTATGTAAACTATACAGTTAAAAGTTTTTTTGTTTCTTTTTTGCATCTGTTTAATAACTGTTAATCCTGCAAAATAATCTTGTGAACTGATCACTTTCTGAAACTCTGCTTGTGTTTCACTCCTATCAATTATATTGTTCCAAGATATCTCTATACATTTACTCCACTGTAATGTAGAAAGGTAGAGAATAGGGTGTTCTTTAATCCTTTACTAGGGGGACAACGCTGATCTTTCATAGATACAGTAAGTGAGTGTTGTCACTCTAGGACAAGAAATGTGTTACTGGCAGGTAAAAAAAAATGGACAAAAAAGCTTGAAAATAGAACCAAGACTGAGGACTGGTATGCTCATATATATTTAATTTATGTTCTTGGGTTTAGATATGCTTAAAAACATTAGTTACTTCCCTTTTTTACACATACACACAGATCAGCCATAGCGTTATGACCACCCATCTAATACTGAGTAGGTCCCCCCCTCTGCTAAAACAGCCCCATTTACCACCAAATCAGCCCTGACCTACTGAAGTATGTATGCCACGAGACCTCTGAAGGTATGCTATGGTATCTGTCACCAAGCTTTCAGCAGGAGATCCTTTAAGTTCTGTAAGTTGTGAGGTGGGGCCTCCATGAATCCGACTTGTGTTCCAGCACATTCCACAGATGTTTGATTGAGATCTGGAGAATTTTTGGGTCTAAGCCAACACCTCAAACTCATTGTTGTGTTCCTCAAACAATTCTTCAACCATTTTTTGCAGTGTGGCAGGGTGTATTATGCTGCTGAAAGAGGCCACTGCCATCAGGGAATACTGTTTTCATGCAGGGGTGTACTTGGTTACCAACAATGTTTAGAGTGGTACTTGTCAATTAACATCCAGATGAATGGCAGGACCCAAGGTTTCCCAGCAGAACATTGCTCAAAGCATCACACTTCCTTCACCAGCTAGCATTCTTCACATACTGCATTCTGGTGCCATTTCTAAACACACACACACAAGGCCATCCACATGATGTAAAAGAAAAAGCGATTCATCAGACCAGGCCAACTTCTTCCATTGTGTTTGGTTAAATAATTTAGAGCCACAGAGGAAGTTGGTGCTTCTTTCTGCAAGCCCCCAGTGTGTATTTAATGCATTTTTATACATTTTCAGATGTCTTTAGGTTGGCCACATGACATGAATGGTCCTCTTTCTTTCTTTTCCTCTCTTCTCTGGTAGTGGGCAGTCTTTGATTGCACAGAGAGTGGCTTTGTTGTGATCACATCAGGGCCACACTCTGCACTAATACACTGTGAGTGCAGAATGCCATGATAACACCCTTTATGGAGCGGGTTCATGTCACCCTGCGCTCAGTGGAGGCCCATGCACTGTGGGCGCATGGGCGCTACCCCCTCATCCATGTGCCCGGCCCCTTTCAGGAGGACGGACACATAGATTTCTATGGCGAGGGGTGGAAGAGGGTGGTATTTTTTGAAGCACCTGATTAGAGCCAGAGGCACACGCTGGAGCGGAGGTCGCCGCCGCTCTGAGAGTATCTGCTGCAGACAGTGCTGCAGTAAGTCCCCTCGGCTCGGTCAGAGCCACGCACACGGGGGGGGGTTTGGTGCCAGAGCCGCGATCCGAGTCAGGGGTGGGGGATGGATGCTGCCATAGCTGAAAACCTTGCGAGTGGGGGGCGGGGCGGTGGGCATGGGTGGCTGCATTTGATGGGCATAGGTGGCTGCATATGATGGGCACAGGTGGCTGCATTTGATAGGCACACGTGGCTGCAGTTGATGGGCACACGTGGCTGCATTTGAAGGGTACAGTGAGGCTGCAATTGATGGGGGGGGTTCTTTTTTTTTTCAGTTTATTTGCACCCCCCCGCCCAAATTTTGAGCACCAGCCGCCACTGAGTCGTAGTATGTCCTCCGTCTCCAAGGATGAATGACATTGGGTGTCATGCAACTTGGAATACTGAGGACATCTTCTGGTAGAAACAAGGTTCTGCAGATGGCAGTGCCGAAGACGAGATCATTACTGTTGTCAGAGCTGCTTTATTGATTTTCACAAGTGATGGGGGACCCTTTTTCAAAGCGAAACTTTAGGAACGAAGCCTATAAACATTGTTTACAAGCTTTGCTCGCATAGGTACCTGTGCCTGCTGTACTATGACACAGACAGGACACAGAAATTTCCACAGACACAGGAACACAAGGACCGACAATTTTACAGATTTAGCTCACATCCATTTTGAACACAAAGTTTACGGAAAAAACATTTTTACTAAAAGAATGGAAGGATGGATAATAGAACCACCTAACCTATAGGTTGTGTCACCTGAATGAGCCAAATTCTTCTTTGAATGAAGTGTACCTTGAAGCAGCTTCTTTACATCTACCAACTGCTGCAGTTCAGTTGAAGGACACCCAGACTGCACTGGACAGCAGTTTGCCATCAGTGGCTTATGTTATATTCCATTTCATAACACACAAATTATATCATAAAAAATGTATCCTTAACAAAGATTTCTCTGCCCTTAGGAGGTGACACCAAACCAGACGCACTGTGCCTTCTGGTCTGCAGCGACTTCTGCCTGGAGCACTGAAGGATGTGAGACACTGAAGAGAGACGACTATGGAGTTGTATGCAACTGCACTCATTTAACCAGCTTTGCCATCCTAATGGCTCTGAATAACATAGAGGTAAATTGCTCTGCACTGCACACCATGCTAGGTTTTGTTTGAATTACATGCAAGGCATGCTGGGACCTCTAGCTGTTCAGAGATGATACACATATTTTTGTAGGCCTAGAATGTCATGGTTGCATAAACACAGGTTGGTCTACATTTTGACTTAACTCTTCGGTTATTGAATATAGTTATTATACCTCCCAACTTTTTGAGATGGGAATGAGGGACACCTATCAGCAAAAGTATGCAGGCATAGGACACACCCCATGTCACGTCTGCTTAAAGGAGAATTGTACAAGATTGGTTAAACCCACAAGTGCTTTTTTACCACTACTATTGCTTTATATTGGCTTTTGGAATTTACAATTGCAGGTAAAAATGTGCATTTTATATACATCTACTGTATATAGAGCAGACTAAAATGAGGAGGGATGAGGGACAGAGGGACATTGCTCCAAACCAGGGAAAGTCCCTCAAAATCAGGGACAGTTGGGAGCTATGAGTTACCTTAATAAAGGAAACCTGTACAGGGGCTACCATTGTTGACCTCCTCCTCCTGAAACGATTATCATGGTTGTTTAAAGACCAATTTGAAAGTACACGAGAATGTGACAAAATTTTACTGTTCTGAGAAAAAGTTGTCACCCTTGAACAGGCAAGTGTCGCTTTCTCTTTATGTTTAATCTAAAGCAGAACATATAAAAAAGGATTAATACTTTTTGACATTAAATGAACATATGCAACAACATACTTGGTTTAAGTATTGGGGTTTATATAACTTTAAAGAGGAACTGGATTCTGCTGACATAATTTGTAATAAAAACATCTTTGCCATTCTGAGGCTTCCCTCACTCACTAACACATAGAATTAAGGCTACATATTTGGATTTCACTAGCCCTTTGTCGCTGAAGAAGACTTGAATTTTGTATGTTGAAACGCGTTGGGTGTCTTCTGTGTCTCTGACAGTCAATGTGGGCCATTCTATTTAATGCTGTTCCCATCATCATGTGTTTGATTTTATCTTCATGTTTTCACTTGTATTCCATGTTTCAATAAGTTTGTATTTTTATTCTTTAAACATTGTTTATGGTCCATTTAAAGTCCCATTTTTTGAGGAACTCTTTTTACTCCATGTACAAGGTATGTGGACTAGACATGGGCAATTCGTTTAGTTCCGAATCCGTTTTCTAACTAATTTTGACAAATTTGTTAATTCCAAAATGTCCACATTTTTCAATTTCCGAAACTTCAGAAATTGCATATAGTATAGCATATTGCTCTTTTGCATATGGTTTATCACCAGCTATAAACGTATTATGTATCTCTTGTATATGGAATGTTCTAATGTACCTGTATTTGATCAATAAAATATATATTTATACTTTATGCAATATTTGTCTGTAGTGACATCCCTCAATTAAAGTCCCACAAAGAGGGATGGAGGTCTGTCACCAGCTATAAACGCATTATGTATCTCCTGTATATGGAATGTTCCAATGTAACTATATATAATTAACAAAATATATATTTACACTATATGCAATATCTGTCTGCAGTGACATCCCTCATTTAAAGTCCCAATATTTTTCTCCTTTTTTATATGTATACCAGGGATGGAGGTTTGTCATTGGTCAGGTTACGCCCCACTTTTGTTCATTTTTTTTTTTCTCTTTCATCCTTAGAGTTGGACGCTGAGTCTCATCACAAAAATCGGTCTTTCAATCTCAATCGTCTGCCTTTCTGCTGCCATCATAACATTTTGCGTGTGTCGATTTCTGCGTGGAACACGGAACACTATCCACATACACTTGTGTGTTTGCCTTTTGCTTGGCCACTGCATCTTTCTAATTGGAGTTGAAGCTACTTCCAACAGGGTAAGTTGCTTTACCACTTATGGATTTATTTACAATGACCCTGAGGTTAAAAAATTCCAGACACCTTTCTGGTGTCCTCATTCTCCTTCGTCCTCTCCACCTCAATGATACAGCCAGCCTCTGTCTCTGTCACTGATATTGGCTTTAAGTAGTTCCAGATGCCTTGTATAAATATATAAAGTATGCCACTTGCCCTGACCAAGTTCATTTTATTAGCACTGACTCTCCCTGTAACCCTAACTAGACATGTGCGGTTCCTTTCGTTCCGAATTAATATTCGGACACATTTTTTGTTATTCGGATATTATAAACAAAGTTTACCAAATGCTACAAATAGCGAAACAAAATTTGTCAGAATTTCCGAAATTCGAATTGAAATTAAAATGGAATTTTACATCGAATGCCATTCAAATTTAAACTGTAAACATATTTCTGAAATCAAAAACTGTGTGTGTTATTACAGTACCATTTCAAAATAATGCTGTTTTTTTTTAAGCCAAAGGTGATTTAAAGAGTCATTGTAATAATTTGATGAAGATTTTTCTTTTGTTTGTCCACTTTGCTGCATTCGAATAAAAAAAAAAAAAAATGTAGCATTTTCGCTTTGAGCGATTCGAAATTTATCGATTTGAACGTTTCGAATCAAATAAAATCGATAAGTTGGAAGAAAATTTGAAAAATTACGAATTCTGAATACGAATTGAATTTAACTAAACTAACTAACTAGATTAACGAATCAAAACAAAACAATTTTTTTGTCATGCACATGTCTAACCCTAACTCAAAGACCCCTTTCACACTGAGGTGTTTTTCAGGAGCTAAAGGGCTAAAAATAGGGCCAGTAAAGCACCTGGAAAATGCCTCCCCTGCAGCCCCAGTGTAAGAGCCCGAGAGCTTTCACACTGGGGCCGTGCGCTTGCAGGACGTTAGAAAAAGTCCTGCAAGCAGCATCTTTGATGCGGCCCGCTGGCAGTGTAAAAGGGCTCTTATATTCACTGTAAACCTCACTAAAGGGCCGTACACACAGGCTGAATATCACGCACCATCGTGACTACAGCAGCTGGTCCAAAAGAAGCCAGTCATTTCGCCAGCTTCTGTGGAAGGGGCATGACCAAAAAAAGGTTTAATGATTGGCACCGATCAGCGCTCTCAGCCAATGGGAGTACGCTGACTGGTATGTTCAGGTGGTGGGGGGGTGTCCCCTTTTAAGTACACAATAGATCAGTGGGGGAGGTCGCTGTACTAACATTGGATCGTTAGTACAGCGGCTCCCCCTGTGTTCTTCCGTTTTTATTTTGTTTAGCCCGCTGGGTTGAGAAAGAAAAAAAATTATATTGTGTACCGGGCTTAACACTCCCTATAACCTAACACTAATTTCCCCTGCAAACCTCACATTAAACAGCCCTGTAACTAATGCCGCATACACACGATCCGGCGGACTTAGTCTGGCGGTCAATCCGCCGGACTTTGCAGCGGAGGTCCGCCGGACTTTCCGAACAAGCGGACCTGCCCACACACGACCGGACTTTTGAAATGAACGGACTATGGTGGGAGTCCGCCGGACTTTTGAAATGAACGGTCTGTTCATTTTGAACGTGGCTCCAGGTAGACGGAACTAGGAAGTGAATGTCGCTGCCTCCATCGGCGAGATTGACACATCGCTAGCCCCGTCACCTGGTATGGATTTAAAGGGGAAGCCCTACACTGAAAAAACGGAGTGGGGGTCCCCCCCAAAGTCCATATCAGACCCTTATCCGAGCACGCAGCCCGGCCAGTGAGGAAAGGGGGTGGGGACGAGCGAGTGCCCCCCCTTCTGAGTCGTACCAGGCCGTGAGCCCTCAACATGGGGGGTGCCCTCAACATGGGGGGTGCTTTGGGGAAGGGGGGGCCCTGCAGCCCCTCCACCCCAAAGCACCTTGTCCCCATGTTGATGAGGACAAGGGCCTCTTCCCAACAACCCTGGCCATTGGTTGTCGGGGGTCTGCGGGCGGGGGGCTTATCAGCATCCGGGAGCCCCCTTTAATAAGGGGGCCCCCAGATACTGGCCCCCTACCCTATGTGAATGAGTATGGGGTACATTTTACCCCTACCCATTCACCTGGGGAAAAAAAGTGTACAGAAAAAAACAACACAGTTTTTTTAAATACTTTATTAGACAGCTCCGGGGGTCTTCTCTTTTTCCGTCTTCGGGGTTCTTCTCACTGGACTCCTCTTCTATCTTCTGCTAGCTCTTTTACTAACGGAGGAGCCCGGCTTTCTCCTTCATCGCCGCCACCGTCCGGGGGTCTTCTTCTGACTTCGGGGGTCTTGTCCCGCTCATTGGGGGTCTTGTCCCGCTCTTTGGTTCTTCTTGCCGGGCCTCCGCTTTCTTCTTCCAGTTCTTTAACTAGCATTGGCCCGGTCTTCTGTCGCTGTCGGCGCCTTCTGCTTCTTCTGTTTCTTCTTCTTCTTCTAAAGGGGCTTCCGGATTCTTATAGGCCCCCCCACCCGCAGAACCTGACAACCAACGGCCAGGGTTGTCGGGAAGAGGCCCTTGTCCTCATTAACATCACCCCTCATGTTGAGGGCACGCAGCCTGGTACAGCCCAGGAGGGGGGGGGCGCTCGCTCGTCCCCACCCCCTTTCCTGACTGGCCCGGGCTGCGTGCTCGGATAAGGGTCTGATATGGACTTTGGGGGGGAACCCACACCCGTTTTTCCGGAGTAGGGGTTCCCCTTTAAATCCCTACCAGGTGTCGGGACCAGCGAGGTGTCAATCTCGCCGATGGAGGCGGCGTCATTCACTTCCTGTTCCGTTTACCTGAATGGACTTTTCTCTGTGTGGGGGCAAGTCCGTTCATTTGAAAAGCCTGGCAGACTAGCACACAGACGGCAGTCCGGCGGACAATTTTGAGTCAAAACTTCTTTCTAAGTCCGCCGGACTTTTGGGAAGAAAAAGTCCGCTGGAGCCCACACACGGGCGGAATATCGGACGATTGGACTATCCGGCGGACTTGGATAGTCCGATCGTGTGTACGTGGAATAAGACCCCTTTCACACTGAGGGCGTTTTGCAGGCGCTATAGCGTTAAAAATAGCGCCTGCAAAACGCCCTAAAACAGCTACTCTATGCACTCCAGTGTGAAAGCCCTCGGTACGCTGGCAGGGTGTCAGAAAAAGTCCTGCTAGCAGCTTCTTTGGAGTGATGAAGAAGCGGTGAACTCACTGCTCCCCCACCGATGCTCACCATTGCAATCAATGGGGCGGCGCTGCTCCGGCTGCGTTTTTCGGGCGGATCTAACCCCTTTTCAGCCACTAGCAGGGGGTTAAAACTGTCCCGCTATATACCCTGTACACCAAATCGTAAACCTCCCTGTAATCCTAACACTAACCCCCATGGGTAAGAGACCAAGCTGAAGCCATTTTCTACTAAGAGGAGTTCATTATATGCCGAGGCATTGTGCGGACAGGCACCACATTGTTGTAGTCCTCCCTGTAAAACTAACACTATTCCTCCCTGTAACTGTCATTTATTTCAGTGGGCTACCCTATTCACTATAAATGTGCCAAAGTATCTCGTGTATCTCATGTACCTTTTGGGGCGTTGAGCTTCCCACATCTTTGGGGTGCCATTAAGAATAATCCTCACACTATTCTTCCCTGTAACTCTTACTCCAGCCCTCTCTGTAACCCTAAGGTCTCTTGCACACTGCAGCTTGAAAATGCTCAGTACAGCTTATTTTTTTTACTGAGCTTAAAAAACAGCCCATTAATCGTAATGTACCTATGCACACAGGCATGTAAACAAACAAGCGCCGTATTCTTCAGTAAAAATAAAATGAGAAAAGTATGCATTTTTGGTCAGTAATTTACACCTTTTGCACGCAAATGCACATAGATTTGTCCATTTACATTGTCAATCCGGGAACAAGCTTCCACGCATGTGCGAAAATTGCACGTGCGCATATGCGCGAAAATACATTTAAAAAAAAATCGTCTGAAAAAAGTAGATGCTCAAACAGGAGTATTGTGTGCAAGAGACCTAACATTTATACTAGTTAAGAGATCAATTTCCAAATAATCGAAATACATGAAGGTACCAACATCCCATTTCATTTAACGAATAATGGAGTACTGGATAAGGGATTTTAAAGGTACATATCTCAAATATACACTACAACATATTATTATAAAAATACAAAAAATATTTTTATTTATACACAACACACAAATAAAAAGTCTTCATCGGGAAAATGGACGAAGTTGTTCAAAAGTGATTTTTAGATAAATGCTGATATATATTCTCAACCTTAGGTGTATAGAAAAAAGAAAAAAATAATTAATAAAGAACACATAAACAAAGACAGCATTAGATCAGTCCGAGATGGCCACATGAAACCCCATCGAGAACATCCATGTCGGATGTAATCTCCCACCCCCATCCAAACCCCCCACCCAAGAAAAAATAAATAAAACACAAAAAAAACAACAAACCCAAATATTGCAACACTCCATACCTCAACATAGGTCCGGGGTGAGCACATACAGGGGATCAACCAAAAATATCATCCGACAAAACAATTTGGCACTCCGTGGTCAATCGCAACTGTGTTGAGTCACCCGTAGGGAGGGATGACTTGACCTCAAATCTATCACAGCAAGTAATGAATAGTAATATCTAAAGTATGACATAAATAAATATAGTCCTTAATAGTCAAATTCTACCATTTGTAATCTGACAAGTTTTTTGTGTATATGTACGGGAGAACAGGTCCATGGACTAAATATAAACAGACCCCAGACTCACCACTTTTCATACGTTTACGCTGAATATATCTACCGTAGTATCTCTATTGGGAGCTCAAGCACATGGAGGTCAAACACATAACACACCGTACACCTGAAAATTAAAAAAAGTAACAAATGTAAAAGAGGATATACATAAATATACCTCTATATAATTTTCATGATTTTGTCTAAGAACAGAGGGACTAAGTCCTTAAGGAACATATCTGACCTCTTAATAATGTATAGCGTCTTGACACGCACACCTGAAAAATCAGTTTGTGTGCATTATCACATAAAAGAAAAAAAAATACCAAACCAATGTATCGCCATGATAGGATCGATACCATTGTCAATCCGCGAACAAGCTTCCACGCATGTTGCGAAAATTGCATGTACGCATATGCGCGAAAATAAATAAAAAAAAAAATTAATCTGAAAAAGTAGATGCTCAAACAGGAGTATTGTGTGCAAGAGACCTAACATTTATACTAACCTACCTAATGTTTGCATAGTCACCTCCCTTGCATCATCATTTATTCACGGGGTCAATATTTGGGCACCCCACAGGATCAGGCACCTGCTAGGAGAAAGACCACATAGCAGCAACTAAACCTCAGACTCTTGAAAACAGGCATTGGGTATTATAATTGCTGCCTATTTTGTATTGACTGCAATTGCTTGATTTTTATCCCAGGCGGTGTGTGGGATAGTGGCGGGGCTCCTGCATTTCTTCTACCTCTCTGCTTTCTGCTGGATGTCTCTTGAAGGGTTGGAACTCTACTTAATGCTTGTCACGGTGTTCAAGACCCAAGTGAAGACTAGATACCTGCTGGCCATGGGCTATGGAGTACCGACTACAATCATCGTAATTAGTGCAGCAGTGTTTCCTGAAGGATATGGGAATAAAAAACAGTAAGAATTTTATTTACCGTATTTATTAGCGTATAACACGCACAGGTGTATAACATGCACATTCATTTTAAGAGGGAAGTTTCAGGAAAAAACTAAAATTTTTGTATTGGCATATAACACGCACACGCTGTTTTCACCTGATTTTCATGGTGAAAAAGTGAGTGTTATACGCCAATAAATACAGTACAATAATATGAATATTGAAAAGAATATTTGCAATGAGGATATAAAACATTAAGAATGAAAAAAGGCTCCTTTAAACCACTTGTCTACTAGATCCATTTTTCCAGGTTTTGTATACACATTAAAGTGCACAATTTTAGACCTGAAGATTAGATAAACCCCAAACCTATATTTTCTGAAAGCAGAGACCCTGGAGAATAGAATGGTAGTAGTTTCAGTTTTTTATACCACACGATATTAGTGCATGCTTATCAAACCAAATTTTTCTGAAAAAATACAGTTAGTTAAAGTTAGTTTTAGTTCATACAAATATATTACCAAATTTGTTGGTAAAATGTAAAATATGAGGTTCGAAGCCTAAATAAAACAGATTGTGTCAAGCCTTAAAATTGTGCACGCCCGCAAAATGGCGACAAGCGTTGGTACCCTAAATTGTCCATAGGCATCACTTTAAAAGCCTTTACAAGTTACTGTTTTAGATTTAAAGTGTTACTAAATCCACAACAGTAAAATCAGTCTGTATATGCAGCACAGCATGCTTTTTATACTCACTGTGGAACCTAAGGGGTTAACTCTCTGCATTGTGTAAAAAGGTTGTTTTATCCTGTATGCACAGCTCGCCCCCCTCCTGCACTGTCTATCTGGGGAAGACCAGCTAACACAGACAGGGTAGCCAACCTGCACATGCTCAGTTGTGTTTTTTATGCTGCAGAGAAAATGTACTTCTCAGCCCTTGTACACACGGTCGGAGATTCCGAGGGAATGTTTCCTATCGGACCGTCTTGTCGGATATTCCCGACTGTGTGTGGTCTGCATCGGACTGTTTCCGTCGGAATATCCAACGGACCAACTTTTCCAACTTGCCAGTAAAATTTTCCAACAAAATGCTCTGATCAGACATACTCCGATCATGTGTAGCCTACCCTGACGGACAAAGTGCCACGCATGCTCAGATCAAATTCCTAGACCAAAGCTATTGGCTACTAGCCTGACGAAATAACGTATTTTAATGTAAAAAGAAGATTTATAAGCTGTAGGCACTGTGGGGGAGGGGGTGAACTATTTTCATATTACTGGGTTTAGTTACACTTTAACTGTAAATGGGGGCCCTAGAACTATTGCTCACACTCCAACGTTCACGACGAAATGTAAGTTATTTACCTTAATTGTCATTTTTAGAAAATAGGCGCAACCACCACTTGCGTTTATGTTTTTATGTGCATATATGTGAGGACAGGGACACAAAACTTTTTATTATTTTTTTACATATTTTTTCGACTTTATTTTTAATTTTTTTTTACAAATATCTTTATTGCCATCACATAGCAGACCAATAAATAGCATACTGTAATGACAGGTACTCTTAACTGAGACATCAAGGTCTATTAGATCCCTGATGTCTCTATGTGCCCTTCTTTGAAGCTAATGAAGCACAGATTGTGTGCCATTAGCTGCTTCCCAAGCTGGGGAATGTGACAGGCTTTATTCAGCGATCACATCGTTACAGCAGATAACAACATTATGGAGCCATGCAGGACCCCTTCATCAGGTATGTGTTCATTCACCAGAGGGTGATCTGAGAATGGACATTATATAGCAGCTAGGAATATGTTCAAAATCCCCATCTACAAGTCGCCGTTCATAAATGCTGCAGGTGATCCGTCAGATTAGGCGACCTGTCAGAATTGGTAATGGAAGTGACGTTCCGTCGCCGCCATCTTGCTACACCCTGCACTCCTCCACAGTAAGGATACACCGAGAAGGGGGCAAGCAAACCTCTTGTTACACCCACCCGAGTTTTGCATTTCACAGTTATTTTTAACAGGAAATGGGACATATAGGGTGAAATACAGTATTTGGAAATCCATCTGACTGTTTAGATGTTGAATTCTAAAAGCAGCAGTGTTCTGTCACATTAGCAAACCTGTGAGATCAGCAAGTTTGCTGCTGCTTTTAAAATTAAACTTCTAAACAGTCTGTCGGTTTTCTAAATACTGTATTTCACCTTAAATGCTCCGTTAATAAAAATAACTGTGAAATGCAAAACTCCGGTGGGTGTAACAAGATGTTGCTTGCCCCCTTCTCGTGTATCATTACAGTGGAGGAGTGCGGGGTGTACCAAGATGGTGACGACGGAACGTCACTTCCCTTACCAATTCTGATGGGTCACCATATCTGACGGAACACAGATAAAGAAGTGGTTAAAGAATTTAAAAATGTATGAGACATCAGTGACATGCTGAGAAGCAATCAGGGCACTGTACGCTTCTGTAGGTATGTGTAGACACCTTTAGGTGAGCCAATGTTCTAACTTCCCAAGTATCAGTGTACCAATTTGGTAATTTCCAAAAAGTCATATTAAAACATTGTCCTAATTTTTTAAGAGTCATACTGAACAATTGTCCTAACTTCCCAAGAGACACCCCATGTATAATTGAGCATTATCGTAACTTCCCAAGAGACCTAACTTCAAGAGTCAGTGTGCCTTTGTTTTAACATCTCAAAAGACATGGTGCAACTGTCATGACTTCCTAAATTTCAGTTTTACATTGTCTTCCCAAGTGTTGCAGCTTCCCTGCTTCACATTTTAGTACTGTCCTAACTACCCAAGTATCAGTGTACTAATAACCTAACTTTCCAAGAGTTAGTGTATTAATATCCTAAAATTCCAAGTATCAGTGTACTACCATCCTAACTTTCCAAGAGTCCATGTACTAATGTCCTAACGTCCTAACTTTCCAAGAGTCCGTGTACTGATGTCCTAACTTTCCAAGAGTCCGTGTACTGACGTCCTAACTTTCCAAGAGTCCGTGTACTGACGTCCTAACTTTCCAAGAGTCCGTGTACTGACGTCCTAACTTTCCAAGAGTTCGTGTACTGATGTCCTAACTTTCCAAGAGTCCGTGTACTGACGTCCTAACTTTCCAAGAGTCCGTGTACTGACGTCCTAACTTTCCAAGAGTCCGTGTACTGACGTCCTAACTTTCCAAGAGTCCGTGTACTGACGGCCTAACTTTCCAAGAGTCCGTGTACTGACGTCCTAACTTTCCAAGAGTCCGTGTACTGACGTCCTAACTTTCCAAGAGTCCGTGTGCTGACGTCCTAACTTTCCAAGAGTCCGTGTGCTGACGTCCTAACTTTCCAAGAGTCCGTGTGCTGACGTCCTAACTTTCCAAGAGTCAGTGTGCTGACGTCCTAACTTTCCAAGAGTCACTGTGCTAATGTCCTAACGTTCCAAGAGTCAGTGTGCTAACGTCCTAACTTTCCAAGAGTTATGCCCTGTACACACGAGCAGATTTTCCGTTGGAAAAAACTTGGATGGTTTTTCCGTCGGAATTCCGCTCAAGCTTGGCTTGCACACACACGGTCACACAAAAGTTCTATGAACTTTCGAACGTCAAAGAACACGGTGACGTACAACACTACAACGAGCCAAGAAAATGAAGCATGCATCTAATTGTTTCTGAGCATGCGTAGGAATGTTGCGCGTCGGAATTTGTGCAGACGATCGAAATTTCTGGATCGGAACTTTTTTCCGACCGAAAAATAGAGAACATGCTCTCAATCTTTTGCTGGAGGGAATTCTGCCAGCAAAAGTCAGATGGAGCATATACATCATGGATATGCAATTAGCGAACCTCCAGCTGTTGCAAAACTATAAGTCCCATCATGCCTCTGCCTCTGCGTGTCATGCTTGTGGCTGTCAGAGTCTTGCTAGGCCTCATGGGACTTGTAGTTCTGCAACAGCTGGAGGTCCACTAATTGCATATCCCTGATATACATGGTCGGAATTTCCGACCAAAAGCTCTCATCGGACTTTTGGTGGCGGAATTTCCGATTGTGTGAATGGGGCATTAGTGTACTAACGTCCTAACTTTCCAGTCAGTTTACCAACGTCCTAACTGCTCATGAGTCACTTTTCCACTGCCATGACTTACCCTAAGGTACAGCAACATTTTTTTAAATGGTATTTATTTTTCAACGAAAGCAATACATACAAAACAGACAATTGTTTATTCCGGTATATTATTATACCGGAAATTCCCTACCCTGATGCCTATCCATGGCAGGATACAGATGATAGAGCTCCACCTCGACTCCTCCCTCAGGACCAGTGAATAACATAAAAGAAAGACATAACTCCTCCCCCTACATTCTCTGTAATATAGAATACCAAGGATGGGATCGTATGTTGTCATAAAGGATAAGGAAAATGATGGTTAGTATGATACAATTTCCCATTTCCCTGGTGCCTCCATGGCAGCATACAGATGAAAAATAACTAGCTCACACGGGTGGGTTGATGCTAACAAAAAGTATTTCAATTAGACAAAGAATGTTGGGGGAGGGGCTATGTGTTTCTTTTATGTTAAAAAACACAGGGAGGGAGGAGCCGAGGCGGAACTTCATCATCTGAATGCTGTCATGGAGGTGCCAGGAAAACAGATTACCATGTAAAGTATAGGTGTGTGACAAAAGTCTAGAAGGCTACGCAGAGCCCTTACAACATACGGTAGTAACAGACGTGATCATAGAAAAGATCAGCAGAAGGTTTGCATTAAGCATCCATGGTAATGGAACAGAACACAGACAATATCTCGCAACCACACACATGCGCCTTCCTCTAGGTGCAGCAATGTTACATGTGTTGGTGCGATGTGGGGGCATTTATTCTGAATGGCAACCTTATTCTCCTTGTTGACAGACTGCCAAAAAAGCTACATGCATCTGTTTTCTAGAATTAGGCAGCCCATTCAAATAAATGGCTTGCCTTAACACGACACATGTTAACATCTGGTATAATGTGCAAAAATGCAGTGAAAAAGTGGGAATTAACCCCTGATTTCACTAAGCCCTTGTCATAAATACCCACGTGCCAAAGTCTGACTCTTGCCATATCCCAAGCAATTAGGGTTGCCACTTTTCTTCAAGCCAAACCTGAACACTTTAGTGGTGCATCCACAGACAGTGGATGGTGAGCTCACTCACCTGAGGATGTTGGTTTAGGCATCCGCACCTTTCATCCTCAATATATCTGCTGGGTGCTGGGCTTCAAATTTTTCACCCACACATCCCGAGGCACAGCATGGCAGAAACAGAGGGGTAGGGTGGTAAGAGATAGAGGTTACAGCACATGTCTTCTGCTTTTTGATTGGTTGCTAGAGATTACTGTACATCAATACTGCTCACTGATTGATTGCTAGAGTTTATTGAACATCTATACCACTCACTAATTGGTTGTTAGAGGTTACTGCACATTATTACTGCTCACTGATTGCTAGAGGTTATTGAACATCTATACCACTCACTAATTGGTTGTTAGAGGTTACTGCACATTATTACTGCTCACTGATTGGTTGCAAGAGGTTAGTGCACAGCATTACTGTTCACTGATTGGTTGCTAAAGGTTACAGCACATCATCTCCTCACTGCCTGCCTGCATATTCACATGCACCAAAATTCAGGGTGCTGTGGCACCATGTTATTTTGAAGAAGGGTTCCACCTCCAATTTGCTTACTTTTGCAGAACAGGCTGATGTTAGGCCTAATGACCACAGTTGTAGGCAGGACTTTCAAGCATGCCCCTTTACCTCCCCAGTGGGCAGCATTCAGCCGAAGTTATGGTGGATGTGACCTCAGGGGGACATGATATACATATGAATGCCACCTCTACTTACATATTAACGCTGCGATACACAGCTATTTAAATATTAATGTTGTCGCTGTTTACATATCAATGCAGGTTATTTACATGTAAACACAGGGTCTGCAATTGAGTCATCTGTACACGGCAATAGGGCAGAGCTGGGCAGCAGCAGCAGAAGTCCTGATCAAGTCAACTAAAATTGCCCTTTTTTCTTGTGTGCAGCTGCTGGTTGTCCACTGAACACAATTTTATCTGGAGCTTCATGGGACCTGTGTGTGTCATTATCCTGGTAAGTGTCAGGTATTCCTAATATCTCCTTCTCAGTCCCACCTAATTGACAGTGTTTGAATATGAGATACTGACCTTCATAAAAAAAGGTTAGGTTGGGGGGGCGGGGGGGAGCTGGAGCACACAAAGGAAATCTCTCAGGTAATGTACCATCAGGGCTTGATTGCAAGCACAGGCCTTTCCAGTAAATGGTTTGGCTGCTTAACCAGTTAATGACAAGACCTATGCATGTAATCAAACTTAAATAAAATACAATTAAAGGTCCAGTTCACTTCTAGCCCATTCATATTGTATTAAATCCAGCCCTGATGAAGGTGACGTTTTTGGACCCCGAAATGCGCTGGATACTCTTTGGATTGTACCCCTGACTTTTACTGGAATACATTCTAATCTGGACATTTAAGCAGTGAAGTGGCACTTCAATTTACATTTTTGTTACATTATACAAAAAGGCCAAGTAGACCGTGGCGTTCCTATGGGAGTAGGAGCCGTCTGCCCAGGAACCAGATTATTTAACATCGATATTGTAAGATAGTCTGTAAACGAGAAAAAAGAGGCAAACTGCGCTACGGTATAAAAAAGTCTAAACAGCCCAAAGAAAGGCCCTTCGGAAGCTACAACTCTAATGTACACCAAATATACACAAAAACAGAAATGGAAAAATGTGAATTGCGCTAACCTGTAAGTAATGGAACATATGAGTGTGCATTTAAACACAAAAATGAAAAAACAACCACCTAGTGCTGAATATAACTAAATGTCACCAATCGTCAGATTAGAGAAATGGTCAAAGACCACGATTAGTGCTGTGACAAATACCAATTCATATATAACAAATAATAGTGCTCATCACATATAAATAATTGAATGAGCAAAATGAATACACAAGTTAATAATAGTGCTAATGAATAAAAGATTAAGGATTGAAAATTAATATTAATAAATAGTGTCCATATCAATAGCCGACCACCCGTGATAAAAATTAATTACATTTTTATCACGGGTGGTCATTAAATTCACTGTGCCCTGAGCCCATCCCAGTTGTGTGATAATTCGTTAATGTCTTCCGGCTTATCCTCCCAGCCAATCATAACGTGTGTCCTGGGACCCGATTGGCCAGGGAGTCTTAGGGCTCCCGAGAGCGCTGATCGGGAGCCAGACGGCTGCCTGTTTTCCAGCATGCTAGTCTGACAGAAGCCGGCTGGTTTCTGACAAATCGGGTACCATACATCTTGGCTTTTATTGAACCGTCCGATGTCACCCGACATTCGGCTCATGTGTACTGGGCTTAACTCGGCCCAATCTGCACCAATAACTAAAATATCACTATCATGGACGGCCCCTTTAAAACCCTGGGCACAAAAACAGAGCTTTACGTCGCCATCTGCTGTCCATTATTAATATCTTTCTCCCACCTTTCAGATTAATTGTGGAATTTTTGTATTGACTGTTTGGAAACTGGCTGAGAAAATGACAGCGATCAACCCAGAGCAAGGCAAATTAAAACGCATAAGGTAAACTTCTGTTACTACATTTATTATGGACAATATCCAGTGTTACTTTCAGTAGCTTTGTTCATTTATTCCTCATATGGTAAAAGTCTCTGCACTTGACTATTACAGTTTATTTCACATTACTATATCTGTCTAGACTTTAGAGTAGAACTATAGGCAAAACGTTTTATTTTTTTGGGATAGAGCAAGGGAGGGTTATAGCCCCTTTCAGATTTTTTTTGTTTTGGCCATCTGTGTTCCAATGCGGAGATTTCCCTTCACTTCCTGTCCCATAGCCAAACAGGAAGTGAGAGGGAAATCTCTGCAAATTAAGGGAATCTCTTGGGGACACCCAGGTCACCAGAACTAGTGTCCCCATTGGATTTCCCCTCTATTACTTTTCTGGGGACAACCCAAAATTTGGGATTTAACTTTAATTTCACTTTCAATGATAATGTTAAAAAAGACAAATAGAGAGGGGGTAGTCTCCATAACGGGGGGCACATACAGCAAAAAAATCTGACAAATCCCTTTCCACTCGATTATACTTTAACCATTTCCTGCCTGGCCTATAGCAGAATGACAGCCGGGCGGTGATTTAGATATCCTGACTGGGCATCAGATGATGTGCAGCAGAATAACATGCCGGCGTGGGCCCGCAGGGGCGCGCAGCGATCAGTAGTGCTGTGTGTAACTCTGACACACTGCATCTCCGCTCATGGTAAGAAGCCTCTGATAGAGGCTCCTTACCTTGTGATCCGCTATCACCAACTACAGCATGAAACAGGAAGTGCCATTAAATGGCTTTCCTTGGTTGGCACTGACAGGAAGAGCCGATCAGTGGATCTCCCTGTCAGGGGGGGGGGGGGGGGGGGGATCTGCGCTGATAATCAGCACATTGATTATCAGAGCAGCCCCCATGAGAGGTGACACAACAATGCCAATCAGTGCCTATCAGTGTCCACCACAGTGCCAATCAGTGCCCATCGGTAACACCTATCAGTACCTCATCATCAGTGCTGTCCATCAATGCCATCTATTTGTGTCCATCAGTGCCGCCTATTAGTGCCCATCAATTCTACATATCAGTGCCACCTCATCAGTCCCCGTCAGTGAAGGAGAAAACAAAATTTTATAACAGAAACTAAGAAAAAAAAAAACTTTAAAAGCTGAAAATTGTCCTGGGCAGGAAGGGGCAAAAGTGTCTGGTATTGAAGTGGTATATGGTAGCTATCTGAATTAAATCTGTGCCTATTATGTAGATGACATGCTGATAGATTAGACTAACTGTTTATTCTGAACAATTAGGAGTTTGACTGTGACCTCTGTTGCCCAGCTGTGCATTCTGGGGTGTTGTTGGGCATTTGGATTCCTCATGTTCGGGAAGACAGCATTAGTTTTTGCATACATATTCACCATCTGCAACATTCTGCAAGGATTACAGATCTTCTTCCTGCACTGCCTCATGAACAAAAAGGTTGGTAGAACATAAAAGGTGTCACGATTGGCTGTAAAGTTGGGTTGGACTGTTGCATTGATGACATAGGCCAAGGGGGGCAGCACATTATGGTGCTGATGGCCAGTACTACATTCCCAAGTATAAATAAAGTTTACAAAAAGCAAACAAGAGGAAACCCTGGGAAGTGCATACCTTGTGCAGTTAAATGTTAAGTTAATGATCAAAGTTTTAAAATCAATAGTGGTTCAACTCACATATTTCATAAACTAAAAATGCCTACCCGACTGTGGCCAGGGCTGACTTGAGTGGCGTACTCGGGGGCCTTTACTTTCTTTGCTGTATACAGGTGCCTCACAATACTTATGCCTACTCAGGATGCGACATTTACAAGGAAACACTATTGTGCAGTGTTCCATTCCACCAGTCCAGCTAGACTCTGCCACCTACCTCCCAGTGGCAGAGCGGGTCCCATGCATGTCCAACTTTTTCTCATCCATACTTTGTAGCTAGGTCCCTAGGGTCTCCACCATGTGGGTCCGGTCCCAGTTGCTGGGGCACCAACCGCTCTCCCCTCACTATGCATGAGAACCATCACCCCTGCCAATACCACTCTCTCTGTCATATCCTCCTTCCTTTGTATTTATTGCCCCTAGCAAGGGCATGTTCCCACTTAACCCCATGTGTGTGCATTTACAGACCTTTCATGACTCTTTACTTACGTTATCTGCAGTCATGCATGTTTATTTGCTGCTAATATTATTTACATGAACTAAAAAGTGCATAATAAAATTAATATCAACACAATACATGGAAGCACTAATGTACATGTTGGCATGCATTAAAAGCAGGTGTGACTGAGCCCTTATTTAAAGACCGAGGCATACAGAATAGGGATTTTTCTCAACAAGGCATCGTAATGACTGCTTTGTGTTTTTACCATTTATTTCATTCAGACCTGCTTAAAGCAATCCGATGGAAGTAAAAATCATCTCGCCGTAAAAGAAGAGATATGCTTACCTCTTCAACAAGTGTTAAAACTTTGCTCTTGAAGAGCTCCAGGAGTGACTGCTATCTGACACTTAATGGTTATTGCATTCCCCCACTGGGTACTGTGGTTCCTCCCACCAGCTCTTTAAGTCACTACTATAAGCTGGAAAGACGTGGGGATAGGCAAGATGATCCATTGAGCGCAGTAGGGACCAGGGGATTGATACCCCAGAAAGTGTCGGTTCAGTATAAGATTTTAGCGGACAATTATTTTTGAACGCAAAGGCATTCTGCAGAAAGCAAGGTATTTCCATTCGTCATATTTATTACAAGTACTTGTATAGTGCCACCAATTTACTCAGAGCTTTACATATATACATTGTACATTTAGAGCGAGGGGGGAAAAAGGTGTTTGATCCTCTGCTGATTTTGTACGTTTGAAAACTGAAAAAGAAATGATCAGTCTATAAATTTAATGGTAGGTTTATTTTAACAGTGAGAGACAGAATAATAACAAAAATAACCAGAAAAACGCATTTCTAAAAAGTTATAAATTGATTTGAATTTAAATGAGTGAAATAAGTATTTGACCCCTTCGCAAAATATGACTTAGTACTTGGTGGCAAAACCCTTGTTGGCAATCAGAGGTAAGATGTTTCCATTGTGTCCATTGTCCCTTTGATGCAGTGAAGTTGTCCTGTCCCCTTAGCAGAAAAACACCACCAAAGCATAATGTTTCCATCTCCATGTTTGACGGTGGGGATGGCGTTCCTGGAGTCATAGACAGCATTCCTCCTCCAAACATGGCAAGTTGAGTTGATGCCAAAGAGCTTGATTTTGGTCTCGTATACCACAACACGTTCACCCAGTTCTCCTCTATATCATTCAAATGTTAATTTGCAAACCTCAGAAGGGCCTGTACATGTGCTTTCTTGAGCAGGTGGACCTTGCAGTCGCTGCAGGATTTGTCCTTCACGGCATAGTGTCTTACCAATTTTTTTTCTTGGTGACTATGGTCCCAGCTGCCTTGAGATCATTGACAAGAGAATCTGTGTAGTTCTGGGCTGATTCCACATTGTTCTCATGATCATTGAAACTCAACAAGGTGAGACCAGACCGAGGGAGATTGACAGTTATTTTATCTTTATTCATTTGCAAATAATCGCACCAACTGTTGTCACCCTCTCAGCAAGCTGCTTGGCGATGGTCTTATAGTCCATTCCAGCTTTGTGTTGGTCTACAATCTTGTCCCTGACATCCTTTGGCAGCTCTTTGGTCTTGGCCATGGTGGAGATTGGAATCTGATTGATTGCTTATGTGGACAGGTGTCTTTGATACAGGTAACAAGCTGAGATTAGGACCCCCTTTAAGACAGTGCTCCTAATCTCAGCTTTTTACCTGTGTAGAAGCCACAGGGGAGCCAGAAATCTTACTGATTGATATGGGATCATATACTTATTTCACTCATTAAAATAAAAATCAATTCCTAACTTTTTGAAAAGCATTTTTCTGGATATTTTGTCTCTCACTGTTAAACCTACTATTAAAATTATAGACTGATCATTTCTTTGCCAGTGGGCAAACGTACAAAATCAGCAGGGGATCAAATATCTTTTTCCCTGTCCTCACGGAGCTTACAATCAAAGGGATTTTCTTCTATCCACGTTGACATTCTTGACCAAGTCACTTTTATTAAAGAGGAAGTAAATCCTGATGGGTTTACTTCCTCTTTGTTTCCCTGCAAAGGTAAAGCATAATGGGCTACTAGGTATCATATAGTAGCCCATTATGTGTCACTTACCTGACACAGGAGCCAGCGATGTCACCGCTGTCCCCTCTTCCATGGAGCATCCATCTTCTTCTGGGTATCGCTGCTCCGGCCACTCACAGCAATGAAGTCACTCCCACGCATGCGCATGGGAGCCACCACTAATGGCATATCGCCGTTAGCAGCGGCATGCTGATAGCGCGCATGTGCCGTAGACAGAGGTGCCTCTCTTTTTGTAAATATCTCCTAAACCGTGTAGGTTAAGGAGATATTTCTTGGACCTACAGGTAAGCCTTAATCCAGGCTTACCTGTAGGGCAAGCACAGTTTGTAAGGGTTTACAACCACTTTAAGAAAAGGGCTGAAAATTATGAATTGCTCTATGGTCAGTAAACATAAAATTTATCATTTACGTGTTTCAAAAACAAACTTTTTTTTTTTCCCCCACAGGTTCGGGAAAAATATGCTGATGTGATTTGTGCACTCGCTCATTTCAGGTCTCCACTCTACTCTGAATTCAGCAACAGCACCAATGCAAATACACAGAGCAGGGTAAGAGGAAGCCCTTATATCATTTAGCCACATTTAAGGATAACTTCATTAATTATAGAAAATTCAATATGGAACAGGTTCTGTAGTTTGACTTATGACGGTTACTTTTAGCACAACTGAGCTGCCATTTTTTGTGCTCAACAAATATTCAAGCTACCTTACCTTCATCTTGTCTTGGAGGGTTCTCATTTATCCAGGTCATGGTATGTGTAATTGTAGTTACTCACATTAAATTGTACTCTTTCTGTAAAGGGGGTGTCCCAGGTCACATTTGCAATCTCAATACGGATGCAAAATATGAAGTATGCCTCTAAATGGGGCTTTTTATCTTTAGCTTCTTTCAAGACAGATCTCATTCACCAAAACCATCTGTGTCCTAGTCAAGTAGTAAATGGCCATATCAACAGCATGAGTTACCCATTTTTTTTTTTCGTAGAATCCTACTTCTACAGGGTACTGCCGAGTCAAAACCCCAGTAGCCCAATACATCATTCATCACGACCTGCAAGCAAAGGTGTACTGGGAAGGATTTGGGATGTTTTGTGGCTCCCAGAACCCAAACCCAGTGACTTTTAAAGAGGAGGATCCCACAAGTGTTAACTTCCATTTAATATGCACCATGTCTGGCAGGAAGTCCACAGTAGTCTTCTGTGACTTAGACAGCCCTGGACCCGGTGATTCCTCCTGGATGGACCCATTTAGAGAGAATTTCCGATCCCCTGTAGCTTCTTCCTTCTGGAGAATGATCCTTTAACACCTCATCCTTCCGCAAAATGGAGAGTGGGGGAAGAGCACCCAACGTTTGTGTCTGAGGCATTCCGAACTAGACAAAACCCCTGAGATATGATCTTGAAAACCATTAGCTCAGAGAATCCTTGCCTTGACACAAATGAGGATTGTGCATGAAATGGTGGAAATACCAGATAAATGCAGGGAGTTAGAGCTAATCTAACCTTTTGGGGAGCCATTAGAGGGGGACTTCCCTACCTAAAAAAAAAGGCATTATACAGCCCAACCCCCCACAGGGCCATGGCATGCTGAGGACTAATAGGCCTGCAATACTCTAAAGGGGAGCAGCCACACAGCTGAGAGGTGTTTAAGTCCAAGCCACAACACTTATGTGGCAAGTCATCCCAAAATAGACAAGTGTCCCAATACTATCTGCCATCCACTGGCACAGAGTGAGCTGTAAACTGCCGCAGGGGCTGAGAACAAAACCACTGGAGCTGTATTTTCAGAAGTATTGAACACCCACGCAGGTGTGTGCGATGTTATCATCACATGCATAATGCTGGTCCACCCCTTTCAAACATCACTACAGCAGTGTAGCTCTACACACAGGTATTTCAGCCTGTATTGTCCTAAAGCACAAGGAAACATTGTAAAGGAGAACAACCTCATCTACCATCAGAGGTGCTCACCAGTCTAGTAGCAGGTTCCAAAAGGTCCAATCTACACCCTCTCACAGCTGGCAGACAGGGCCTTAAGGGGGTTTGACTCACTACCAGGAGGATCACTGCTCTGGACCTGTGAAGCACCCTGCCACTGAGGGCACCTAGTACACAGTGCCCCAAAGATCACTTCCGACAAGATTCAGCGTATTCTTTAGCCTACAAACTCAAATCTGTCTACCAGCACAAATTTTTTTTTTTTTTATATGTAGAAGTGCAAAATATTGTGATACACCCCATTATAGAAAAAAAAAAATCAAATGTGGTTCCACTTAAAGTGAAAACCTGAATAAAACAAAAAAAGATTATATGGTGACTGTGCTAACTTTTATACTTTATACCCAAGCAATACACCACTGTGAAAAATCTAAAAAAAAAAAAAAAAAAAAAATATATAATATCACTGAAACCACTGTAAAAAAAAAAAATATATGTATATACCACTGTGAAAAATACATACTATATTTATACATGCATTTAAGACCACCAGTGTCTATATTTCATGTGCAACTATTGTCGCTATTTGAACAGAAAATGTTCGTTTAGGTTGGTATCTGAAAACCAACATATAAATAAGTCCTTCTTTCAAATTTTCTGCTGTGAAAAAAAGTCCAACTTATATCTGTGATTCTGTGCGTTTCATATCCACCAATCCAGTGACAACACCTCCATAAGAATTGGCCAGTCACCAGATATTGTGAAAAGCGCCTTTGGTTCATTGATAGGGATAACCAATCTACTCAGGGTCTATGCCGCCCCCAATTTACCAATCAACTCAGGGTCTATACTGCTCCCAGCTTACAGGTATTAACCACTAGGCGTCCGCTCTATAGCCGAAAGATGGCTGCAGAGCAGACGCCAATTGCCGGGAGGCCATCATCCTGTTTACTTCTGCAATCCATGCTCCCGCGAGCGCGCATCGGGGAAGTTCTGTGCTGTCTTATCAGTGTCGCCAATGCCACGGTTCTGGTGCTCCAGGGCCTTCAAAAGTATAATAGGCAGTCAACAAGTTAGATGTGTAATTTATGCTCCTAGAACACCTGATGGCACTTCCTGCATGTTGGGCCTCTCTATGTGGCCAGGCTGTGGAAAAGTCCCACACATGTGGTATCGCCATACTCAGGAGGAGTAGCAGAATTTATTTTGGGGCATTATTTGTGGTATACACATGCCATGTGAGAGAAATAACCTATTACAATGACAATTTTGTGAAAAAAAAAAAATCTTAATTTTGCAAAGAATTGTGGGAAAAAAATGACAACACCAAAAAGCTCACCGAGCATCTTAAATACCTTGGAATGTCTACTTTCAAAAAAGGGGTCATTTGGGGGGTATTTCTACTTTCCTGACTTGTTCGGGTCACAAGAAATGAGATAGGCCACCAGTACATCAGATGTGATCAATTTTGTGTGATTTGCACCACAGCTTGTAGACTCTCTAACTTTCACAAAGACCAAATAATATCCACTAATTTGGGTTATTTTTACCAAAGATATGTAGCAGTATAAATTGTGGCCAAAATTCATGAAAAAAATAATTTGCAAAATGTTATCACAGAAACAAAGAAAAATGCGTTTTTTTCAAAATTTTCTGTCTTTTTTCATTTATAGCGCAAAAAATAAAAAACCCAGAGGTGATCAAATACCACCAAAAGAAAGCTCTATTTGTGGGAAAAAAAAGGACAAAATTAATTTGGGTACAGTGTTACATGACTAATTGTCAAAGTGTGGGAGCACCAAAGGCTGCAAATTGGTCTGGTCACGGGAGGTGTTTAAGTACCCAGTTGTCAAGTGGTTAAACAATGTTCACCCTCAAAAAATGAACAGCCACCATTGTGCAGTATGTCTGTACATTTATGAAAAAAAGTTAAAACAAGCAATATCACCCACATTTCCAAGTGCCTATAGGTTGGCACAACTTTTCCGGCAGTTTAAATGGGTTTAGATGTATTAGGGTATCGCCGTCTCCCAGAGTGCCTCCCAAGCATCACCCTGATGTGACGTTTTGTATGTCCCTGCAGCATCTATGCATTTCGCAAGTGAAATTGCGTCATCAGGAAGCCGCTTGTCATTTCCGGTCACTCTTTATATCCCAGGTGCTGCGTTGTATGGCTGATCATTCATTCCTCTGTCATTTGATTTACTGTTGCCTTTCTATCATCATGAACCAGTCTCCTGACCTCAAGGCATTTTCCTCCACACAACTGCCACTCACTGGATATTTTCTTTTTTGGACCACTCTAAACCCCAGAGATGGTTGTGTGTGAAAATCCCAGGAGATCAGTAGTCCAGCCTGTCTGACACCAACCATGCCATGTTCAAAGTCACTTAAATCCCCTGATGCTTGGTTTGATCTTCAACAAGTTATCTTCACGTCTAGATGCCTAAATTCAGAGTTGCTGTCAGGCAATTGGCCGATATAAAATTGCAACTTATTTATCTCTCACGGTACTTGAGCAGCAATTTTTCAAATGCTTTTTTTGGGGAGAAAGGCAAGTTGCCCAATTTTTTTTTTCATAATGTGAAAGATGAAGTTACACAGAGTACATGGATATCCAACATGTCATGTTACTGTTACATATTTTGAGTTAGAGATCTAGGGCTAAAATTATTGCTCCAACATTTGCAGCGACACCTCACGTGTGGTTTGAACACCGTATGTGGGCAAGACCTGCATACGAATTCCCTTCTGCCTGCGAGCATACGGGCACTTTAAAAGAAAAAAAAAAAAAGTTAAATTTTACTTTAAATTTTTTTAGTTTGACTCTTAATTTTAAAATTGTGATCACTTTTATTCCCATTACAGGAAATGTAAATATCCCTTGTAATAGGAATATGGCATGATTGGTCCTCTTTACAGTGAGATATGGGGTCAATAAGACCCCCCTCATCGCACCTCTAGGCTGGGAAAGCAAAAAAAAAAAAAAAAAAATAGCTTCCCAGCCAAGGTGGTGCCATTTGTTTGAGGTCGGGCGTGACGTCATAACATTGCACCTGGCCTCCAAACAGACTGGTTCATCAGAAATCTCTATGGTAAACATCCAGGGCCAGCGGATCCGTTAGACTCACCAATGGCAGCGGAGAGACGGTAAAAGCACCGGAGGGGAGGATGTCCCCTCTTTCACCCGTAAGAATTATTAAGTGGCTGACCAGCCACTATGATCATTCTTACAGTGTAGGGAATCACAACCTGAAAAAGACAATATCTGAAGACTGTAGCTGCAACCATCTTTCTGCTATACCCGCGCCAAGTCGAGGACATATGACGGCGGGCAGGAAGTGGTTAATTTATAGGCCATTTATTCAGTTTGCAGCTCTGATACTTTGACAAGCACATGTAATATTGTACTCAAAAAATATATAATAAAATTTGAATACAACTCTTTTGGTGGCATTTAACAATTTTTTTTATTCATATTATATTAACCACTTAAAGACCTGCCCTTTTTTTTAGCACTTTTATGTGTAAAAAAATTACTTAGAACCCACAAACAATGTATATTTTTTTGAAAGCAGAGGCCCTAGAAAATAAATTGGTGGGTTTTGTAATTTTATTATGTCACATGGTATTTGCACAGCAGTTTTTCAAACAATTTCTGGGAAAATACACTTTAATTTTAATGCAAACAAACAAAATACACATCCCAATTTTTTTGTAAAATATGTTACGCCGAGTAAATACCAGATATGACACGCTTTAAAATTGCCCGTGCAGTGGCAACAAACAAATTTTACTATTCATAGGTTATGCTGTAAAAGCATTTACAGGTTATCCCTTAAGATTTACAGAGGGTCTGGTGCTAGAATTACTGCCCATGATCTGATGTTAACGGCTATGCCTGCAACATGTGAGATGATCCCCGTCCCCTGCTTGTTAATACCAATCAAGCAGCCAGATAGCCACTCCGATTGCTATTACAAGAGAGCGGACGGTTGAGAAAAAAAAAAAAAAAAAAAAAAAAAACAGTACCTGGATGATGCCTGCAGGTATCATCCAGGCACAACCCCTTGAAGTCAAATGACATACCAGGTATGTGATTTGGAAGTGGATAAATAGGGGGAAAAAAAATAAAAAATTTACACAAAAAATTTTGAATAATGAATAGTTTCCTTTGCTTTCTAGATTAACACCTAATAAAATATGAAATTGCACACACCAGGGTGAATTATTTTTTTGCCACAAATTTTCAGAAATGAACAAGCTGGTTCTGAGGTGGTTAGCTCTCAAAAGTTACCTGCTGAAGCAAAGTTTTCTGTTTTTAGTGGTAAAGTTCCCTGGAGGATGAAATTTCACTGCACTGAGACTGGCAATGGCTAAACCCAAAAGCACACTCTAGCCTCCAAAACAATGACAGTTGTGATTGGTGGGATTTTAAACCCCACGCCCATTCTATCTTCAACAATTGTCTGCACTTTCAACACCCCCCCCCCCCCCCCCCTCAAAAAAAAAAATCCCACAAGACTGGCGATCAGGGGCACTCTAGCCCCTGCCACCCCCCATGCCAATCTTGTACTGGAGCCATTTCTCTGCTGCCTTTTCCTTGTTCCTGCAATCAGACACTGTCCCCCCTTCCCTTCCTCTTCTGTAAGAGAAGTGGCAACCTCAAATGTAAACAGTGGAGTACTGTTGTAAATGCTACGATTGGCCATCACAAGGCACAGAGCGATGCAGATGGGCACTATGCCATTTGCCTATGATCCCTACCAACAGTGGGTTCATAGCCATTACAAGCAAGCACTGCTCTGAGAACAAGCACATTTAATAAATGGCTCTTGCAGCTGCAGAGAATCCGACCAGCCATTTAAAGCAGAACTTCACTCCAACATTGGCCAATTTGTAATCCTCATCTCATGCTGCTAGCATTAGTAAAAAAAAGAGGTATATCATATTTACTTATTTTACATGTCTTTAGTTCCTGGTTTCCATGCCTAGGCAAATCTACATCCCAGGAGTCTTCAGTAGGGGAAGAGGGGATGTCTCAGCTAAGCACACCCTCTCCTGCTTGCACTGCCTGAGCTAAGGGTAGGCGGATTCCAGGATGTAACTGCTACATAAATTTGCCCTTAAGATGGCTATGGCGAGAAATGCTAGGGGGTGTTTATCAAAGTGACTTCTCCACAAAATAAAGCATGGAGACATGGATGAGCGTGTTTGCTTTAAATATTAAAGATAAATTCAAAAGCATTTTTGGTTTGTGGTGCTCGGATTTAGTTTAGTTCCACTTTAACTACAATGGCCAATCAGGAGGTGATTAAATAGAACGGTTTATTTTGTATGTCTTCTTACATCCTGTCTAATGTGTTTGTTACAGGCCAAGGTAAACAAGGAGTCTGGCTTATGATGGATCCCGCACACCTTGCAATCTTTTGTGGCGCAACTTCCCACGTAAAGACTTACTTTGCACTTCCCACTTGCCTAAACCCGGACTATTTAAAAAAAAAAAAAAAAAAAAAAAAAAACACAACACAACAGACTGATATGTCAGCAGAATACTCCAGCAGGCTGCACTTTTCACTGTGCTGATCACCTCTGACCAAATGGAAAGCATTCCAATACTTCCAAGGAAGCAACTGATGATTAATTATGAACGAGGACGACACAGGATCTAAACAATAAAAAAGTTTAATTTCTTTCCCTTCTTTACACAAAACCAAACTCAATAAAAAACCCAGATATTGTAAAACCGAAATATTGTGTGCAGCCAGACAAGAGCGGAAACTAAATCAGAGATGAGGACGTACTCCTAGCGGGACAGCAGGGGGCAGCGTTATCGACTCTGTTCAACTGTAAAGAAAGAAGAAGAAGTCAATTAAAATGTGACAATGTTCTTTATGTAAATATTCAAGGCAATGCTTCTGTCCAAGGTACAGTTTTTATATATAGGTTATAATTGCATTTGTATATTATGCTAATAAAATTAAAGTCCACATGTCAGTATACTCTGTGGGAGAAATCTATCATAGCTTCTTCACATGTCCTCTTGTCTTGAATACTCCTTGCATGGAGTTTGTATGTTCTCCCTGTGCTTGCATGATGGGTTTCTACACATCCCCAAAGACATGCTGGTAGGTTAATTGGCTCCTGTCTAACCTTGCCTTAGTAAAAAGTATGTATGCGAGTTGGGGATCTTAGATTGTAAGCACCTTGAGGGCAGGGACTGATGTGAATGTACAATATGTAAAGTATCAGTGCTAAATAAACATCTCACCACCATTTTCAGTATGAGATAGATTGATTTCACTTACTGTAAGTTGATATGTCTATCTCATCGGGTAATTCACCCACGTTGACTTCAAATCTGTCTTGGACATCATTCAGGATTTTGGCATCTTCCTCGTCAGATACAAATGTTATGGCCAAACCTTTGGTGCCAAATCTGCCAGCACGAGCCACCTGCACAGAATGAAATTCAGTCAAGGCAATGAAACAGACGACATTAAGTCACTTTAAAGTGTAGTTCTAATTTTGCAGTGAAAATGAGCAAAAGCCCCTCGATTAGGTTTGCCATTCACACAGCATATCTACAAATTTCTTACCTTTGTAGGTGTTTGGAGCTGCCTTTGGGCAAGCTGTAAGCTATTCTAAAAAAAATTGAAATGGAAATCTGGCCACACTGACAAACAGGGACACGCCATGTTTCCCTACATTAACAATGCAGAAGCCGAACTTTTAAGACCCGTCTGTACACATGGGCCGAACACCGACCAGTTCAATAAAATCCGTCCTACATTCGGCTCGTGTGTATGCCAGCCAGCTCGCTGGAAACCAGCAGCCGACCCACTCCCAATCAGCACACTCAGTCAATGACTGAGAGCACTGACTGGTGTGTTCTAGCAGGGGGGTGGGTGCCTGTCTCCCTGTGACAACAACAGTTCAGCAAGGGAGATTGTTGTAACAACGTCAGATCATTAGAACAGCGGCTCCAACAGTTTTTTTTCAACCAAAAATAAATTCAGCTTTTACCAGGCTTTAAATAGTGAGGGTTATTATGATGAATCTGATAAAGAGATCTGCCAGCAGTGAGGGTTATGGTAAACATCAATTCCCCAACCACCTATGCACAGCAATACACAAGCACACGTTCACACTTTTCCAAGTGGTGTATGTGCATTACCATTAATTTTGAAAAGAACCCCACAGACATACACAAACTGCGCAAAAGCACCTGTACTTCTGATAACAGCAACATATTTCATAAAGAGCCCATGCATTGCCTTGAGGTACACTGGGTGACAAGGCATATTTTTTGACCTACATGAAGGTCCCACTAAAAAAGGGGAAGCTCCTCAAAACCAATGTGAAATAGCACACACAAGTGTGAGAGGGTCTTAAAGGAAATTGGTTGTCTGCTTGCAGAAGGTGTAAGAAAAAAATATTTAACAAAAAAAAAAAAAAAAAAAAAAAAAAACACACACGCACTCCTCCACCCTTCCCAAGGCCAAATATTAATAGATCACATGTTGGGGGTATGGGGGGGGTTAGGGATACCTCCCCGACTCATGGCCAATTTAGATCACAAAAATTACAGGTGCCATTCTGGGCACCACTTGGTCCTCCTGCATGACAAAACACCAGGAGTGCAACCAACACAGCTCATGCCCGCTCAAGAATGTGCAAATGTTAGGACTTCCTTACCCTAATGGATGTTTTATCTGAGTAACTATCCAAGTAGGATAGCAGGGATGACAGAACTGAAACACTTCAAGTCATTTAATAACCTCGCCAATTGGTCCTGATAGATACACTTCAATCATACACACCATAATGTATTGTTTTTGGTCCCCAAATTTTCAAAGACATGCCTCACAAATGACTCACCCGATGCAGGTAGGTGTCGGAATCCTCTGGCATGTCATAGTTGAATACTATATTAACTCTTTCTATATCCATTCCTCGGCCAAAAAGATTAGTGGCAACAAGAATTCTTCTCTGGAAATCCTTAAATTGCTGATATCTTGAAAGCCTGGAAGAAGGGAATACAAATGATCATATTATACCACAAAATAGCACTTTTTTTTTAAACTGTCCCCAATCTGCTGATAGCAGAGCCCTAAGAAGCACTCTTCTGCACATGCTCAGTTTGGTGTGCATGTGATCAGCATTGTCCAAAGTCAGGGGTCAAGCAGCCTCATAGGACAGTCAGAAGAGAACGTAAACTCCAAGCCTTAAGCAGTGCTTGGGCGGACACAGAAATAACAAGACTGCTGATGAGAAGGTATTTAGCAGTTTATAATTTACTAAAATAACTGAATTTCCATGTTCTGTGTACTGTGAGAGACCTGATATAGTGAATGCAGAGTGCTGGGTTTACTAACACTTTAATCTGCCAAGATGTCACATTTAGAAATGGGACAACGCTTTAGAAATATCCCCTGAGCATTACTGTGAATTTTCATAAAAAGATCAGTGCCTTCCACAGATGTTACCTGTACTCTGACCTCTCCAGCCCTATAGATGTAAACAGATTAGGGGGAAGCAACTGCAAATGGCAGACAGACCAGCAGTCATTGAGTTGAAAGTCAAACTTATCACTCAACCCTGAATATATGATAACTTCTGGAAGCCATTCTTTCAATACGCAACAGGCCCCTATGTTGCCATTTTAAAGCAGCCCACACTGTACTTGGCAGCCGTTGCTATACATGCAAACCTCCCAAAAAAAAAAAAAAAAAGCAAGCCTCACCTCTCCTCTTGTTGCATTCCCCTGTGGATTGCGATAGCTGGGAAATTTTGTTCCACCAAGAGCTGTGCCAGTGCTATACACCTCTGCACGGACTTTACAAAGATGACCACCTGAAGGAGAAAACGGATGTCAGGTATGATACACACCACCATATACACAAAGACACAGAACACATTTATTGAACAAATTTTCTAGGAGAAATATGGGTGCTGACATTATCTCCTAAAAATACTTGATCATGCAAACTGACTTAAAAATGTTCTGGTCAGTAAAACAAGTATGCAGATCAGGAAAGTTGGAGACAGAGGTCCTTGTCTGTAAAGGGGTTAGCAATTCAAACTACAAGGAAATGAAAGAAAAGCAGTATTTGCAATAAATGAAAAGAGCAGCACTGGCAGGCCCTCTGGGATTTCCACACAGTACAAAAGTGTCAGCATCCTGTGATAGCTCCATCTGTCCCAGGAAGGCATTCTTATTCATGCTGCAGGAGCCCAGCTTGGGTAAACTCTGGTGTTTTAACTCACGCTGAGAAGGTAATCATTGCCCTCACCCTCATGCGACAGTGTGCAGGCCTGGTAAGTGGCCACTCAAACCACGGTCACATGGAGTTCACCTGCTCCTCTGTACCCGGAAACCCTGCTCAACTAAAACAGAAGTATGGATGGGCAAGTGTACATTTCTGGGATAGAGGGCTGTATGGAGACACCGGCATATTGCCTTAAATATACAAAATGAGAGCATCTCTTTAGATGCCCCTTACTAACCTGATTGAACTCCAGCACATCCAACAGGTCAAACAGTTTCCGGTTTTTCTCACTGTCCTTTAGTTTGACATAATACTGCTGCAAACCATGAAGCGTCAGCTTGGTCTCATCATCCACAAACACTTCCATGGGCTGAGGAAGAAATACAAGGAGTTATAGGTTGCCATGCAAAACATAAGTAGCAGATGATGCTGCAGGTAGATCACAATGCTGGATACTCACATCCTGCATGAACTTTCTGCAGACTGGGCGGATCTCCTTGCTGAGGGTGGCACTGAACATCATGCACTGTTTCTCGTGAGGGGTAAGACGGAAAATCTCCTGCACATCTCTGCGCATGTCTGCCAGAAAAGCAAAACAGTCATGTATGAATTGAAGGTTACATTGAGTGCATTGAAACTATTTAAGTCAAGACTAATGTCAATCACACATGAATATGATCACTTAATTAGTAAAAAGTTAATCTCTTAAAGTGATAGTAAGGCTATTTTATTATTAAAACAAACAGGCTATACTTACCTGCGCACAGTGCTGGGCTCAGTTAAGTATTATACTGTAGGTGTGATACTATTTTTTTACCTTAATGCAGAGAATGCATTAAAGTTAAGCCTTCACAACTACTTTTATTTCCTCTATAATACACCACAGGTTCAAGGCAAAGAGATGACAATCTCCTACTCATTACAGCTTTCAGTCATCCCAGTGTAACAGGAACTCAACTTTATGCACAACAATTGTGCTAAAACCAACTTGATAAGTCATCTCCCACTGCTTGTAAAAGCAGTCCAGCAGCAAGTTACATAGCTAATAAGGTTGAATAAAGACAAAATATTCCATCAAGTTCAACCTTTGTGAGTGTGTTCATGTACAGCAGAGGACCTCCCAGCTGTTGTAAAACTACAAGTCCCATGACTGTCATGATTGTGGCTCAGTCTTGCTGTGCTTCATGGGACTTGTAGTTCAGGTATATGCAATTAGTGGACCTCCAGCTGTTGCAGAACTACAAGTCCCATGAGGCATAGCAAGACTGACAGCCACAATCATGACACCCAGGGGCATGATAGGACTTAGTTTTTCAACAGCTGGAGGTCCGCTAATTGCATATCCCTGCTGTACATAATCATTTCCCATATCCTTGTATACTGTGTTCGCCTAGATGCACATCCAAAGGTCTTTTTAAAACTATCAATACTTGATACTGACACCACCGATTGTGGGAGTGTTTTCCACATTCTTATCACCCTGACAGTGAACAAAAACCCTGCACAGCTCAAGGTTAAATGGCTTCTCCTCCAATCTCATTGTATGGCCCCGTGTCCTCCTGCACTCCAAGACTGAATAGTTTCCTACCTATGCTGGGATCATTGAGGTATTTATATATTACTATCATATCTCCTCTCTCTATCCGCTCAGTTTCTTAATGCTGTGTCCCCCTGTGCAAACAAAAAAGCAGATTATTCCTCATTTCAGAGCGTCGCTCATGTGACCAGCCGGCTCTCTCCTCTGCCCATCTGACATCAGCCAGGAGAGAGATGGTCATGTGTGCGCTGATCAGCACTATGAAATTAGGTATAACCAGCATTTTCTTGACATGTAAAGTGACTACAGTGTCAGGGCTCAGCAGCCATGATGATGGTCAGTTTACAGAGGGGAGGTGAGAAACTGGCAGGATCAGCCAGGTATTTTAGGTGATATAAGGTAGAGGTCGACCGATATTTGGCGTTTTTTAATTAAATCGGCATTGGCCGATTGTTCTGTTAAAAAAGGCCGATGATATATTCAGCGCAACTTGCAAATGACTTCAGTAATAGAAGTCAGTGTAAGTTGCCTGGAGACTTGAGTGAAGCACTTGTCTCCTCTCTGGGCAGTCTGCCAAGAAAAGATCAAAAAGATACAATGTTTACACTTGAATGAATGAATTCAACTTAGTGTGTAGAAGTTCTCAGTTTAACCATTTAAAGACTAAATCTTTTTGACACTTGATGCTTACAAATAAAAATCCTGTATTTTCTGCTAGAAATTCACTTAGAACCCCCAAAACTTATATATATTTTTTTAGCAGAGATCCTAGGGAATAAAATAGCGGTTGTTGCAATATTTTCTGTCACACGGTATTTGCGCAGCGGTCTTTCAAACTCAATTTTTTTTGGAAAAAAATAGAGATTAAAAAAAAAAATAAAAAAAATAAAAAAAAACAGTAAAGTTAGCCCATTTTTTTTCATCCAAAAGTTTTACCTGTTTTTGTGTTATATATATTCTCATTCTAAATTATACATACACGTGAACTGTTTGGATGTTTGTTTTGTTTAATAAATGTAAGAAATTTTCTGTATCACTAAGACCCCTTTCACACCACACCGCCGATAGCGTGGACGGTAAAACGCCATTTTTAGCGGCGTTGTACCGCCGGATTTGCGGAGCATTTTGGGCGCTAGCGGGGCACTTTTACCCCCCGCTATCGGCTGCGAAAGGGTTATACCCGCCGGCAATGTGCCGCAATAGCAGCGTTTTCCCGGCAGTATTACAGCGCTGCCCCATTGATTTCAATAGGGAGCAGCGGTAAACACACCGCTTCTTCACCGCTCCAAAGAAGATGCTGGCAGGACTTTTTTCTGACGTCCTGCCAGCGCACCGCTGTAGTGTGAAAGCCCTCGGGGCTTTCACACTACACACAATGGTGCAGCTTCTTTAGGGCGTTTTGCAAGCGCTATTTCTAACGCTATAGCGCCTGCAAAACGCCCTGGTGTGAAAGGGGTCTTAAGGCTGCTTTCACACTGGAGCGAGTAGGCGTTGACGGTAAAACGCTGCCAGTTTTAGCGGCGCTTTACCGTCATTTTAGCGGGGCACTTATAATTCAGCTGGCGGCCCAGGAAGGGGTTAAATGTGCCCGTGAAGCGCCGCTGCCAAATTGCATTGCAGGTGCTTCGGCAGCAGTGCCCATTCATTTCAATGGGCAGGAGTGGTAGAGGAGCAGTATACACCACTCGAAAGATGCTGCTTGCAGGACTTTTTTTTAACGTCCTGCCAGCGCATCTCCTCAGTGTGAAAGCACTCAGGGCTTCCACACAGACTGCAGGGGAGCCGTTTTGCAGGCACTTTACAGGTGCTATTTTAAAGCGCCTGAAAAACACCCCAGTGGGAAAGGTGTCTAACTGTTAGATTTTATGAGATGAAGGGGAAAAAAAATAAACAATCGGCCTAACATATCGGCCCAAAAAAAATCGGCATCATAAATCGGCCGTGGCGATTTCTAAATATCGGTATCGGCCAGAGAAAAACCCATATCGGTCGACCTCTAATATAAGGGGCATTACACAGCACAAGCACTGCCATATAACATGCTTAAAAAAAAAAATTTCCTTTTTTTGGGTAATGCTTTAAGCCACAATGCCAAACATGCATTTTCACAATACAGCCTGTGCATTTCTCCCCACCTTTATACACTACTTACCTAGCTGCTCTAACATCTTATCACACTCATCCAGGACAAAGTGTTTGACATGCTTCAAGTTCAGAGTCTTCTGTCTGACTAGCGCCAGGGTACGGCCGGGAGTACCCACCACAATGTGAGGACAGCTTTTCTGGATGGTCTCCTCATCTCTCTTAATTGAAAGGCCACCAAAGAAAACAGCAACCTGTTTGGAGAGAAGATTAGTTGTTAAACTCAATAAACAATTCACAGTACATGAGCACAAGGTCACCCCTTACACATCAAAATAACAGTTCTTACCTTTATATTAGGCATGTACTTTGAGAATCGCTCATACTCCTTACTGATCTGGAAAGCGAGTTCACGTGTGTGGCACATTACAAGAACTGATACTTGTCCATCCACTGCCTCAATCTGTTGAAGTGTGGCCAGGACAAAGACCGCAGTCTTCCCCATACCGGATTTGGCCTGACACAAGATGTCCATCCCGAGGATGGCTTGAGGTATACATTCATGTTGCACTGAAGGAAAAATATAAAAATCATGATTCAGTGTCCACATGAAGACACACAAGAGATATCAGGAGAATCAAAATAAAAACAAATCTGCAGTGGAAATTCTGTCATTTTTCTTCAATGCACTATGAAATTAAGTTGTCTTCTCCACTCCCAAAAAGACTAGCCACCCCCTTTAAACAAATATGGGGTGTAGATCTCCATCAAACCTATATGGAAAAGAACCGGCCAGTGTCTGCACACATTCTGCTTCTTCTCAGGGCCATCTGCTACACCAAGAACTCTGGTGCGCTATGAAAACTTTGAAGTTTAAAGGCCAAGTTGACCTTTAGTAAAACAAACAGCACATGATTTTACAGGCAAAAAAAAATGCATTTATTTCAACACAGGATCCTGCAAAGCTCTGCACCCACACCCAGTGGTTTTTGGGTACGTCAGGCTCCTGAAGACACCACTACAATTCTCTGCCCATACATATATATTACTGAAGTGTCAATGGACTGCGATGGTGCTGATCAGCAGCAGCAGACGGGACCTGTGAATGAATGACACAACAGCTGTCAGGGTGGAGACTAACAGCTGCAGTGATAAATGTAACATTGGTTGCAGGGAGAAGAAACAGCTGCAGCTGTTACAGGGGAAAAGGGGGCTGGTGATTACCAACATATTACAGCCCAAAATATGGGTGTAAATATAGAGATTATGCTAAAGGTAAAAAATCATTTATTCTGCTTTTATTTCGGAGGACCAGCAAATTAGCCAATTATATCATCGCTCTCCTCACACCTAAACAAAAAAAAAAAAAAAAAAACAAGCCGTTAACCCATGCAGTGTAAGCACAGCCCCACTGTTTGGGAAACAAAACTTTTCCTGGAATTCTTTAAAGTACGACCAAAGCTTTTTTGGCCATACCTCTGGATCACAGGAGTGCTGTTCATTCTACACTCTCCTGTGACCAAGTTTTCAGCCGACAGCAGGCTAAAGCCCACTGTTGTCTGATGTCACTCTGCCGGCCCAGACTCAAGAAAGATCACATGGTCAGGATCCACTTAGATGCCTGGATCTGCACCTGACTTGGTCTCTAAGCAATCTAGTGAGAGCCTGAGCCATCCCTCTACCGCCCAGCACTCCAGTACATGCTGGAGGGGAGAGCAGTTATCCGAAGACAGACAGCCACAGATCTCTGCTCAAAGCAGAGGGGAGAAAGCTGAGCAATCAGCTGCGTTTGATTGCCCAGTTCTCATAGAGCTGGTAGGGGATCTATGCTAGGTGAGTTTTTTACTCAAAATTAACTTATTTTAATAACAGCAGTTTTTTTTATAACACTATGCAATGCAGATATATCATCCGGCAGGGCACTGTACATAGCTTCCTGAAAACATCACAGCACTCTGGTCTCATTACCCCAACAACAGCCCTCATTCTTGACGCCAGCAAGAAGCTGGCTTCTAGAAGCTATGCAAATATCAAATTGCCCTGATGGGTGATGTCAGCCTGGATGACTGGATATTTCTACACCGGCTGCATTTGTATTGCAAACCACCCAAAATGTGATGGGACTTTTGAGGAACAGGGTACCATGAAAAGTATGTAACAGCAGTCTGTCACTAGATTTTGCCAGGGTTTGCAGCCCACAGATACAGTGTCTCAGCTCCAGTCCTCAAGGCGTTCCACCAGGTCATGTTTTCAGTCTTTCCCTCAGATCAAACGGCTGTGGTAATTACCAAGGCAATGAAACAGATGAAATCACCTGTGCAAAATAGAAAACCTGAAAACATGACCTGTTGGGGCACCTTGAGGACTGGGGTTGAGAAACACTGCTTTAGGAAACATGCTGAGAAATACGGGAGGTTACAACGGCTGATCTTTCAACAGAAAATGATAGTTGCAGATTTCAATAACCAACTTCAATTCCTGCACACAGTTCTGCATCGGTGACAAAGAATATTGAAGGTGAACAGCCATCAGCACCACAACAGAGCAACTTGTAGCTTCAGGAGAGGTGAGGTGGTAACTGGCATTCTTCCCCCAAGACCAGTTTCCTTGGATTCAGCAGCTGCACCTACCTTCAGAGGGATGTTCAAAACCACAGTCCACAATGGCTCGGAGCAGTTCGGGTTTTAACAAGAAGTCTCTGAAACCAGAACTGTGGATGGACACGTAGGATCCTTTCACCTCTTTTCTGACGGTGGGTGCCGGCGTCTCGCTTTGCTGTGGCTCGTCCTCTTCTTCATAATCCAACAGTTCATTTTCAACATCCTGCTCAGTCATGATGTCTGGGGACAATAGAATGAGAACACAAAACTTAGCACAGTATAAAGGAAATGCAACACCATGAAAAACAAAGTCCCCTTGCTACAAGTTTACCATTAATGACACTCAAATATAATGGACCAAGGTAAAGGCAGTGTCATTTGTACACATTTCTCAGCTGGTTACTGGGAATCCTGATGTTACATAGCAGGTGAGGTTGAAACAAGACACAAGTCCAACCTATGTGTGTGATTAGATGTCAGTATTACATTGTATATCCATGTATGTTGTGGTCATTCAGGTGCTTATCTAATAGTTTCTTGAAACCATCAATGCTCCCTGCTGAGCCCACCGCATGAGGAAGAGAATTCCACAACCTGGCCGCTATTACAGTAAAGAACCCTCTACGTAATTCTTCTAATTTTAATGAGTGGCCACGTGTCTTGTTAAACTCCCTCCTGTGAAAACGTTTTATCCCCATTGTGGGGTCACCAGTACGGTATTTATATATTGAAATCATATCCCCTCTCAAGCATCTCTTCTCCAGAGAGAATAAGTTCCTACTGTCATGTTTATCCTCTGGCTTCACTATAGTCCAAGAGCTGGCCTGGAACAAGCGAGTAGATTAGGTGTTTACTTGCTGCATGCACTTGGGTAAATAAAAACATGAAACCGCTCGGCATCCTCGATTTTCCCAAGCACAGCAGTGACAGCTAAGTGTTCACATTGCAATTTGACATGTCAAATCAGTGGCAATGGCACCGTCCTAATCGGTGTGACGTCACATTTGTGGCACCACACCAATATCCACAAGTATTTTCTGTACCACTTTTAGTGATTTCGGCATGTGATTTCCATTGACATCTGTGCAGAAACCCACACAGACATCTCTGAAATCATCCCCAAAATCGGGACTGACATGCAGGAATGAAATTGTGCGAGTTCAGCTGAATTTCATTCCCGCACCCAGTGCAAGCCTAGGCTTCAATAGAAATCTAATACACACAGGGGCTGATTTACTAAACTGGAGGGTGCAAAATAACCCCCAAAAAAGACAAAACAATCAGCTTCTAGGTTTTCTGTTTAAGCTTAAGACCCCTTTCACACTGGAGGCATTTTTTGGGTGTTTCAGCGCTAAAAACAGCACCAGTAAAGTGCCTGAAAAAAGCCTCAGCTGCAAACCCAGCGTGAAAGCCCTGAGTGCTCACACTGGGGTGCTGCGCTCGCAGGACGTCACAAAAAGTCCTGCTAGCAGCTTCTTTGCAGCGATATAGGAGCGGTGAATACACATCTCCTATAGAGCCCATGCCCATTGAAATCAATGGGCGGTGCTGCCGAACCACTGGCAAGGCGCCGCTACAGCATCGTGTTTTGGGCAGTTTTAACCCTTTATCGGCCGCTAGCAGGGGTTAAAAGTACTTCGCCAGCAGCCGAATAGCGCTGCTAAAACTACGCTAAAAATAGTGGCACTTTACCGATGATGCCTGGGCTCTTTCAGAGTGAAAGGGCTCTAATTGAACCAGCTGCAATCAGAAGATTGGCTGCGATGCACAGCTGCACCAGATTGAGTACACGCATGGTAGTCTCCATATCAAAAATGAAGGTTACTAAAGTTATGAAGATTCTCATACTACAGAATAAAAATTCCTTAGTGATGCCATGCATTGTATTTCCGGACGACAACTGTAGTGATTAAATGAAAATCATACGATCTGGTATAGTACGAGAAAAATTTGTGCTTGTCCCATTGGATAATTTCACATGCATGGTTATCGGCTCTTGAAGGCTGTGTACCAACAATCAGATATTCGTTTGAAAAATACCGCTTTCAATTTTCTGAACGTGTGTATGGGCCTTTAAAGAGGAAGTGAACCCACAACGAAAAAAAAAAAACCCTGCAAGAGAAAGGCATAATTAGCTAGTATGGATAGCATACTTTCTAATTACGTATGACTTACCTCAGAACGAAGCCCCTGCATCAATTCACGTCTCCCCATCCAACATGTTGACCCGGAGTGACTTCCGGGTATCTTGGCTCCAGTGCTGTGATTACCCGGAGCCGAGATGACGTCACTGCGTGGGAACAGCACAGTACAATTAAAGCAACGGCATATAATGCCATTGCTTCAGTTGTCTTAAGTGTGCATGTGCCGCATGGTGTTGGCACATGCAAATACAGGGATATCCCCTAAACCATGCAGGTTTAGGAGATATGCTTGTTGGCTACGGGTAAGCCTTAATATAGGCTTACCTGTAACAAACCCTTGTAAACAAGGGTTTACAACCACTTTAATCAACCCCAGAGTATGAATGCCTAGGTCAACTGTTCTACCTTTCAACAGATTAGTCATCTGTGATATTTCATTCATACAACAGTCAACATGCAAAATCAGACATCGCTATCCTCAGGTTCAATGTTACCAAATCCCAGCTGACTTATCAGGTGATCCGATTCCATCGGTCTGTCCAGCATGTCAGGTTGAATGTCTCGCTACCAATCCTTTGGTATATAGAACAGCTCACATACTGTACATGCATTTCTGCTGTGCCATCAATTTACAAAGAGTTCTGCTTTAAAATCAACCAAGCACTTAATCAGACCCCAGGTTGGCTCACAGCTTGGAACCAATGCTGGCCACACTACAAAAAACTGTCCAAACCCATTTTTGAAAAAGGAACATTCGGCCGTGAAAGCAAACGACAGTGTCATCATGTAATGACCGATAAATTGTTCAGTGGACAAAAGAATCAATTGTTCATTTTTTTCACATATACCTAGGGCAAACAGTGTGGACAGGAAACACCTTAACCTTACAATTAAATGGTCCTTCGTTTTTTGGCTCAAAAACATCCCAATCGAATAACGACTTGTGCCCATTAACTGACCAAAAAACAAACTGTCTAAATGAGCGAATTTCAGCTGATATCCTCAGCATTAGACACAGCTGAGGGCCCTAATGCTGTACCGCTACTTAAACAACCAATCACCAGCTCCATCACCTGGGAGGAAAGGGAAGCCAGTCACATGATCCCTATACCTGAACGAATTGGCAAAGGACGCTACTGGTGATTCTGCCATTGTGCACCTTTCTCTGAATGGATGGGAAAACACAGGCTCATGTTAAAGTGATTGTAAAGCTTTTTTTTTTTTTTAAACATGTTATACTTACCTCCTTGAAGTAAAGGTTTTGCACAGAGTAGCCCCGATCCTCCTTTTCTGGGACACCCCAGCTGCGCTACTGGCTCCTCCCCTTCTCGAGTGCCCCCCCACAGGTGAGGCAGCCATACAGGCATGCTACCGAGTCCTACTGCTGCATCCATTGACACAGACAGAAGGACTCAGCCCTGTCCCCATGTCACTGGATTGGATTGACAGCAGCAAGAGCCAATGGTTCCTGCCATCAATCTATCCAATGAGGACCTGAGACAGTGGTTGGAGCTGATGTGCTGGTCCTTGTTGTACGAACGATCGGGGTTAGGTAGGAAACTAGGGCTCTGCTGCCGCACAAAGTTTTTCATCTTAATGGATAGAACCTATTAGGGTGAAAAACCATGAGGGTTTCCAAGCACTTTAAGCCAGGTGGCAACTGACCTAGTATAAACAATCTAAGAGCCAAAACTTGGACCCCACCAGGTGGATGACCCCCCCCCCCCCCCCCCACGTCCTAGGTGACCAATGACACTAAAACAAGGGGGGATCCCAGCACAAAGAGAAGAGGAAATCTTCCAACAGGGACACCACTAAGGATTTTCCTCACTTCCTGTTACATCATCTCTGGGATTTAGTGGAAAATGGTTTGACAAAACTTTAAAAGTGAGAATTTCCCACAACAGATCCCAGCTATAAAGTTTTTTTATTAAAGCCAAGTTCGCACATTGGAGCTTGAATACCTCTGACAAGCCCTTCGCCTCACATTCAATTCTTATATTGCAGCTTACCAATTCTTAGATGTGGTGCCTGTATTTATTTTCCATTTGTTTCCACCTGGTGATCTGGCCAGCAAGTCTATTTTTCAACAGAACTAGCTCTTCTGCGCTTACAGGGCTGGGACAAACCATTTAACACTGGCAGGGCCGCTTATATTGATCAGCTTTTATGTAAAAAAAAAAAAAAAAAAAAAAAAACTTTATCCCATCTATTTGCTGTAACTGATTAGAAAATATAAGTTGGCCTTTGGTTTCAATTTGTTAGTGTATCCAATTCGGCCAATACATCTTAATCTATGTTCACACAAATGCGGCGTGGGAAAAGCTGCAATCTGTGCATTGCCCATGCGATCTGCTGCAGGCGTCAATACAAAGTTAACGACACCCCAAACGTCTGACAGTGGGAAGGGGTTCCTCGCCCTCGGAGGGTTGCAAACGCAATGCGCTTGCTTGTACCAGATCACGTGGTACAAAACGACTGCCATCCGGTTCGGTGCAGCTCCCAAAAAATTTGAGTGCGATTTGAGCCCATTAAAAATGAATGGGCTGAAATTGCACCGCACAGGACTGAATGTGAATTGCACAGAAATGTGGTGTGGTTTCTGTGTGATTCGCACGCAGTGTGGATGGTCACAGTGCAAATTAAGACACCTTCTCAATCAGGGACTGATGTGAAGAGCTGACATGTACACAAGCTCTCCCCATCCATTAGATCAAAGTCACCGACCAGCACCTGTCCCCAGAGGTGTCATATAGAGACCCATTGGGGGAGGGGGGGGGGGGGGGGGGGGACTGTGGCTGTGCAGGCTCACTCTCCTCTCCCCTCCCCCCACCATGATAATTAATACAAGACTTGCACCCTCCCGGGACTTAGTATGCAGAAATCATGGTAGGCAGAGAAACAAACCGCCTGTTGATTTCCACATACACAGGCACGCTCTAAGACCCCCATACACACCATTCGATTTTCTGCAGATTTTTGTCTTTAGCTTTACCAAAACCGTAGTGCAAGGCCTGTCTGATTGCATACAAATGTGAACTTTTAAGGTTTGACCTCATTATATGGTTTTGGTAAATCTGAAGACAAAAAAACTGCAGAAAATCTGATAGTGTGTATGGGGGTCCAATTCTCCGGGCATCCAAGTACAGCGCTGAGCCAAATTTCTGACCTATTGGCTGAACAGCAGACAGCTGGGAAAATCAAAGCCACACAACTGATGCTTCTAGGGCCAAAATAACTAATCGATGAATCGACAACTAATCCATTACTATTTTCATAATCGATTAATCGGCCACTAACAATGGGGTTTAAAAAAAAAAAAACTAAAATGAACCCTTTATAGTACAAAAAGCAAATCGCTACTGTAAATATTACTTTCACTGTCCCATAGTAAAAAATGAACCACCTACAGTAGCGATTTGCTCTTTTTGTACTCATTTTAGTTTTTTTTAACCCCATTATGTTAAACATCTCAGGCCTGGGTCACACCTGTTTTTGATGCTTTTTGCAGAAACACTTCAGTTCCTTTACATGGTTTCCTATGGGACACGTTCACATCCATGATTTTTTTCAGCCGCTGCGTATTTGGAAAAGACGAGGACTTTTTTTTTTAATGCAAAACGGTGCTATTTTGTTCCTTTTTGGTTCAATATACTTCAATGGAGAAGCTGCAGAAAAGCATGCAATAATGCGTTTTTGCAGCAATTTGTGGTTTTTTAATCTGCCCAACAAATTGGCCACAAAATATGTAAAAATGCAAATCGGTACAAAATGAGTTTTTTTTAAAGGTTATTATCCGATTAATCTTAACAATCGGCCAAAGAACCGATGAAAACAATCGTTAGTTGCAGCCCTAGATCCTTCCCTGGGGAGTCTGCAGAACTGTTAAATGGAACTTTATAATTAAATGTGGAGGACAAGCAGGATTTTTAATGCTTTGTCTCTTCTGCATTAAAGGGGTTGTAAAGTCAGGTTTTTTTTATGTTGAAGCATTCTGTGCATGAAGATAAAAAGCCTTCTGTGTGTAGCAGCCGCCCCCCCCCCCAAACACCACTTACCTGAGGTCTCTCTGTCCAGGGATGTCAATGAGTGTCAGCCATCCAAGATTCTCCTTTGATTGGCTGAGACACAGCAGCGGCGCCATTGGCTCCTGCTGGTGTCAATGTGAGCCAGCCAATCAGGGCTCCATATCTGATTGGACACAGGGAGCTCTGCTCGGATGCCCCTATAGCAAGCTGCTTGCCATGGGACCACTGTACAGGAGGGAGGGGCCAGGAACACTGAAGAGGGACCCGGGAAGAGGAGGATCTGGGCTGCTCTGTGCAAATCCACTGCAACAGAACAGGCAAGTATAACACGTTTATTTTTACAGGGAAAAAAAACACAAGACTTTACAATCACTTACTACGTACCTGCCTGTTCGCCCCGCATACGTGGCTCGATGTACTAATTTGGCAATGTCAAATCTGACTGTATGCCAGCGCATGCATGATGCCGCCCCCGACCAATGACAGTGGCTGCTGATCATGACTCGCAAGGGGTAGATAAACAGAGCATCGAGTATCCAATTAGAAGCAAAATGGAGGTGAATATGTAGTTTTATGGAAATCAAAAACTGATCAAGCCAATGTTTCGGGGGAATAAAGACTCCCCCTCCTAAAAAACAAAACACCCGCGCCCCCACAAAAATATTGGGGGGGGAGGGGTGGTGTGCAACACCTGGTTTAGACAGGTACCCACATCCAGCTGAGACTGTTAATAGTCAATGACATTTGCAGCCCCCTTCTACTCCCTGGCTTCTGGGGGACACAACCTCCAAAAGACCGCGGGACCATTCAGGAAGCCTGAGGGCTTCACTGCTGGTTTCCCTTACTTACAATGCTGGTGCCTTCACCTGAAGCCGATATCGCAGGACCCCTGGACAGATAAGTGTATTAAAAGGTCAGCAGTATTTCTATTGTATTTTTTAAACCTTTATCCCAAAAGAAAGAAAAACAGTTTGCTGTAACCGATTATAAAGTGCAAGGCCCACGCAGTGCAATAGAGCCATTCCAATCAGAGCAACTCAAGTCACTAAGACTTAGAAAAAGGTTCCTGCACTACTTTGAGGCGACTTTTGACCAGCCTGCACTGACTTTCATTAAAGAAGTCATTTGCTAACTGTGCTGAAGTGACGATGTGCGGGGCGGCTTTACCCACCTGCCAACCAGCCGCTGTGATTATAGTATGTCAGGTCGCCTCAAACCCATGAACCATGGTAGCTGCACGTTGGTTCTTTTAAGTGGGATGGCAGGCAGGCGCACCACCTGCTGCATTGTTGGGTGCCAAAGCTAGTGGCCGCACAGACCGCTGGCCACACACGATTGCGGGCATGAGAGGCAGAACAGGGACATGTGTGTGTATAAATACACAAATCCCTGTTCTGAGAGGAGGCGCAGATTGTGAGTTTCTAATAGCTGGGAACCATAATCTGTCATTTCCTATAGTCAGTCCTCTCCCCTACAGTTAGAACACAGTCAGGGCATAGTTAACCCCCTCCCTGCCAGTGACATTTATACAGTAATCAGTGCATTATTGTAGTACTGATCGCTGTATAAATGAAAATGGTCCCAAAAACGTGTCAAGTGTCCGCCATAATGTCAGTACCGGAAAAATAAAAAGTGGATCTCCGCCATTACTAGTATAAATAAAATAAAAAACATAAATCTAGCCCCCATTTTGTAGATGCTATAACTTTTGCGCAAACCAATGATACGCTTATTACGATTTTTATTACAAAAATTACGTGGAATATATATCTGATCCTTTTTTGTTTATAGCCAAAAAATAAAAACCGCGGAGATGATCAAATGCCACCAAAAGAAAGCTCTATTTGTGGTCAAATAGGACATTTTGTTTGCATGACTGCGCAATTGTCAATTAAATCGCTGCAGCGCCGTATCCCAAAAAAAAGGCCTGGTCATTCAGCAGCCAAATCTTCTGGGGCTTAAGTCGGCGACCTTTGAAGCCTCCCCAGTATGAACCCGAGCCTTAGTCTATGGCAGTGATGGCGAACCTTGGCACTCCAGATGTATTGGAACTACATTTCCCATGATGCTCATGTACTCTCCGGTGTAGTGGAGCATCATGGGAAATGTAGTTCCAATACATCTGGGGTACCCAAGTTTCACCCTAGACGAGTGATGGTGAACCTATGTGGGGATCCCTACAAATCGCACGCCATGCAAACACACATGGGTCCCAGTCGTTCTAATGACACCCCCATACTAGGGTAGCACCAAAACTGATATTGGCACCAATACTGAGCATTAAGTCTCCAATACCTTTGCGATTTGTGACCATACAAAATGAAAGGGTTCAAATCTCAATGCAAAAAGACACATGCGATTCAACCAAGAATGCGGTGTGATTCCTGTCTGAATTGCGCGGCTTCCCGCACCTCTCCTGTGTGACCCCGGGCTTCTTATAGTATCTCTGCCTGAGTTTATACAGGAGAGGTGCGGGAAAACATACAATCCTGAAAAAGAAATCACAGCAACCGTTTTGTTTTTTGGGATAAAGATTTTACATTTAAATAAAAAAAAAAAAAAAGCTGATCATTGTAAGCTCTCCTGACGGTGGTAACTGGTTTGTCTCAATGATATGAGGCCAAATCTAAACACCGGAGTCGCTCTGTATCCAATCAGAGAAGCCCCTGCACTACAAAGATGATAGATAGGAGATTGTACAATGTGTGGTCCGCCAAGGAGCACACACACTCTGATTGTACAATCTCCTTCAGATCTGCCCCACTACTAGTACGAGGGTCTGCCTGATAGGGGACACATGGAAGGGCGGCATGGCTGTAGATTGCAACATTGTAGTAAATGTAAAGGCTACTGTGGCCAACTCCAGGAGTATGGTGGTCATACAATCACATCGTACGATTCCCATGTACAATGCAGTGTATAATGACACTGTCCCCCTATAATGGAGGCTGTAGGCCGGTCTAGCGGCTCATTGCGGTGCACGATCTCTGTTCCTCGGGCAGGCCGCCATTCAGGCCTCCATTACCAGTCCTCATACATTCCCGCCCCCCATGCACAGCGGGCCGGGAGGACAGACCAGCCTCTCCCCGGCACACAGCGTGCCCCGCCATCCCGCGGGCTTCACCCTCCACACGCCGCCCCCGCTCACCTCTGCTCTCCACCGGTTACACCTCCACGTGTACAGCGACCTTATTCCACTACTCAGGCCCCCGACTAGACCAGGCCACAATACGCTCCTCCTCCCGTCACCGCTGGTTGGCCTAGCCCCTGGTGACGTAAATCCGCCCCCGTTCACCGATAGGACACGCAAGAGAAAACAGGGTGTGGCCGCCGGGGGAACAAGGAAGACGCGGGGGCTTTGTTAGAGAGCTCGGCGTATGATTGGCCACGGACGGAGGCGGGACTACCCGGACAACCAATGTAAATAAAGAGCGGCGGGTAAAAGCATAGAACAGTGGGGAAATCAGCGGCCAATTATATGTCTGCGGAAGGGGAAGGGAAGGGCGTTGCTTTCCAGGGACAGGGTTCACGTTGAAAGATCAGATTTGGCGCCAACAAAATGGGGTCAGGGCGTGCTGACGTAGGACGAGAGCGCAATGGCCTTTTGTGGGTGCCGCCATTTTGTATGTGGGCAGCGGGGTTCTCTTCAAAGTAACTCAATAAAGTTTCTTTATGTACATATAACAAGGCGTGGCGGGTGGTTCATAGGATGCATCAGAAGGGCTGATGTGCTTGAAAAGAGACAGTCATGAATGCACTTAGGCAAACACCTGAATATTATCTGTTAGCTACAGCATAGCTCCCAACTGTCCCTGATTTGCAGCACTGTCCCTCAATTGTCCCTCATTTTGGTCTGATCTATATAGTTGTACATAAAATGTACTATTTATCTATAAAAAGATGTTTCCCAGCGCTAAACATTTCATCTGATTTCTAAATGTCTACATTTGTAAATTCCAAATAAAGGAATAATAGTGGTAAAAAAAAAAACACTTGTGGGTTTAACCAATCATTCTGTTTTGTCCAATTCTCCTTTTAAGGGGGGCGTGTCCTATATCTACATACTTTTTCTGATAGGTGTCTCTCATTGCCATCGCAGAAAGCTGGGAGGTGTGGCTATAGTGTGCAGGACCACCCGCCTACAGGGCACTTTCATGCCCTTCCTGCCCAGGACAATTTTCAGCTTTCAGCTCTGTCGCACTTTGAATGAAAATTGCGCGGTCATGCAACACTGTACCCATTTGAAATTTTTATTGTTTTGTTCACATAAATAGAGTTTTATTTGGTGGTATTTGATCACCACTGGGTTTTTTATTTTTTTCATAAACAAAAGAAGAATGGAAACATATTTTTTAGTTTCTGTTAAAACCTTCTGCAAATAAGTAATTTTTCTCCTTCACTGATAGGCAGCACCGATGGGCACTAATAGGCTGCTCTGATGGTTGCTGATGGGCACTGATAGGTTGCTCTGATGGGCGCTGATAGGCTGGACTTATAGGTAGCACTGATGGGTGCTAATAGGCTGCTCTGATGGGCGCTGATAGGCTGCACTGATGGGTAGCACTGATGGGCGCTGATAGGTAGCACTGATAGGCGCTGATAGGCTGCACTGATGGGTGCTGATAGGCTGCACTGATAGGTAGCACTGATGGGCACTGATAGGCTGCTCTGATGGGCGCTGATAGGTTGCACTGATGGGTGCTGTTAGGCTGCACTGATGGGCGCTGATAGGCTGCACTGATGGGCGCTGATAGGCTGCACTGATGGGCGCTGATAGGCAGCACTGATAGACGCTGATAGGCAGCACTGATAGACGCTGATAGGCAGCACTGACAGACGCTGATAGGCTGCACTGATGGGCGCTGATAAACTGCACTGATAGGTAGCACTGATGGGCGCTGATAAACTGCACTGATGGGCGCTGATAGACTGCATTGATGGGTGCTGATAGACTGCACTGATGGTCGCTGATAGGCTGCACTGATGGGCGCTGATAGGCTGCACTGATGGGCGCTGATAAACTGCACTGATGGGCGCTGATAAACTGCACTGATAGGTAGCACTGATGGGCGCTGATAGGTAGCACTGATAGGCGATGAGAAGCTGCACTGATAGGCCCTCATAAGGAGGCACTGATATGCAGCACTTATGGGCGGCAATGATAGGCAGCACTGATGGGCGCTCATGAGGAGGCACTGATATGCAGCACTGATAGGCAGCACTGACATGCATCACTGAAAGGTGGCACTGATGGGGCTGCACTTATAATCAGAGCACTGATTATCTTTGTGTATATGTCCCCTGTGACTGGCAGATTACCGCCTCTGATTTCTTTACAGTGAGGAAAGTACTGCCGATAACCATCAAGTCTGTTTACACCATGATCAGCAGTATTTGGACACAGCTGATCATGCTGTAATGGGCCGATGTGATCCGCGGGACACAGCCAATCACAGAACACCGTGCATGCGCTCCCCAGGGTTCCAGGAGGACGTCCATGGCTGCCCTGCCAGAACAGCAGAGCCACGCTGTAGCCGCCTTTCCAGAAATTTTTTGTGCTTGTCCCTTTGGATAATTTTGGATGAACTGTCGTGACAGGCTCTCGAACACTCTGTACTAACCATCCAATTATCGTACAATCACTTCAAAAGCAGTCGTTTTCATCTGATTTTCTCATCATGTGTACTGTACTACTCCTTGAGTTAGGGCATCAGCTTTCATCTGAAAGGGCTGCCCTGTTACCATGGCCTCCACTAGACAACCAAAGGGAATTTAATAGATGCACTATATACCTGCGATACAGTAATATGTTATTTTGCAAAAGTAACTGTGCCTAATATATGGACTGCTGCTGAAATAAAGGTGGTTTCCGAACCAGCATCACATGCTTTTTAACACTGATTGTTTATGAGTGCAAACGTTATATATGTTTTAACCACTTTTAAATAAAAATGGAATCACACTATGGAGATCTTTTAATCCTCTTTTCATGAGAGAAAAAAACATCATCCCAACCTGCCATTTCATTGAGAGAAGCAGAGGAGTTGGAGGAACAGCAACACTAGAGGAACATTTCTCTATCAATAGGCACATTTAAAAGGATTGTTCACCTTTATAAAAGAAACTGCCAATGCAGATAAGGGCTCAGCATTTGAGAGCTCACTCCTGTGGTGGCGGAGGTGAGCGGTGATGACTAGGCCTCACTTAGCAACGTCCTGGGAGTATTTAGCATCATCCTGGGAGTAGTCAGGCTTCATGAAGTGTGTAAATGGCCTACACCTATAGCAATGGCATTATTCAGCTTTAGTCAGAGCTGCACAGGTCAACTATCCTTTAAGTTTTAAAGTTGGTGAGTAAGGGGAGCACGACACATTATCAACTGCACACAAAAGAATTGGAGCCCTTTTTGCACTTTTTAAGAAAACACTTTTTTTTTTCCAGGAATTGTTTTATTCACGCTTGGACTATTTGAAATATCATATTTGTACATGTTTATAATTATTTATAATAGTTGGTATATGAATTGTATGTTTTGTATGGTCAGCGCTGGGATTTGTACATAGATAATCAAAGGGAATTGTCATCATCATGCAGGCAGTAACATGGACATTCAGGAGAAGGACCCAAAGCAGGAAGTAAACAAAGAAAACAAGGACTTGGCGTTGGAGAAGTTCACCGAAGTGACCCTTTGTTTAGAAAGTCTGAGGAACTGATGTAATGTATCCAGCGTGGTTTGGAGGTACACAAGGTTAAAGGCACTGTTCACTTTTACCAAAAATATGCAGATAAGGGGAGTCTGTAGATAAAGACAAACTGTGCAGCTTTTGTCCTTGCTATAGATGTAGGCCATTTACATCCCTGCGTCTCCCTATCCTGCCTTGTTGCTAGGATGTTGCCAAGAGGCTCCCAGCTGTTACCGCTCACCTCCTTCATCACAGGAGTGAGATCACAAACACTGAGCTCAGAGCTTCTGCATCAGGGGAGAGAAAGAGCATTGAGGGGGTTTGAATCGGAGAAAGAGTTTACTACTGTGATGGTGGAGGGTGAGCGGTAATAGCTGGGCATGTCTACCTATAGGGGAGAGTTCCCCTCACTTCCTATCCTGATGGACACATTTTAGCATTTATTGATTGTTTAGAAGAACCTACTTGATGATGATTTTTTATGCTTTCAATGCAGTTTAAGCACTCTTTAAAGGGTTAAATCAGAGTAAACACCACATAGGAAAACAAAAGGCTTTAACCATGTGTACACAAATGTACAGGAAACAACAGGCCCCATAGTTATGGTAAATACGCTACTGGGAGTTTCCTCAGAACCTTTTTTTTCCATAGGTTTATGGAAACTCTGAGCCTGATTAGATATGTAGAACTGACATTTTACAGCCTGTAGATAATATCAGGCATATACAGTATATAGTAAGAAAAGTGCAATGTCATATACATTATATACTGTATATAACTTACTAATCTATAGCGACGCCTCAGAACTCAGCTGACCATTGATTCAGTCTCTGCCCCAGTGAACTCAACACTGTAGGTATGGTTGGTGTTGTGAATAGTTAATACATCAAAAACCTGATATGTTTCCTTTTATTTAAAGCTCAAATCCAGACCAAAGTTTTTGCTCTGCCTTTTTTTCCAGCATGCAGAGCTACCTATGCTTCCCAGTTCCACAGAGCCAAACAACTCTTTACTGCCATCTTAAAGGGCTAAGCTTCACAATGCTTGCCTTATGCCCCATACACACGATGAGATTATCGGACAAATGATCGTCCGTTTTTTATTGCATGCTAATCTCAGATCGAATCTTATGAGTTTACTAAAGTCACGAAAATTCCCGCACGACAGAAAAAAAATTCGGAAGTGATGTCATGTGTTGTAATGCATTTGTATTGCATTTTCAAACGCTAGCTGTACTGATTAAAACGAAAATCGTACGATCTGGCATCGTACGAAAAAATTTTCCGTGCATGTCCGATAGAATAATATCGGATGAACTGTCCTAATCGGCTCTCGAAAGCTCTGTACTAACGATCCGATTATCGTACGATCGATTCGAAAGTGGTATTTTCCGTACGATTTTCGGATCATGTGTACGAGGCATAAGGCAACGTCCAAACCGTGCCTTCAGTGTCTGCTCCTATGTACCCCATGCTTCCAGTGACCTCTGTTGCTTCCTGTGCCTCCAGCCCCCTTACACCCCTTTGCCTCCAGTAACCCCTGCACTCCCATGACTCTAGGGATCTCTGCACCCCTGTGCTTTTAGTATCTCATGCACTCCTGTGATTCTGTGACTCAAGTGTCTTCAGTGACCCTAGAGCTCCTGTGATTCTATGACTTTGTTGCCCCTGCTCACTCCTGTGTCTCCAGTGATTTATCTGCCTTCAATGACCTCTGTGTGCCAAACAGCTCTTGAGTGCCGTCTTAAAGGGATAGGTGTTGCACTGCTTGCCTAAGCCGAGGCCCCCATGCCTTCAGTGTCTGCTCCTATGTACCATGTGCTTCCAGCGACCTTTGCACTTCTGTGCTTCACCTGACCTCTGCACTCATTAGCTTCCTGTGACCCCTGAAATCCCATGTCTCTAGGCTCCTCTACACTCCTCTGCCTTATGTCACCCCCTGCGCTCTCATGTCTCTAGGCTCCACTGTCTCCCATCACCCCCTGCGCTCTCATGTTTCTAGGCTCCTCTGTCTCCCATCACCCCTGCACTCTCATGTCTCTAGGCTCCTCTGTCTCCCATCACCCCCTGCGCTCTGTCTCTAGTCTCCTCTACACTCCTCTGCCTCCCGTGACCCCCTGCGCTCTCATGTCTCTAGGCTCCTCTACACTTCTCTGCCTCCCGTCACCCCCTGCGCTCTCATGTCTCTAGGCTCCTCTGTCTCCCGTCACCCATGCGCTCTCATGTCTCTAGGCTCGTCTGTCTCCCATCACCCCCTGCGCTCTAATGTCTCTAGTCTCCTCTACACTCCTCTGCCTACCGTGAACCCCTGCGCTCTCATGTCTCTAGGCTCCTCTTCACTCCTCTGCCTCCCATGACCCCCTGCGCTCTCATGTCTCTAGGCTCCTCTACACTCCTCTGACCCCGTGCGCTCTCATGGTCTCTAGGCTCCTCTACCTCCCGTGACCCCCTGCGCTCTCATATGTCTAGGCTCCTCTGCCTCCTGTCACCCCCTGCCCTATCTTGTGTCTAGGCTCCTCTACACTCCTCTGCCTCCTGTCATCTCCTGCGCTCTCATGTCTCTAGGCTCCTCTACATTCCTCTGCCTCCCGTGACCCCCTGCGCTCTCATGTCTCTAGGCTTCTCTACACTCCTCTGCCTCCCGTCACTCCCTGCGCTTTCTTGTCTCTAGGCTCCTTTACACTCCTCTGCCTCCCGTGACCCCCTGCGCTCTCATATCTCTAGGCTGTCACCCCCTGCTCTCTCTTGTGTCTAGGCTCCTCTACACTCCTCTGCCTCCCATCACCCCCTGAGTTCTCTTGTCTCTAGGCTCCTCTACACTCCTTTTCCTCCCATCACCCCCTGTGCTCTCATGTCTCTAGGCTCCTCTACACTCCTCTGTCTCCCGTGACCCCCTGTGCTCTCATGTCTCTAGGCTCCTCTATACTTCTCTGCCTCCCATGACTCCCTGTGCTCTCATGTCTCTAGGCTCCTCTACACTTCTCTGCCTCCTGTCACCCCCTGCGCTCTCATGTCTCTAGGCTCCTCTACACCCCTCTGCCTCCTGTGACCCCAGAGCTTTCACGTCTCTAGGCTCTTCTACACTCCTCTGCCTCCCGTGGCCCCCTGCACTCTCATGTCTCTAGGCTCCTCTACACTCCTCTGCTTCCCGTCACCCCCTGCGCTCTCTTGTCTCTAGGCTCCTCTACACTCCTCTGCCTCCCATGACTCCCTGTGCTCCCAAGTCTCTAGGCACCTCTGCACTCCTGTGCCTCCAGCCCCCCCCTTACATGCACGCACACACATTCTTGTGCTTTCTGTGACCCCTGCGCTCTCATGTCTCTACTGATTTCTGCACCCCTGTACTTCCATCCTTTTCTGCACTCCTGTATCTCCATAGACCCTCAGATCCAATTTCACTCCAGGGTCTTAGTGACCCTAGTGCTCCTGAGACTCTATGATCCTTGTGAGGTCCTGTGATCCTAGTGTCTCCAGTGACCCCTGCTATGATATTTATAAGTATAACCCCCAGTGACAGAGATGTATCATACATCGATGTCGCAGAGGACATTTTTTAGGACTAGGTCCTGTTTATAATCCATACCAGGGGTCTCCAAACTTTTTCATTTTAGGGCCACTCAGTATATTTTACACATATTCGTAGGCCAGAAAAATTATTTATAAATAAATCCACAGTAGAAGAATAGAATAGGATTTGAAAGACTGCTGACAGCGGGGCTGAATGGTGCTCCTGTATCCTTTGCTGGTACCTAAACACTGGAGCATCATGCAGTGGGGCTAAACTTCCGGTATACATGGGGCTTTATACCTGTGTCCCCATCAGAGTCTGCCCATTCATCTTTGTTCTCATGAGTCTCCCTATACATCTGTGTCCCCATCAGAGTCTGCCTATACATCTGTGTCCCCATCAGTCTCCCCATACATCTATGTCCCCATCAGAGTCTCCCTATACATCTGTGTCCCCATCAGTCTCCCCATACATCTGTGTGTTCATCAGTTTTCTCATAATTTGTGTCTCCATCACTCATCAGAGTATCCCCACAAATTGGGGTCCCCTTAGAGCCCCCCACATTTTTGTGTCGCCATCACCCAGCTGAGTCTCTCTGCACATTTGTGTCTCCCACAAACCCCCGCACATCTGTGTTCCCATTACAGTCCACCTCCGCCTGTATATTTGTGTCCCCATCAGAGCCATCATCTACCCCCCGCATATTTGTGTCCGCACCAAAGCCACCACAAACCCCTTCCCACACACACACATTTTTGCATCACCATCAGAGCCTTCAGCACCCCTCTACATGTTTGTGTGCCCATCAGAACCCATCAGCCCCCCCTCCACATTAGTGTCCCCATCAGAGCCATCAACCCCCCCTGCATTTTTGTGTCCCCATCAGAGCCATCACCCCTGCCCCCCCTACACACACACATTAGAGTCATCAGCCCCCCCCCCCTATTTGTGTCCCCATCAGAGCCATCAGCCTCCCACATGTTTGTGTCCTCATCAGAGCCATCAGCCCCCCCCCCCCCCCCACATATTTCTGTCCCCATAAATGCCATCAGCCTCCCCCTGACATGTGTGTCCCCATTTGAGCAATTAAACCCATCCTCCACAAATTTGTAACCATCTCACAGTTACCCCTTGCATGTGTACTTTACCACTGTACAGGGCATCTCAGACGGTAATTGTGCTGGCTGTGCAGACCTGCTGCAACTCCCGAATCCCGCCCCGCTGGTATTACACAAGCACTGTATGTGGAATGACATTGCCGAAGGAAGGATACTGGTTAACAGAGAGCAAAACCAAATCAAAGAAAATTCCCAGCTCAACTCGCAAGCCAGTCTGCAACCAACTGAAATCTTTTGTCTAACAGTTTGTGTTAAAAAGGGGTTTAGTTGCAAATACATGCGTAAGCTGCAGAGCAGCTCCAAGGCACTCCATTATTATTTGCAGTCCCAACTCTTGTACATTTATGAGAGCCTCCATAGGAGAAGCTCATGCATTCAAATGTGCTCCTTGCTGTGAAAAAATGGCCTGGCGGGTGGATGTGGCCTGTGGTAATTTGGAGAACCCTTTGGAGAATGTTAATGCTTTGGGGATGACAGTGCTGCATATATCTAGTTCTATTGATTTGAGTCATTGTTACTTTCTGATTATTACTTAAGCTCTAAGGATATCACTGTTTTTTGGTTGATAGTGCTGATAGTGTCCGCATCAGTTCATTGTGCTATTTTATTATTGAGCTAGGGTGTTTTAATGTTAGTCCTTGAGGCGATAGCCCTGTATCTAATAATTACAATTTTAATTATTTGAGGGTATAGGGTTAATACCTTTTAATATATACGATATCTGTGCAAATGTAGTCTTCTCCCTTGACAAAGTCGTTGTGGCGAAACGTGTCAGTAAATGGAGTCACGTGACCTTTTTTCTTCCCTGTATTGATTGTAAATTTTGCTTCATGGGTGCCTGTTTGTTAATCAGTGCATTCATAAGCACTGCTCCATGTGAGTAGCTTTTTGTCTTTTATGTTTTAAATACATTTTTTATAGTTTTACACTTTGCAGAGTTTTACTTTTTGTTAAACATCTACTGAGAGGAGGAGATTATATAAGTCCAGGTTTATCTGATGCTGTGAATTTATCCCTGTGTACTGTAGTGATAAAAATTTTTGGAGATTGGAGAGTATATGCTGATCCATGCAGTTTCTGATCCTCTTGTAATACAAGAGGTCATTTAGTTCTGGTGAGTTTTCTGGTGGAACCATTGTTTTTTATGAGAGCATGACAGTAATATCTTTACTTAAAGTGGTTGTAAAGCCATGTCCTTACAATCCACTCTCTTAGATAACAATATGTGCTCCACTGTATGTACTTTATTAAAAAAATAGCAGATTTTCAACTTAATTCACAGCACCTCCTGGTGCTCATGTAACCGGCCACCTCTCTCCTCTCCCAGTCTGACAGCTACAGAGGGAGGGGCTGGGAACTCCTGCTGACATCAGCCAGGAGCAGGTAAGGAGAGAGACGGGCGGTCACGTGAAAACACACAATATTTACCCCAATTATTTTTCTGAGGATGTTACATAGAGTAAATAGAGATCTAATATTTCAAGCTTTAAAATTGCGCATGCTTGTGGAATAGCGACAAACTACAGTACTTAAAGTGGAGTTGCCCCCCAAAAAATAAAACTACTTAAAATTCTTAAAAAAAAATCAAAAAAAAATAATTGGCAAAAAAATAAATTTTTACTCACCTCTAAATACCGGTTGCTAGGGGGTCCCTCGTAGTCTGCCTTCTTCATTGCCCGGGCTGGTGACATCACTTCCCCTCGCGCCGCACACATTCACCTGGGACCTGTCACGTGTCCCAGGTGACTGTACGGCGTATCACGGCGCCCTGCGCCGCTCGCGCATGCGCAGTGGGTGCCCGGCTGTGAAGCCACAGCCGGGTGCCCACAGTATGCATGACGGTGCCGCGAGCGGAGCGGGGAGCGAGGGGGGGGGCTTCGTTCCCCCGCATCGCTGGAACCCGGGACAGGTAAGTGTCCAATTATTAAAAGCCAGCAGCTGCAGTATTTGTAGCTGCTGACTTTTAATTTTTTTTTTTTAGGGGGTACCCCACTTTAAAATTTTTAAAGGTCTTTACAGGTTACCTGTTTAGAGTTACAGAAGCGGTCTAGTGCAAGAATTATTGCTCTTATGCTAACGTTATACCTCACATGTATGGTGTGAATACTTTTTACATATGCGTGCACAATTTACGGATATTTTTGCTTCTGTATGCAAGTACGGCAGGATTGGGCGCTTTGAAAAATGTTTCTTTTATTTATTTTCCTTTTAATTTTTTTTAATCACTTTTATTTGTATTACAAGGAATGTAAACATCCCCTGAAATAGAAATAAGGATGATAGGTCCTCTTTATGGTCCAAATCTCTTATTTACCTTTAAGTAAAAGATAAAAAAAAAAAAAAAAAGAATTGTTGGTCTTTTGCAAAAAAAAAAATAATAAATTACTTCCAGCCTGGACCAGAAGTGACCTTGCTCCAATCCTCCAAGGCCATAGGCGATCAAAGAGTGTTAACTACGGAATCAGCAGGCCGCGCCGTTGGATCATTTCTCGGGTGAAATGGCAGAAACGGTAAGCACAAGAAGCCCAAGAAACATCGGCGAGCAGCAGGAGGGGGGTGGACGCCCCCTTTCGCGGTTTTTCTCAAGAAACTGATCTGAGTGGCTCATGAGCCACTGGAACAGTTTCCAAAGCGGCAGGAGACGTTTCCCCTCCTGCCGCTTGGACCAGGCCAGACAGACCAGTCTCATGAGAAAGCCAGCCGCAGGCTGCAAAAAACTATACCAGGGTTCAGCCATAATCCCGGTAAACCACTCTAAACCGCAACATATATATATATATATATATATATATATATATATACAGTGCCTTGCGAAAGTATTCGGCCCCCTTGAACTTTTCAACCTTTTGCCACATAAAGATATAAAACGTTATGTTTTTGTGAAGAATCACCAACAAGTGGGACACAATTGTGAAGTGGAACGAAATCTATTGGATTTTTTAAACTTTTTTAGCAAATAAAAAACTGAAAAGTGGTGCGTGTAAAATTATTCGGCCCCTTTACTTTCAGTGCAGCAAACTCACCCCAGAAGTTCAGCGAGGATCTCTGAATGATCCAATGTTGTCCTAAATGACTGATGGTGATAAATAGAATCCACCTGTGTGTAATCAAGTCTCTGTATAAATGCACCTGCTCTGTGATAGTCTCAGGGTTCTGTTGAAAGCGCAGAGAGTATCATGAAGACCAAGGAACACACCAGGCAGGTCCGTAATGCTGTTGTGGAGAAGTTTAAAGCCGGATTTGGATACAAAAAGATTTCCCAAGCTTTAAACATCCCTAGGAGCACTGTGCAAGCGATCATTTTGAAATGGAAGGAGTATCAGACCACTGCAAATCTACCAAGCCGTCCCTCTAAACTTTTAAGCTCAGACAAGGAGAAGACTGATCAGAGATGCAGCCAAGAGACCCATGATCACTCTGAATGAACTGCAGAGAACTACAGCTGAGGTGGGAGAGTCTGTCCATAGGACAACAATCAGTCGTACACTGCACAAATCTGGCCTTTATGGAAGAGTGGCAAGAAGAAAACCATTTCTCAAAGATATCCATAAAAAGTTTTTATTAAGATTTAAATTAGTAATAGAACATTGTAGGTAGACAAAGTTAAGTACAAAATAGAACTCTCATCATAGGCAGTGTACGGACAGTGACAACAATAATATATATACTGTATTGTAGGAATACTGAAGAGGTCCAACCATGGAGCCATAAAAAGTCCATAAGCAGGTATGATAAATTACATCAATGTGGGTAATCATGAAGAGTCCCATGTAGTAGAACATATACAGATATTCTTATGCCCCGTACACACGGTCGGAGCTTGAAAATGTTCGATGGGAGCTTTTTGTCGGAAATTCCAACCGTGTGTAGTCTCCATCGGATATTTTCCATCGGAAATTCCGTCGCACAATATTTGAGATCTGGTACTCAACTATTCAGACAACAAAATCCGTTGTCGGAAATTCCAATGGTGTGTACACAATTCCGACGCACAAAGTTCCACGAATGCTTGGAATCAAGCAGAAGAGCCGCACTGGCTATTGAACTTCATTTTTCTCAACTCATTATACGCGTTGTAGGTCACCGCGTTCTTGACACTCTGAATTTCTGACCAACTTTCTGTGACCGTGTGTATGCAAGACAAGTTTGAGCCAACATCCGTTGGAAAAAATCCATGGATTTTGTTGTCGGGATGTCCGATCAATGTCCGATCGTGTGTACGGTGCATTATAGAAAAGGCTAGACCAAAAAATAGGACTTATTTCAGGACAACATTGTAGGCCTAGATGATAAGATTTTATATATTTTCAGTTTACTCCACCTCTATGTAGTACTGGAAGAATCATTTATGTAGAGTTTTAGATGGCAGGTCTATATTACTCAACACATCTTGTGTCATCGGTGGGTTCAAAGTATTGCTTATCGATCACCATTTATTGAGATGCCATATGGTGATGATCATACAACATATAGTAGAGACCCATAAACCAGAACAACGATTTTTTTAAAATTTGATCTAAATACATATTTTAACTTGTTAGGTAGTGTGTAACTCCACCTAGGTCAGCAATCTGTTGTAACAACAAAGTCATTGTCAATGCATTTGTCTGCCATGCGTATTCACCTTTACTAAACACAAAGAGTGGTAGCGGGAGGGACTGGTTTCTGTAGCACAGCAATTGAAGTGTACAACTGGAATGCTAAACAGCAGAAAGATGCCCAAGGGGGTCCATGTGTATATCCATTTTTAGGTCGCACCCAATTTCATAGAAAACACTTTAGAGCCCTTTGGATTTCTACTATTAATAATAAAACCTCAACCCAAAAAGCTTTTTTGCATGTATAGGGTATTGGATTCTCATTTGGATTTTTCTCTGATGGTGAGATTTCCATGCAACTCAGCTCCCCTAAAGATAACGAAACCCAATAACAAAAATGTAATTATTATTATTATACACGATTTATATAGCGCCAACAGTGCTTTACAATGTAAAGGGGATACTGCACAATTACCGTAGAATACAGAAGTAATAATAGTAATAATAATAGTAGTAATCTATTGAAGATTACAGTCTTTAGATGTGCTGACTGCATTTGTTTTCTTTTTTTAAAGCTAGGCACATTTTCAGAAGATATTTTGCTCTTGTCAGAAATGCAGTCACTTCCTGTATCCTACCCTGAAGACCATCTTTCTTCTGAAAGCTACCAATTGTCTTGTCCCCCGTGTAAAGGAGATGAAGAGATACAGACATTTTTGTAGTCCATAACAGGAGAGAAGCTTAGGGTGACAACCAGTGTTAATTTTGGCAGAAAATCTGACAGATTTTGTCGTCGGAATGTCCGACCGTGTGTACAGGGCATTAATCTTAGCCCTTGTACACACGGTCGGACATTCCGACAACAAAATCTGTCAGATTTTGTCTGAAACTTGTGTTGCATACACACGGTCGGACAAAGTTGTCAGAAAATCCGACCGTATGTAACGTGATGACGTTATTTCGTTACGACGGGACTACGTTCAGGCTAGTAGCCAATAGCTTTGGTCTAGGAATTTGATCTGAGCATGCGTGGCACTTTGTCCGATCGGAATTCTCTACACACAATCGGACAAAGTCCGATCGGATCATGTTGTCGGAACGTTTTATAGCCCAGCTCTAAAACTTTGTCCGTCGGATATTCCGATGGAAACAGTCCGATGGAGCCCACACACAGTCGGATTATCCGACAACATGGTCTGATCGGACATTTTCCGTCAGAATGTCCGACCGTGTGTACAAGGGCTTAAGACTAAAATGGAATTTTAGTTTTAGTCCCATTTTAGTCTTCTGCAATTGTTTTAGTCGTATTTTTTTTTTTTTTTTGTGAAATGCTTTGGGATAAGTTAAAATTTCTGTTGGGTTTTGGTATCTGTCTGTGACCACACTGGGGAGATTGTTCATCAATTCCTGTCCATGTAAAATCAAACAAGAAAAAGAGGGAGTGCTTGTTGCTTTAACCCTTCCTCACTCTATAGGAATGAGCTTTTAGTCCGGGTCCCAGTTATGCCGTGTACAGACGGCCGGACTTTGACAGCAAAGGTCCGATGGAACAAATCCGTTGGACAATTCGACCATGTGTGGGCTTCATCTGACCTTTGCTGTTGAAAAATCAGATGGACTTTAGATTTAGAACATGGTTTAAATCTTTCTGACGGACTCGAGTCTGTTTGCCCGACGGACGAAAACCGACGCTAGGGCAGCTATTGGCTACTCGCTTTGAACTTCTTTATTCTAGGCCGGTTGTATGTCATCACAGTTGAATCCGTCAGACTTTGGTGTGATTGTGTGTAGACAGGTCTGTTTTGGCGGAACTCCGTTAGAACTCTGTCGAAAAGTCCTTCGGAGTTCAGTCTGACGAAAAGTCCGGTCGTGTGTACACGGCATTAAGAGAGTCTTTCTAGTTTTTCAAGTCATTACAGGAAGTGAAGCCAAATCTCACCATAAGACACAGACAGAAATACAGACAGGGGCACCAAACCTTCCCTACTGTGTCCCAAAATAAAACAGTTTTGTCTTGAAAAAGTTGCAGGTTAATGTAATAACAAATTTCACCAAAAAAGGTTTTTCATTTAACAGTAACTGTGAAATTAATAAAGCTGAAATCCGGCAAATTTACAAAATGTATTTTTGCTGTACCCCACTTCAAGGGGTAAATACAGAGGTGTATGTACAGGGGTCACAGGGGTTGCAATTGCGAACCGTGCCCCCCTGTACACCTGGATAGGAGGGGTGGCGGGGGAACCGATCCCCCCCATTTTCCTCCTGAAGGCTCTCAGTGACTGTCCGTTCACCGAACACCCAAATTTGCAGGTGTTCGTCAGATGCTAGCCCTTACTCCAAAGCACCTTGTCCCCATGTTGATGAGGAAATGGGGCCACATTCCCACAACTGTGACCGGTGGTTGTGGGGGTCTGCGGGCAGGGGGCTTATCGGAATCTGAAATCGCTTTAACAAGGGGGCCCCCAGATCCCGGCCTCTGCCTATGTGAATGAGTGAGTATCGGGTACCCCTACATATTCACCAAAATAGTGTCAAAAAGTAATACACACAGGACACAGTTTTTGTCAATTGCTTTATTAAAAAATAAAAAAATAGTGTCCCTCGATGTAAACCATCGTCAAGCACGCTGCCTGCTGACAAAAAATATAAATGCTCCATCTGAATGCCTCCTCTGTGCTTTGACATTTCTTAAATAGGTAAGGAGTGGGGCCACCTGGCAACATCACCTGGGGGCCACACTCCCATGTGACATCATACACCCAGCATGCACCAGTCCGTGACGTCAGAAGGGGGTGGTGCCATCAGGTGACGTAGCTAGGTGGCCCCACCCCTTACCTATATTATATAAGAAATGTCAAAGTGCAGAGCAAGCATTCAGTGGGAGGCCTCCCAGGAGGCCGGAGCATTTTTTTTGGGTCAGCAGGCAGTGTGACTGACGATCAATTTACATCAAGGGACACTATTTTTTTTTTATTTTTTATAAAGGATTTGTCAAAAACTGTCTCTTGTGTTTATTGCTTTTTGACACTTTTTTGGTGAATGGGTAGCAGTACAATATACCCAATACTCATTCACATAGGGGGGCGGGATATGGGGGCCCCATTATTAAAGGGGGCTTTGAGATTCCAATAAGCTCCCCATCTACAGACCCCCGCAACCACCGACCACGTTTTAGGTCCTTGTCCCCATCAACCCCAAAGCACCTGTGGCCATGAGGACATGTGGCCTGGTATGGTTTGGGGGGGGGGAGGGGGGGTCACTCGCTCGTCTTACCCTTTCCTGACCTGCCAGGCTGCATGCCTGGAACCCCACGCCATTTAAAAATAATTTTTGGTGTGGGATTCATACCAATCAAGAAGGTGGTTACAGAGATGCTGCAGTGCAAGAAACATCCAGAGAAGGCGATAGAGAGTATATTTTAGCAGTTCACATTCTCCTAAATGTTCTAGCCATCTGCGATGGAAGTGGGCAGATGGTTACAAAGACCAATCTCTGCCATCTAAAAGATGTTGGAAATGGAGAACATATTGTGAGCCGCAGCAATGGGACTGGAGAACAAGGCTGGGTATACCAGACAGTGTTTTTGCATATTACAAGATATGTTTGTGTTCTGGATATAATATGAAAAATCATTTTCGGATTAAAGTTCCGCTTTAATGAAATATTAAAAGTAAAACTATAATGAATAATGATGACTACAATAGTAAACGGCTGCCTGTGCTGTGTGAAAATAACATTTAGACGATATGCAGACTTCCTTGGCTGACCCTTGTTAGTTGTGCAAGATAGTTTAAAAGGAAGGCTACTCCATGTACACACACAGCGCCCTAAAATTAATTAATCTCAGCTTTATTCTGGTTTAATTCACATTATCACAATATTTAGGAAGTCCACCTGCTCATTATGTGTGATGTCTATTTTAGTGCCACATTTGTCTTTTATGTTTACGCTTCAGTGCCAGTTTGCTGATTTTGCATACTTGCCAACATTCATAGATCAGATGCTAGCATAGCAATGGGAAAACTGTTAAGCCCCATACACGCTATCAGATTTTCTGATGATTGTTTCCTTCAGATTTACCAAAACCATATAATATGAGGTCAAACCTTAGGAGTGTCAATTTGTATGTAATCAGGCAGGCCCTTGTACTACATGGTTTTGGTAAATCTGAAGACAAAAATCAGCAGAAAATCTTATAGTGTGTATGGGGCTTTAGATTTTAATCCCATAATATTTTATTAAGGATATTTGAAAAAAACGGTTAGATTTTCACTTAAAGTGGTGTCCCACCCAGAAATTGAACTTCTGCAGATCGGATTCTGCTTTCAGGGGGGAGCGGATATCTGTCAAATCCCGGTATCTGGTGCCACTTCCGGGAAAGATCACCGCACTATGCAATGTGCGGCCCCTCCTTCTCCCCCCCCCCCCCCGCCTTCTGGGAGACACACAGGAAGACAGCAGGACCATTCAGAACGCACAGCACGACTTGCGCAGTAAGAGACAGGCTGTAAAGCCACAAAGCTTCACTTCCTGTTTCCCTTAGTAAGGATGCCGGTGCCTGCACCTGGAGCGGAGGGACGCTGTACGGTGAGTACAAAAATCCTATTTTCATTCATTGACGGACACAGCTCCATTAAATCTTTACCGTAGGGACGTCCACAAGCAGTGTCATAACGAGGGGTGGAAACAGCAAACATAAATTCACCCACAACCAGAGGTGCTCCTCAACGGAGGAGTCACCATCCGAACTGACCGCATCAGAACTTGCAGCCAACATATGCATCAGAATGCATTGGCAAACAAAATGTAACTTCTCTAACAAGAAGAAAGAGTGTAAATTGCAACGATTACACAGCTGCCTGCAAAACTTTGCGGCCAAAGCAAGCATCAGAAGATGTGCTTACATCAACTTTGTGAAAGTGTGAACGGACAACCAAGTCGATGCCTTACACACCTAGGAGACAGATGCTTCATGTCGGAAAGCCCAAGCTCATGCCGGAGATCCACTGAGAGAGGTCCTAATTTCCCTGGTGGAATGGGCCGTGACAGGAAAGGCTGTAACAGGAAAGGGGGGCACCTGCCCCTTCAAGCTGTAAGCCTGGACCATGATCTGTCTGATCCACCGAGAGATGGTGGTCAACGAGACCTCCAGCCCTTTTTTCTGACCAGCTACCAAAACTAAGAATCTGACAGATGGCAGACAGATATACCCTTAGGGCCCGAACCACGTCCAAGGAATGGAGGGCCACCTCCTTAGGGTGTGTCGGCTTAGGACACAGAGATGGTAACACAATGTCCTCATTGAGATGGAAGGCCGAAACCACCTTCGGAAGAAAAGAAGGTTGCGGACGCAGCACCACCTTATCCTTGTGGAAAACCAGATAGGGCAACTTGCAAGACAAGGCCGCCAACTCAGAAACCCTCCTGGCAAAGAGTCAACAAGGGATTTTCCCTGATGTTCTCAAACAGTGGTTTCTGAAGCGTCGATAGCACCAGGTTCAGATCCCATGGAGGTAGGAGTGGTCGCAGTGGAGGGACTACATGCCGAACCCCTTGCACAAAGGTGCTTACCAATGAGCGAGATGCCAGGGCTCATTGGAAAAAGATAGCCAAGGCTGATATCTGTCCCTTGATGGTGCTTAAAGCCAGTTTCTGGTCCACTCCTCGCTATAAGAACAGCAGGATCCTGGAAACAAAATAGGTGCGCGGACTCCACCCCATCTCCTCACACGGAGATATAAGCCCTCCATGTAAGATGGTATATCTTTCGAGAAGAAGTTTTTAGTGCCCTCAGCATGGTGGAGATTACTGAGTCGGACAGACCAAGGTTCCTTAGCACCTGGCTTTCAACAGCCATGCCGTTAAAACCAGCGACAGTAAAGCAGGATGGAGTATCGGACCTTGCAATAGGAGGTCTTCTCGCATCGACAACCGCCAAGGAGCATCCGCCACCAGGCGTACTAGGTCAGCGTACCAGGGACGCCAGGGCCAATCTGGAACGATCAGTATCAGTGGAATCCCCTCTGCCTCCACTCTGCGAAGCAGACGAGGCAACAGTTTGAGCGGAGGGAAGTCGCAAATCAGCCGGTACTGCTCCCATGGAGCTACCAACGCGTCTGACGCCTCTGCCCAAGGATCTCTTGTCCTGGACATGAACTTCCATACCTTGCGATAGAGCCGAGAGGCCAGAAGATCCACATCTGGTGTGCCCCACCGCAGGCAAAGGAGCCTGAACACCTCCGGATGCAATGACCATTCTCCTGGGTCCAGCCGCCTGCCAGTTTTGTATATGACCCACAGGGCCAGCAGATGTCACTCTGCCCACCAAAGGATGTGAGCGACCTCTTGTGCTGCAGCCGAGCTCCTTGTTCCTCCTTGATGGTTCACATATGCCACCGTCGTGACGTTGTCTGACTGGATCCTGATCAGATGTCCTGATAGCCTCATTGACCATGTGGAGAGACATCGAAGCTTGAGCACATTGTTCGGTACCTGGATTCCTCCCTCGACCAGAGACCCTGGGTCGGCTGTACTCCACCCCAGCCGGTCAGGCTGGCGTCCGTTGTGATCACCGTCCAATGAAGAGGCAGGAATGATTTCCCAGACCGAAGGGCCGGAGACCTCAGCCACCAGAGAAGAGAGCCCCTAACTATCTGGCTCCCCTGCATCTGCCGATCCAGGGATAATGGAGATTTGTCCCATTTGGACAATATCTCCCTCTACAAGACTCTGGTATGAAACTGGGCGTACGGCACTGCCTCGAAGGAGGCTACCATGAGACCCAGAACTCGCATGCAGAAGCGCAGTGATGACCACCTGCGGTTCATCAACAGCTTCACCGCGGCTCTGAGAGTCTGCAGTTTGTCTGAAGGGAGAAACACTCTCACTTCCATGGAGTCCAGCAATAAGCCTAGGTACTCCAGGTGCTGAGTCAGCACTAGTACTGACTTTTTGAGGTTCAACCCCTACCCAAACTCCTGTAGAGTTTGCATGGTGATCAACTCATTCTCCCTTAATTCTGAGGCAGAAGCTGCTCTCAGAAGGAGATCGTCTAGGTAACCCACGATTGTGATCCCACGTTGTCACAACAACGCCAAGATTGGAGCCAATACTTTGGTAAAGACTCGGAGTGCTGAAGCCAGGCCAAACGGGAGAGCCGCAAACTGGTAGTGCTCTACCCCCACTGCAAATCGTAGAAATCTCTGCTGCCTGAGGCATATGGGTATATGCAAGTACGCGCCCTGGATGTTCAAAGATGCCAGGAAGTCCCTCTGATAGAGTGCATCGACTACAGAGCGAAATGATTCCATTCTTTGTACTTTCACAAAGCGATTGAAGGCTTTTAGGTTCAGGATTGGACATACCCCTTCCTTCTTGGGGACTACAAACAGATTGGAGTAGAATCCCTGAAACTTTTCCAGTTTTGGAACAGGCACTATCACCCCGCGTCTGAGCAGGTCCCTTATTGCCCCAAACAGGGCCTCTCGGTGAGCTGGGAGTAAAAGTATGCTGAAGGGAAAAAATCGGCTTGGTGGCAAAGAGAGAAACTCTATCTTGTAGCCCAATGAAGTCAGTTCGCAGACCCATTGGTCGGACAGCTGAGAGGCCCACCGAGCTGCATACTTCCGAAGGCGACCCCCCACCCATGTGTCAGGTGGGGGCAAACCTTCATGCGGTAGTACTTTTGCTCGCAGGCTTGCTGGGCTTGCAAGACCAGGGGCGCTTTTGTCCCCCCGCAGTCGCCCTGTCGGACTGGGAGCGTTTACCTGAAGTCGCGGGCGGACGAAAAAGCCTCTTTTGAGCGGAAAAGGAGGGCCCTTGCCTGCGGCGTGGCTCCTTACCCTTCCTGGACTGTGGGAGCAACGTGCTCTTCCCACCTGTGAGAATTCTTAATAATGTCATCCAGCGAAGCTACAAATAGCGGCTCACCAAGGAAGGGCAAATCTGTCAAAGCTTTTTTAGATGCTTGGTCTGGAGTGTGACTGTTTGAGGTTGTGGACAGGTGTCTTTTATACTGATACCCCTGAGGGCCACCGACAGTCTCCTCAACAATGTATCCCTATCTTCCACCGGACTACCCCTGCTGGCATGGCCCATGTCTATTTATAGAGTGGTCTCAGCCCCCTGTCAGCCTACCTCTGAGGATTGGCTGAGGCTCCATAAATATTCAATGCAGCTCCTCCTAACCTCCACCTACTAATTCTAGACGTTTCTCCAACCTTCTAGACCAGGGGGAGGCACCAGAGAGCAACCAAGATGAGTCATCCAGCCCTGAACCTTACTGAACTCTGACCCAGATTCCATGGCTCAAATTTAAGATTTTGAGTATTTTACCTGCTCTAAATCCTAACACACCCTGTACTAACTTCTAGCACACACTACAGAGGGTGCTACACTGTAAACAGGACTGATCGATGGATTTAACACAGCTGACAAGAGGTGACTTCTTCCTTTTCGAATGTATTTATTTAGAAATTCCAAATTTTTTTTTTTTCACACTAAATACTTTAGTTTGCGTTATCTGGGAACAGACTCACTTTAACCACTTCAGCCCAGGAAGGATTTACCCCCTTCCTGACCAGAGCACTTTTTGCCATACGGCACTGCGTTGTTTTAGCCGACAATTGCGTAGTCGTGCAACGTTGCACCCAAACAAAATTTACGTCTTTTTTTTCTCACAAATAGAGCTTTATTTTGGTGGTATTTGATCATCTCTGCGGGTTTTATTTTTTGCGCTATAAACCAAAAAAGAGCGTCTATTTTGAAAAAAAAGCAATATTTTTTACTTTTTGCTATATTAAATATCCCCAAAAAATATCTAAAAAAACGAATTTCTTTGTCAGTTTAGGATAATATGTATTCTTCTACATATTTTTTGTAAAAAAAAAAAAAAAAAAAAAATCGCAATAAGCGTATATTGATTGGTTTGCGCAAAAGTTAGATTTATGGGATAGATTTATGGAATTTTTATTATTAATTTTTATTTATTAGTAATGGCGACGATCTGCGTTTTTTTTTCTGCGACATGATGGCGATCACATCAGACACGTGTTACACTATTTTGGGACCATTGTCATTTATATAGCGATCAGTGCTATAAAAAAATGCACTGATTACTGTGTAAATTACACTGGCAGGGAAGGGGTTAAACACTAGGGGCGATCAAGGGGTTAAGTGTGTCCTAGGGAGTGATTCTAACTGTGGGAGGAGGGATTGTCTCACTATAACATGACAGAGATCACTGCTCCTAATGACAGGGAGCAGTAGATCTCTGTCATGTTGCTAGGCAGAACAGGGAAATGCCTTGTTTACATCTCCCCGTTCTGCTGCTCTGTGACACGATTGCGGGCCCCTGGTGGACATTGAGTCCGCGGGACCCATGGGCACACTTACGGAGTACGCCGCGGACGCGTGCTTGCCCTGCCGGTGGCGTGCGCCCACTATGCCATGATTTAAAGGGGACATGCTTGTACACCCAGCCATGCCATTGTGCCAACGTATATCATCGTGCACTGGTCAGCAAGGGGTTAATGAACAGAGCTTTTTATCCCAGAGAAACCGGTGTGCATATTATGCAGGACTCTAGAGTGTGTACTGCACAGGGCTCAGGAGTGTGTAACCCACTGGGCTCAGGAGTGTGTACTGTGCAGGGCTCAGGAATGTGTATCACATAGGGCTCAGAAGTGTGTACTGTGCAAGGCTCAGGAGTGTGTATCACATAGGGTTCAGAAGTGTGTATTACATAGGGCTGAGGAGTATGTATCACGCAGGGCTCAAGAGTGTGTATTACATAGGGCTCAGGAGTGTGTATCGCATAAGGCTCAGGAGTGTGCATCGCATAAGGCTCAGGAGTGTGCATCACATAGGGCTCAGGAGTGTACTTGACATAGGGCTCAGGAGTGTGTACTGTACAGGGCTCAGGAGTGTACTTGACATAGGGCTCAGGAGTGTACTTGACATAGGGCTCATGAGTGTACTTGACATAGGGCTCAGGAGTGTGTACTGTACAGGGCTCAGGAGTGTACTTGACATAGGGCTCAGGAGTGTACTTGACATAGGGCTCAGGAGTGTACTTGACATAGGGCTCAGGAGTGTGTATCACATAGGGCTCAGGAATGTGTATCACATAGGGCTCAGGAGTGTGTATCACATAGGGCTCAGGAGTGTGTATCACATAGTGTTTAGGAGGAGTGTTTATCACACAAGGTTTACAAGTGTGTATGGTGCAGTTCTCAGGAGCGTACTTCACATAGGGTTCAGGAGTGTTTATCACACAAGACACAGAGCTCAGGGGTGTACTGTGCATTGCTCAGCAGTGTGTATCACACAGGGCTCACGAGTGTGTATGATACAGTATTCAAGAGTGCATTTCACACAGGACTCATGAGTGCGCATCACACAAGGCACATGGTTAAGGAGTGTGTATTGTACAGTGCATATCACACCTGGAACAGGGCTCAGAATATAGCACAGGACTCATGAATGTGTACTGTGCAGTGCTCAGGAGTTTCGCACAGGGCTCAGAGGTGCATATTGTGCAGTTCTGAAAAGCTCATATTGCAGGCCGCAGGGCTTAGGAGTACATATTGTGCATGGCTCAGGAGTGTGTATCGCACAGAGCTTAGGAGTGTATATTGTGCAGTGCTCAGGAGTGTGTATCGCACACAGAGCTCAGGGGTACCTATTGTGTGGGGCTCAGGAGTACCTATTGTCTAGGGCTCAGGAGCGTGTATTGCACAGGGTGCAGGAGTGCATATTGTGCAGAGCTTAGGAGTGCATATTGTGCAGGGCTCAGGAGCATGTATTGTACAGGGCTCAGGAGTGCATATTGTGCAGGGCTCAGGCGTGTATATTGCACAGGGCTCAGGCGCGTGTATTACATAAGGGTCAGGAGTGTGTATTGTGTGGTGCTCAGAAGTGCATATAACACAGGGCTCAGGAGTGTGTATTGTGTATAGCACAGGACTCAGGAACGTGTATTGTGGGGCTCAGAAGTGCATATTTTGCAGTGTTAAAAAGTGCATACTGCACAGAGCGCAGGGCTTAGGAGTACATATTGTGCAGTGCTCAGGAGTGTGTATCGCACAGAGCTCAGCAATGTGTATCACAGGGGTCAGGAGTGTGTATCACAGGGGTCAGGAGTGTGTATTGTGTGGTGCTCAGCAGTGCATATCACTCAGGAGTGTGTATTGTGCGGTGCTCAGGAGTGTATATCACATAGGACAGGGGGCTTAGAAGTACATATTGTGCAGTGCTCAGGAGTGTGTATCGCACAGAGCTCAGCAATGTATATCACAGGGGTCAGGAGTGTGTATCACAGGGGTCAGGAGTGTGTATCACAGGGGTCAGGAGTGTGTATCACAGGGGTCAGGAGTGTGTATCACAGGGGTCAGGAGTGTGTATTGTGTGGTGCTCAGCAGTGCATATCACTCAGGAGTGTGTATTGTGCGGTGCTCAGGAGTGTATATCACATAGGACAGGGGGCTCAGGAGCGTGTATGCTGCAGTGCTTAGGAGTGTGCATCAGACAGGTCACAGGAGTGCGTATTGTGCAGTATAAAACAAGTGTGTATCGCACAGGGTGCAGGGCTTGGGAATGCGCATGGTGCAGTGCTCAAGAGTGTGCATTGCACAGGCCTCTGTTCTGGTATAATATGAGAACATTTTTCATCCTTGTCCCTTTGGATAAATTTGCATGAACTGTTGTGATCGGCTCTCGAAAGCTGTGCACTATCAGATTATAGTACAATAGCTTTGAAAGTGGTATTTTTCATCCGATTTTCTGCTTGTGTATACTAACTATATTTCACCCAGTGATACAGCCAGGAACACACTTCCTGTCTTAGGTGTCTCCAGTCTATGGAGGAACAACAGAGACACCCATTGACAGTCTGGGGGAGGATTATATGTACTAGCAAATTTAGATGGACATGAATAACAAATTAAAAGCCAAACTCCAGCTACCATTAATTTAGCAGTTACGGCAAACAATTTTTTTCTTCTTTTGGGATAAAGGTTTTACATAAACTAATAAAAGCTGATTATTGTAAGCACCCCTGTCATTGGTAAATGGTTTCTCTCAACCTTTTAACTGTCACTTTTGCTGGACAGCTTGCTCTGTAAAAAATAAGTCGAAAAATGGACTTACTGGCTGGATCACCAGGTAAAAACAAAAGGAAAAAAGCCTACAAAAGAAAACGAATGCAGCCACTAGGGTTGTACCGATACCAATACTAGTATCGGCATCAGTGCTAATACCGAGTATTTTCCCAAGTACTTGTACTCGGGCAAATGCTCCCCATGCCTGAGCCGATACCTTTACATGAAGGGGCGGCTCCCAGAAGCCATCATATTTGTTAACGGAATTGACAGCCCCCGATCTCTATTGGAGAATGAACAGCGCAACACCTACCTTGGTACACCCTGCACTCGACCTCAGTAAACAGCAGTCACAAGGCGACCGCGGACATCTTGTTACACCCAGCCCATATAGTTCACTATCTATATGGGCTGGGTGTAACAAGATGTCCACTGCTGCCTTTTGACTGCTACTTACTGAGGCCGAGTGCAGGGTGTACCAAGATGGATGTCGCAGCACTTGTATACTGGAGAAAGTTTAACCTGTTATTGTCTCTCATCATTCATTTATCGCGCCAGGCTGCCAGCAATTGCCAGTACAATCAGTGCTCCATTTCACTGCCACTGCCTGCCCATCAGTTCCACCTATCTTTGCCCATAATTCCCACCCATAAGTGCCACCTATCAGTGCCCATAAATGCCTATTATATATATATGATATAGAATATCAGTGGCAGTGCCCATCAGTCAGTGCCACCTATCAGTACTGCAAAGATATCATTAGTCTGTATAATGCTTTGAAAACTGTCACATGACATTAAAAAAAAGTATCGTAATCGGTATCGGCGAGTACTTGAAAAAAGTATCGGTACTTGTACTCGGTCTTAAAAAAGTGGTATTGGTGCAACCCTAGCAGCTACCACATCTAATGCCGCGTACACGCGATCGGAATTCTCATCGTAAAAAGCTCTGATGGTTTTCCCGTCAGAATTCTGACGCAATTCCGCTCAAGCTGTCTTGCCTACACACGGTCACATCAAATTCCGACCGCTAAGAATGCGGTGACGTACAACACATACGACGGGACTAGAAAAAGGAAATTCAATACCC